>NC_068912.1:46717611-47020641 GCF_023091745.1 Budorcas taxicolor | reverse complement strand
ACGAATTACTACTTTCAATTTTTCAATCACAGTTTATGTGGTTTTCTGAAAACAGAGCCTATGTTCCTTGATTCTTGTCAGTTCTTCTACATAGTCTGGGACTAAGAATTGTCTTCTGTACCACTCTCACTCAAATTCACCTCCCTTTTACCTGTCTACTTATGCCATATCTGACCAGCAAATTCCAACTCAGATCAGTATTTTTTTTTTGCTATAATTAGTAAGCACAGTTGAACAAAATCTTAATACATCCTCACAGATAGCTCAGCTCATCCAAGTATTTTGCAACATCTTAAAATTATTTTTTTAATCCCTTTTTGTATTTCCCTTAGCCTATATATACATATTTCCAACTTTACCACTAGTAAATAGTACTTACGGATCAATGTACATAGCATTGCTTTTTGTGCATGTTTGTCCTTCTTCCTATAATGTTCTTACTTCTCTTTCCTGGCCTGCTGGTTTTTACTTATTCTTGAGACTGAATTGTGTTACTGGAATCCTTCCCTGATTTCTCGGCCTAGACTTGGTAAATTGTCTCCTAACAAACTGTTTATCTGAGTCACTGCATTTGCCAAATCTGTTCAATTCAAACAAAAATTGCAAATAGGACCAACAATCTAGCAAAGAAAACATAGGCCAACCATATTGCCATGGTTCTAATTGAGATGTATCTATAACTGTGCTGTGAGAGCATGTGGGAAGGATAAACCAATGCTACAAAGGAAGTGACATTTGACTAGAGTACTAAAAGTAAGTAAGCATTTGCCAGAAGGAGTAATGGGATAAGGAAGGCATCTTAATGCAATAAAAGATATGTGTGCAGAGGCTCAGAGTAATGGGAAAGACTTTCCATTATTTTCCACTCATATGAATAGTTCAATATTAATGGAATATAGTATGGGAGTAGGGAGATAAGACTAGAAAAGGTAAGTCTTGTCTGTCATGCTTAGGAGTTTAGTCTTCTTTACAGATAGAAATTGTGAGTATTTAAATAAAGGCTCTATATAATCAGATTTATATTAGATAACTAGTAGGAAAGATGAGGATGGATTGCATGAAGAGACCCTGGAATAGCTCTTGGAAATGGTGCAAGCCAAGAATAATGATATGAACTCAGGCAATAGAAAGGAAGAGAATTTAATAACTTTTTCAGAGACAGACTGGGGAATTAATTCAATGAGAGGATGTGAAGGAAAAGGAAGAATTAATGACCAGAAGGTTACACTATTATTTCAATTGTTTAATTGGTGTAAAATTGCCTTACAATGTTGTATTGGTTTCTGCCATACAACAATGTGAATCCGTCATAATTATGTGTATGTATACATATGTATATATATACACATACATACATATATACATACACACACACACACACACACACACACACACACACACACACACATATATATCCTCCCTCGTGAGCTTCCCTCCCCTCCCTGCTGTTTTTCACTTATTCCCACCCCACCCCTCTAGGTCATCATAGAGCACCAGGCTGGGCTCCTTGTGTTATATAGCAACTTTCCACGAACTATTTTGCACAGGATTGAGTATTTATGTTAATGTTACTTCCTCAGTTCATCCCATCCTCACTTTCCCTCACTGTGTCCACAAGTCCATTCATTCTCTACTAGGTGCATCAGCACTATTTTTCTGGATTCCATATATATGCATTAATATATAATACTTGTCTTTCTCTTTCTGATTTATTTTACTCTGTATCTAGGCCCATCCACCTCATTACAACTCATTCATTCCTTTTATGGCTATGCAATATTCTACTGTATATATGCACCACATCGTCTTTATCCAAAGTTCATCCGTTGAAGGACATCTAGGTTGCTTCCATGTCCTGGCTATTGTAAATATTGCTGCAATAAACACTGGGGTATGTGTCTTTTAAAATTGTGGTTTTCTCAGTATATATACCCAATAGTGGGATTACTGGGTCATATGGTAGCTTTATTCCTAGTTTTTAAAGGAATCTCCATACTGTTTTCCATAATGGCTCTATCAGTTTGCATTCTCACCAACAGTTCAGGAGGGTTCCCTTTTCTCCACATCCTCTCCAGCATTTATTGTTTGTAGATTTTTTGATGATGGCCATTCTGACTGATGTGAAGTAATACCTCATTGTAGTTTTGATTTGCATTTCTCTGATAATTAGTGATGTTGAGCATCTTTTCATGTGTTTATTGGCCATCTGTTTGTCTTTGGAGAAATGTCTCTTTAGGTCTTCTTTCCATTTTTTGATTGGGCTGTTTGTTTTTCTGATATTGACTTCTGTGAAATTCTTAAGGTAGGAAAAAAAAAAAAGTAGCTCTTGCAATTTAGTTTCATAGCATCAGTAAAGGACAGAAATTGAAGAGGAACTAAAAAGCCTCTTGATGAAAGTGAAAGAGGCGTGAAAAAGTTGGCTTAAAGCTCAACATTCAGAAAATGAAGATCATGTCAGCTGGTCCCATCACTTCATGGGAAATAGATGGGGAAACAGTGGAAACAGTGTCAGACTTTATTTTTTGGAGGTCGAAAATCACTGCAGATGGTGACTGCAGCCATGAAATTAAAAGACGCTTACTCCTTGGAAGAAAAATTATGACCAACCTAGATAGCATATTCAAAAGCAGAGACATTACTTTGCTGACTAAGGTCCGTCTAGTCAAGACTATGGTTTTTCCAGTAGTCATGTATGGATGTGAGAGTTGGACTGTGAAGATGGCTGAGCACCAAAGAATTGATGCTTTTGAACTGTGGTGTTGGAGAAGACTTTTGAGAGTCCCTTGGACTGCAAGGAGAGCCAACCAGTCCATTCTGAAGGAGATCAACCCTGGGATTTCTTTGGAAGGAATGATGCTAAAGCTGAAGCTCCAGTACTTTGGCCACCTCATGCGAAGAGTTGACTCATTGGAAAAGACTCTGATGCTGGGAGGGATTGGGGGCAGGAGAAGGGGACGACAGAGGATGAGATGGCTGAATGGCATCACTGACTCGATGGACATGAGTCTGAGTGAACTCCGGGAGTTGGTGATGGACAGGGAGGCCTGGTGTGCCGCGATTCATTGGGTCGCAAAGAGTCGGACACGACTGAGCGACTGAACTGAACTGAACTGAAAGGACTGTCAGAGCACTTGATCAGGTTGTAAGAGAGATGGAAGTGGAGATAATATCCAGGGAGTATTTTGGCCATAACATATAGATCATAGTTTAAGCAGTAGGAGTGGGTAGAGATGCCTGTGATGCAGGAGACTAAGTTCTACCCATCGGTTGGGAAGATCCCCTGGAAAAGGAAATGGCAACCCATTCCAGTATTCTTGGCTGGGAAATCCCATGGACAGAGCAGCTTGGCAGGCTACTCAACTTAGTGACTAAACCACCACCAAAGATGATTTTTATCTATTTCATATTCTATCAATCCACCTTGCCCAAATAAATTGTGTGCTCTTTGAGGGCTAGTATTGATTCAAATTTCAGATACTTCTAAGAACCCAGCACAAGAAAATGATACTTTCCAAGAGGAATGAGTATTTGCTAAAGAACATTTTTCCCCCCTCTTTGCTTTTTTCTCTCTAAAGCACTTAGCTTTGCTTATGCTGTCTGTTCAATTCAGCACAGAGAGTAATTTGGAAAGTAATTTATGGCAAAGAATATAAAATTATGAAATACCATTATAGGGAAAATTTTCAATGTTCTTGTTCAGTGGTGGAGCTTACCATATATCTCCAGACACACTTTCACTTTAGAGACTTTTCAAAAATATATAAAAGTTATTATTTTTGGAAATGCTAATGATGTATTGTTACTTCTATTGTTCTCCTTTGAAGTTTAAATATATGATAATCACAAAGGATATAACATACAAATAGGCCTATGCACTGTATCAGTCAGTCAGTCAGTTCAGTAACTCAGTCATGTCCCACTCTTTGTGACTCCACGGACTGCAGCACTCAAGGCTTCCCTGACCATCACTAACTCCTGGAGCTTGTTCAAACTCATGTCCATAGAGTTGGTGATGCCATCCAACCATCTCATACTCTGTCGTCCCCTTCTCCTCCTGCCTTCAATCTTTCCCAGCATAGGGTCTTTTCCAATGAGTCAGTTCTTCACAGCAGGCACCCAAAGTATTGGAGCTTCAGCTTCAGCATCAGCCCTTCCAATGAATATTCAGGACTGATTTCCTTTAGGATTGACTAGTTTGATCTCCTTGCAGACCAAGGGACTCTCAAGAGTCTTTTCCAACACCACAGTTTTTAAAGCATCAACTCTTCAGTGTTCAGCTTTCTTTCCCTGGTGGTTCAGATGATAAAGCATCTGTCTACAATGCGGGAAACCCGGGTTTGATCCCTGGGTCAGGAAGATCCCCTGGAGAAGGGAAATGGAAATCCACTCCAGTACTATTGCCTGGAAAATCCCATGGACAGAAGAGCTTGGTAGGGTACAGTCCATGGGGTCCCAAAGAGTCAGACATGACTGAGCGACTTCACTTCACTTCAGCTTTCTTTATGGTCCAACTCTCACATCCATACACGACAACTGGAAAAACCATAGCTTTGACTAGTTGGACCTTTGTCAGCAAAGTAATGTCTCTGCTTTTTCATATGCTGTCTAGGTTGGTCATAGCTTTTATTCCAAGGAGCAAGCATCTTTTAATTTCATAGCTGCAATCACCATCTGCAGTGATTCTGGAACCCAAGAAAATAAAGTCTGTCACTGTTTTCACATCTACCTGCCAGGAAGTGATGGGACCGGAAGCCATGGTCTTAGATTTTTGAATGTTGAGTTTTAAGCCAGCTTTTTCACTCTCTTCTTTCACTTTCACCAAGAGGCTCTTTGTTCTTTGCTTTCTGCCATAAGGGTGGTGTCATCTGCATATTTGAGGTTATTGATATTTCTCCCTGCATTCTTGATTCCAAGCTTGTGCTTCATCCAGCCCAGCATTTTGCATGATGTACTCTACATATAAATTAAATGAGCAAGCTGACAAGATACAGCCTTGACATACTCCTTTCCCAATTTGGAACCAGTTTGTTGTTCCATGTCCAGTTCTAACTGTTGCTTCTTGACCTACATACAGATGTCTCAGGAGGAGGTAAGATGGTCTGGTATTCCCATGTCTAAGAATTTTCCACAGTTTGCTGTGATCCACACAGTCAAAGGCTTTAGCGTAGTCAATAAAGCAGAAGTAGATGTTTTTCTGGAATTCTCTTGCTTTTTGTATGATCCAGCGGATGTCAGCAATTTGATCTCTGGTTCCTCTGCCTTTTCTAAATCCAGCTTGAACATCTGGAAGTCATGGTTCAGGTACTGTTGAAGCCTAGCCTGGAGAATTTTGAACATTACTTTGCTTGCATGTGAAATGAGTGCAATTGTACAGTAGTTTGAACATTCTTTGGCATTGCCTCTCTTTGGGACTGGAATGAAAACTGACCTTTTCCAGTCCTGTGGCCACTGCCGAGTGTCCCATATTTGCTGGCTATTGAGCGCAGCACTTCAACAACATCATCTTTTAGGATTTGTAATAGCTCAACAGGAATTCCATCACCTCCACTAGCTTTATTTGTGGTGAGGCTTCATAAGGCCCACTTGACTTCACATTCCAGGATGTCTGGCTCTAGGTGAGTGATCACACCATCATGGTTATCTGGGTCTTGAAGATCTTTTTTGTATGGTTCTTCTGTGTATTCTTGCCACCTCTTCTTAATATCTTCTGCTTGCGTTAGATCCATACCATTTGTGTCCTTTATTGTGCCCATCTTTGCATGAAATGTTCCCTTGGTATCTCTAATATTCTTGAAAAGATCTCTAGTCTTTCCCATTCTACTGTTTTCCTCTAATAAATGCAAAGAAATAGAGGAAAACAATAGAATGGGAAAGACTAGAGATCTCTTCAAGAAAATCAGAGATACCAAGGGAACATTTCATGGAAAGATGAGTACAATAAAGGGCAGAAAGCCTTCTTCAGTGATCAATGTACTGTATGGTTTTTCACCAAACATATGAAAAAGGGCTTAGAAAATCAGTGACTATTCTGTAATAATACAAATTAGTTATAAACATACTATCATAGAGTTACACAATTCTCCATTTACACATGCACTGTATGTAAATAGGCTGAATCTATATTTGTTGATGTTTGTTAAAATTTTATTCCATTAAAAAATTTTTGTCTATCTGGTTTAATGTTTGGTTTTTTTTCCCCTGCCCTCTGCTCCTTTATTCCATCCCCTCTTCCCCCACCTCTCTTGTTGCAATAGATTCTCAGAGTTAAATAAGCAATTTTCTAAGATGTCCTTGTCAGGTGACATTATGGAAATTATTTGAATATCATTGCTAAGCCAGGTGAGCCATTTAAAAATGTAAATAATTTGCAATACCATGAATCTAGCTGATGAAGAGCAACCTCAATGCTGATTGATTTATTAGAATCTTTTCCTGATTAGTAATTGCTTCAAAATCTCTTTTCTATGGTTCAGTTTATCATTTTTGTGCCAGATCTTAATATAAATCTGTACAGCTATCAAGTCTGTAATAAGCACTTCACATCATTAGTTATTCTGTACTTTTCAAGCAAGTAATAGGGGGCCAATAACTGTATACTTCTTACAGCTATTGATACAGTATAAGTTGATATTATAAAATATTTGAAAACTTTACATTGGTCCTACTCAGTGCTATATTTTAAAATATACACTATGGCACCAAAACAAGACTGTCAGGTTTTTATCCATTCTTTAAAAAAGTATTTTAAAGGAAAAGATATAGTCATGACCTTGAGGCATTTCAAACTTGAGCTTTGTTTGAAATTCACAATCATGATTATAATTTCAAGAAGCACTGTCTTAAAGTTGTCTTATTGCTGTAATGAAGCTGCTAGAAATTTCATTTATTCTCAAGTTAAATCTCAGGAAGCCTATTTTATCATAGGAAATAAGCCAGTGCAAAAATACTGCCTTGACTCTGGGGTTCAAATTTATTCATGTAACTCTTGAGGAATGCCTATCAGTCAATCACAGAAATTTTATTGCATATTATATTTATTTTTTAATATAAATTTCAATTTAGCATTCTCTGAGGATAAGTACTCTGTGTATTTCTACTTTCATCACATGCGTATCTTCATTTATTTAACTATGGATACATAAGGAAGCTTACCATACCCTACATATAACAGATTTTAGATGGGTAGTGATAGGAAAAGAATTTTAATGCAATACATATTAACTAAAAAATATGATTATGGCTGATTTTTTTAGCCATCTATTTAACAGAGTTACTATGTGCTATATGAGAATATTTTCCACTTTGAAGTTAACTTGACTGTGAAGTTATTTTGGCTGCTGTGATTTTCATAAAAACAATGATTTACTGATGCAAGTCTGATAATTGATATATCCATGAAAAAGTTAGGACAAATCATTTACTAAAAAAAAAGAACAAATATGTAACTTCTAAAACTGTTCACAGGTAGCTCAAATTCTTATACGCTGTTTTGTTTAAAAAAATATCCTTTTGTGGAAACAAAGACTCCTCATTTCTTTCCATTTCTCAAACTGTAACTACGTTTGTTTGTTTGTTTTTTAAAGAAAAAGCATAATTATACAGTTTGTGCACTGGTATCTATTATGTTTGGGCTTCCCTGGTGGCTCAGATGGTAAAGAATCCGCCTGCAGTTCAGGAGACCTGGGTTCAATCCCTGGGTTGGGAAGATCCCCTGGAGAAGGGCATAGCAACCCACTCCAGTACTCTTGCCTAGAGAATCCTCGTGGACAGAGAAGTTGAGAGCTACAATCCATGGGGTCACAAAGAGTCAGACACGACTGAGCACCTAAGCACAGCACATCTATTATGTTTAAAATATTTTATTCTTTTAAAAAATTTATTCATTTTTTAATTGAAGGGTAATTGCTTTACAAAATTTTGTTTTTCTGTTAAACTTCAACATGAATCAGCCATAGGTATACATATATCCCCTCCCTCTTAAAATACCTTATTCTTAAATGGAGGTATCTAACATATTCAAAAGTCCAGAAGATATAACTAATATATTGCAAATAAAATAAGATTTCTTTTTGCATATTCATCTAAATATTAAGTTGTATTTGTATTTGTACTGATAGACATGTCTAAGTTTTTTTGTTAAATTCTAAACCTTTCCTTATTTAGTACAGGTTAGTTCTATTCCATTTATATTTGATCTAGCAAGAATTTGTGAGTCCTGAAAAGTCTACTTGTTTAGCGTAATAAAATATTAGAGTTTAAAGTGAACCATTTCATTCCTAAATTCAGTGTGGAAGAAAGTACAAACTGGCAGGATCCTACCTAGAATAAAAAGCTAGGGCATTTTTTTCCCCAGAGATAATTGTATTAAACAAAGCCTTTCTTCAACTGATAAGATATAGTTCAAAAATGATCAACTGAGCTTATAAGGAAATAAATACTTCATAAATAAAAATAAGAATTTATTTATTTGTTTCTACTGGTCTATTTCTACAACCTGAAGGCTTTGTAATCCCCAGTTCGCTATTGATTAGCCAAAGAGTTCATTCAGGTTTTCCCATAACATCTTACAGAAAAACCCAAGTGAGATTTTTTTGAGGGCCAACTCAATACATTTATTTAGTTTAATGGTATTTTTTAACTAGAAAATGTTTATCATGAAAAATTCTTAGATTTCAAACTGAAGCTTAATATATAAGAGAATGGAGAAGGCAATGGCACCCCACTCCAGTACTCTTGCCTGGAAAATCCCATGAATGGAGGAGCCTGGTGGGCTGCAGTCCATGGGGTTGCAAAGAGTCTGACACAACTGAGCGACTTCACTTTCACTTTTCACTTTGATGCATTGGAGAAGGAAATGACAACCCACTCCAGTGTTCTTGCCTGAAGAATCCCAGGGACGGGGGAGCCTGGTGGGCTGCCATCTGGGGGTCACAGAGTCGAACACGACTGAAGTGACTTAGCAGCAGCATTCAAGGATAATTCTTCTCAATTCTCCTCTTACTGCCCTTTTAGAAATTCCTCTATGGAGTACCCCCTTTTCCTCTATCTCTGATTGTCCCTTTAGATTTCAAACTCTTCCAAAAAAATAGATGAGAGAACACTTCCAAACTCATTTTACAAGGCCAACATTACCCTAATATCAACACCAGACAAGGACACTACAAGAAAAGAAAGTTACAGGCCAATATCCACGATGAACACAGATGTAGAAATCCTTAACAAAATACTAACAAACCAAATTCAATGATACATTAAAGGATCATACACCATGATCAAATGGAGTTTATTCCAGGGATGAAAGCATGGTTCAAAATCTATAAATCAATGTGAGAAATCACATTAATATAATGAAGAGTAAAAATCATGGATCATCTCAATAGATGCAGAAAAAGCACATGACAATATTCAATACCTAATAATGATAAAAACTCTCAACAAATAGGGTATAGAAGAAACAAAACAACATAAAAAAACTACATATAATAAGCCTACAGCTAACATTATATTCAATAGTAAAAAGCTGAAAGTTTTCCTGCAAGATCAGGAACAAGATAAAGATGCCCACTCACTACTTTCATTCAATATTGTACTGGAAATCCTTGCCAGTTAGGCAAGAAAAAGAAATGAAAGACATACAATTTAGAATTAAAACTATTTGTAGATAACTAGACTATTCAGGCATGACCTAAATAAAATCCCTTATGATTATACAGTGGAAATGAGAAATAGATTTAAGGGACTAGATCTGATAGACAGAGTGCCTGATAAACTATGGATGGAGGTTCGTGACATTGTACAGGAGACAGGGATTAAGACCATCCCCAAGAAAAAGAAACACAAAAAAGCAAAATGGCTGAGGAGGCCTTACAGATAGCTGTGAAAAGAAGAGAAGCAAAAAGCAACACAGAAGAGGAAGGATATACTCATTTGAATGCAGAGTTCCAAAGAATAGCAAGGAGAGATAAGAAAGCCTTCCTCAGGGATCAATGCAAAGAAATAGAGGAAAACAACAGAATTGGAAAGGCTAGAGATCTCTTCAAGAAAATTAGAGATACCAAGGGAATTTCATGCAAAGATGGGCTCAATAATGGACAGAAATGCTATGGATCTAACAGAGCAGAAGATATTAAGAAGAGGTGGCAAAAATACACAGAAGAACTGTACAAAAAAGATCTTCACGACCCAGATAACCATGATGGTGTGATCACTCACCTAGAGGCAGACATCCTGGAATGTGAAGTCAAGTGGGCCTTAGGAAGCATCACTACAAAGAAAGCTAATGGAGGTGATGGAATTCCTGTTGAGCTATTTCAAATTCTGAAAGATGATGCTGTGAAAGTGCTGCACTCAATATGCCAGCAAATTTGGAAAAGTCAGCAGTGGCCACAGAACTGGAAAATGTCAGTTTTCATTCCAATCCCAAAGGCAATACCAAAGAATGCTCAAACTACCACACAATTGCACTCATCTCACATGCTAGTAAAGTAATGCTCAAAATGCTCCAAGCCAGGCTTCAGCAATACATGCACCGTGAACTTCCTGATGTTCAAGCTGGTTTTATAAAAGGCAGAGGAATCAGAGATCAAATTGCCAACATCTGCTGGATCATTGAAAAAGCAAGAGGGTTCCTGAAAAAACATCTATTTCTGCTTTATTGACTATAAAGCAACAGTTCAAACTGGACATGGAACAACAGACTGGTTTCAAATAGGAAAAGGAGTACGTCAAGGTTGTATATTATCACCCTGCTTATTTAACTTATATGCAGAGTACATCATGAGAAATGCTGGGCTAGAAGAAGCACAAGCTAGAATCAAGATTGTCAGGAGAAATATCAATAACTTCAGATATGCAGATGACATCACCCTTATGGCAGAAAGTGAAGAACTAAAAAGCCTCTTGAGGAAAATGAAAGAGGAGAGTGAAAAAGTTGGCTTAAAGCTCAACATTCAGAAAACTAAGATCATGGCATCCAGTCCAGCCACTTCATGGCAAATAGATGGGGAAACAGTGGAAACAGTGGCTGACTTTATTTTGGGGGGCTCCAAAATCACTGCAGATGGTGACTGCAGCCACGAAATTAAAAGACGCTTACTCCTTGGAAGGAGAGTTATGACCAACCTAGACAGCATACTAAAAAGCAGAGACATTACTTTGCCTACAAAGGCCCGTCTAGTCAAGGCTATGGTTTTTCCAGTAGTCATTATGGATGTGAGCATTGGACTACAAAGATAGTGTTATCTATCTGGTGTTGGAGAAGACTCTTGAGAGTCCCTTGGACTGCAAGGAGATCCAACCAGTCCATCCTATAGGAGATCAGCCCTGGGTGTTCATTGGAAGGACTGATGTTAAAGCTGAAACTCCAATACTTTGGCCACCTCGTGGGAAGAGCCAACTCATTGAAAAAGACCCTGATGCTGGGAAAGATTGAGGGCAGGAGGAGAAGGGGACAACACAGGATGAGATGGTTGGATGGCATCACCCACTCAATGGACATGAGTTTGGGTAAACTCTGGAAGTTTGTGATGGACAGCGTGGCCTGGCATGCTGTGATTCATGGGGTTGCAAAGAGTTGGACATGGCTGAGTGGCTGAACTGAACATGATATTATATCTATAAAACTCTGGAGCCTCTATCAAAACAGTGAGAATAAAGAAATTCAGTAAAGGATACAAAATCATTGTAAAAATTCACTTGCATTCCTGTATTCTAACAAGGAAAAATGGAAATAGAAATTAAGAAAAACAATCTAATTTACAATTGTGTTAAAAAGAATAAAGTACCTACGAGTAAATTTAGCCAAGGAGGCAAAAGATCTATTCTCTGAAAATGGTAAGACAAGGATAAATGAAATTGAAGAAGGCACAAATAAACGAAAATATCTTCTCTGATATTGGGTTAGAAGGATATTATTAAAATATCCACACTACCCAAAGCAATTTATAGATTCAATTGCAATTCCTATCAAAATTCAAATGGCATTATTTTTTAGATAAATAGGAAAAACAGTATTAAAACATGTGATACTGCTAGGGACCCGAAATAGCCAAAGCAGTTTTGAGAAAGAATAATAAAACTGAAAGCATCACATTTCTTTGGAAGGAATGGTGCTAAAGCTGAAACTCCAGTACTTTGGCCACCTCATGCAAAGAGTTGACTCATTGGAAAAGACCCTGATGCTGGGAGGGATTGGGGGCAGGAGGAGAAGGGGACGACAGAGGATGAGATGGCTGGATGGCACCACTGACTCGATGGACGTTGAGTCTGAGTGAACTCCAGAAGTTGGTGATGGACAGGGAGGCCTGGTGTGCTGCGATTCATGGGGTCACAAAGATTCGGACACCACTGAGCCACTGAACTGAACTGAACATCCTATCAAGTGTATATTTTTATCCCAGTTTTGCAGATGAAGAACTTCACTTCTTATAATTCCTCATGTCTCAAAGGTTAGCCTGCTAGGATTAGCTTGATTTACATGCCAACTAATGAGATCATCACCACTGAATTTCTCTAACTAGGTAAGTTGGAGTTGTGTGCCTATCTCTGAACCAATCATTGTAACCAGGGGAATTTGATGCTTTGATTGGCCAAGAGTGACTCACTTGTTCCATCCCGGAAGTCCTAAACACATAAAGTAAGAGTAAGAAAAGCATGCTTTCCTAAAGGAAATTCTAGCACCTTTATATATGCCATGTTTTTTTTTTTTCTTTTTACCATAAATGTGTTATGGTTATTTTCTGCTATGCATTTTTTTCTACCAAAAAGGTGTGTTCTGACTTTTAAAAACAATATAGTAATATATATATGTGTGTGTGTGTGTATATATATATATATATATATATATATATATGTATATTAGTGGAATCTCTATGAAAATAATCCTCTTTAAATTCAAAAACTTATGAAATGTATACCATGTCTTAGGCATTGCATTAGATCCTAGGGGTACAGGTCCATGGGGTCGAACAGAGTCAGACACGACTGAGCGACTTCCCTTTCACTTTCATGCATTGGAGAAGGAAATGGCAA
Source organism: Budorcas taxicolor (assembly GCF_023091745.1). NCBI lineage: Eukaryota > Metazoa > Chordata > Mammalia > Artiodactyla > Bovidae > Budorcas > Budorcas taxicolor. Next base: position 47,007,612 of record NC_068912.1, on the reverse strand, counting down.
CCCACTCTAGTGTTCTTGCCTGGAAAATCCCAGGGATGGAGGAGCCTGGTAGGCTGCCGTCTATGGGGTCGCACAGAGTTGGACACAACTGAAGCGACTTATCAGCAGCAGCCCTTACTATAAAAGAGCTTATAATATGTAACAGTGGTCTTTAGTAATTTTTGCTCATATAGCTCTTAAAACAATTTTTAAAAGGTATGCACCTTCATAAAACATAAACTGACATAAATAATTTTGTAATAAATTTAAATAAATCATTTAATTTCCAGAATATTACAATTTTTTAAATAATAAAACTGAATGCTTCTTTAAAATAAAACTAATCATATTTAAAATTCATAATCATTTGATACCCACCCTTGTGGCTCAGCTGGTAAAGAATCCGCCTGTAATGTGGGAGACCTGGGTTCAGTCCCTGAGTTGGGAAGATCCCCTGGAGAAGGGAAAGGCTACCCACTCCAGTATTCTGGCCTGGAGAACTCCATGGATCATATAGTCCATGGGGTCGCAAAGAGTCGGACATGACTGAGTACCTTTCACTTTCACTTTCATCTTCTATCTATAATTTATTTGTAATAGCTTTTCTTTGGCATTCAAAAATTTAAAATTTTCCTTTTACTCTCTCAATTTGAGCTATTGTTCCTTTCCCCAAAGATTTCTGTCTTTTTTACTGGTTACCCTTATATCATCATATGTAACCAAAATATTTATAAAAATGAAAATATCAACTGTATTCTTTTTTATTGCTGTGTGAAAAAATTACCACAAGATTAGTAACTTAAAACAAACCCATTAATTATTTCAGCATCTGTGAGCCAAGAATCCAGGCCTAGCCTAGATGGGTTTTCTGCTTAAGTTCTCACATGGATATTATCAAGGTTGAGACATGCTTTCATCTGAAGATTCAACAAAGGAAGAATCTGCTTGAAAGCTCATCTAGAATGTTGGCAGGACTCATTTCCTTGCAGCTTTATGACTAAAGGGCCTACTTTTCTGCTGGTTGTGGACTGGAGTCCTCTGGAAGGTCCTAGAGGCTGCCTATGGTTTCTAGAGGCTATGTTTGGTTTCCTCAACATGTCTGCTTGCTTTATCAAGTCTCCAACCATCTGCTAAGGAGGAGTGGGTAGTTATGGAAGTGACATGCCATCACAGTTGCCATAGTCTATTGGTTTGAAGTCATCCCAAGTGGTGCCCACCCTCAAAGAACAGGTCACCAAGAGGAATCAAATCACTGGGGTTCACCTTAGGGTCTGTCTGCCACATCCCTGTTTCACTACTTCTTACCAATGCTCCCTTGAGACCTTCTCCATTTCTATGAAAATAATTGGAGGATAGAAGAAACATATATTTGGATTCAGGATAACCCAACATGGACCAAAATTCCACACTTCTAACCCAAGCTTTATTCCCAAGTAGAATAAATAATGATAGTGAAATATAAGAATTTTTATGAATCCATGGCATCTTGATTAACTATTGAAAGGTATGTCTCCCCTTTTTTTTGGTGACAGATTTTCAAACCCCAAGTAATAAATCATAGTAGTATTTAATGTGTGGGAGAAGTATGCATTTTTTGTAAACAGAAGGCGGGCTTTTACAAAGACAGGCAGGTTCTTAGGCAAACCAGCTTTTTTTTTTTTTTTTTTAAGTTATTCTTTTCATTGGAGTATAATTGCTTTACAATGTTGTGTTGACACGGTCACACGGCTGTATGACCGTGTGAATCAACTATATGTGTACACATATCCCCTTCCTCTTAAGTCTCCCTCCCACCCCACTCCATCCCACCCCTCTAGGTTCTCAGAGAACCAGGCTGAACTCCGTGTGTTATAGAGCAACTTCCCACGAGTTATTTTAGACATGGTGGTGTATATATGCCAATGCTACTCACTCAGTTTATACCACTCTCTCCTTCCTTGCCTCCCACCCCACCTCCAGCCCCCCTTCCATGTTCACAAATTCCTTCTCTATGTCTGCATCTCTATTCCTGCTTTGCAAACAGGTTCACCAGTACTGTTTTTCTAGATTCCATATATATGAGTTAATATATGCTTGTTTTTCTCTTTCTGACTTCACTCTGTATGACAGACTCTAGGTTCATCCACATCACTACAAATGACTGGATTTCATTCCTTTTTATGACTGAGTAATATTCCATTGTATATATACACCACATCTTTATCCATTCACTTGTTGATAGAAAAGAATATTATGGAAACTGAGGGCAGGGAGACTGATTTCCTTAGGGTCATTCATACTCATTTCCTGCTGAAAGTCTGCACATCAGGAATGTTTATATCCCACCTTCAATTCTGCTGGTCTAGTTAAAGATCTTATACTCATGTGATCCCAATAAAACTGATGCTTTTGCAACTCTCTTTATCTCCAGAGTCCAACATACACAAAAGAGAGTACCCACCCACTAAATTAAAGTTCTAAAATTATTTTCTATAGAAATGTCTACTGGGGCCTTTACTATACTATCTATTTCAATAGGTATTTCTCTGACTATCCATAAATGGAGGGGAGGGTGAGGAAACCTATTCTAACAGGGCTATCCATTTCTATAACATGTCTTAAGTCTTTGGGTTTGAGGTCCTTTCACTGTGTCAAAAACCAATCACGATTTTACAGAAATTATTACTCTTAGTACCTTTTGATTGAGAGAGTACACAGTAGTGGAAAATTATGATTTTAAATGGATCTGCTACTTTTCATTTATTTATTTTTGGCTACCAAGGGTCTTTGTTGCTTTGCATGGGCTTTGTCTAGTTGCAGAGAGCAGGAGCTTCTCTTGCTGCAGAACATGGACTCTAGGGCCCACAGCCTTCAGTAGTTCCTGCACACAGGCTCAGTAGTTGTGCTTATGGGCTCTAGAGGACAGGCTCAGTAGTTTTGGCACATGGGCTTTGTTGCTTCATAACATGTGGGATCTTCCAGGACCAGGGATATAACCCATGTCCCCTGCACTGGCAGGCTGACTCTTATTCACTGCACCAGCAGGGAAGTCATATCTCTACTTTTTAAACCACATGTAATAAAAAATATTTCAGTACCATCTCAGCCAGTGTTTGTATACTTTCAAAATTTGCAGACCTTTTATAATAACCACTAGGACTCTGTGGGACTCAGGGTGGGAAGCAATGAGTTATGTTACACGTGCTAGGTCACCAGAGTTGTGTCTAACTCTTTGCAGTCCTTTGTGTTGGGAGCCGTGTTAGGTATTACTGACAAAATGGAGGCATGATCCCCAGCCCCCTCTCCTCATTCCGCAGGTACGGATCCCAGGATGAAGGAGTTAGGCCTTGTAATTCTGACTTGTCTTTTCCTCTCCTTGGCTGATTTGACTGAAAAGGAATATTAAGGTGCTTATTGTTCTTGAGAGGAGCATGAGAAGGCACAAAGCCTTCTGCAGCATTGCTCGGAAAATAATTGATAAAGTTAATCATTGACATTTGTTCAAGGACTTTTACAAAAGAGTGTTCCAGGATGAGCACATAGGCTGTAGCTTGAGGCCCAGATAGCATATTCAAACATTACTTTGCTGACTAAGGTCCGTCTAGTCAAGGCTATGGTTTTTCCAGTAGTCATGTATGGATGTGAGAGTTGGACTATGAAGAAGGCTGAGTGCCGAAGAATTGATGCTTTTGAACTGTGGTGTTGGAGAAGACTCTTGAGAGTCCCTTGGACTGCAAGGAGATCCAACCAGTCCATTCTGAAGGAGATCAGCCCTGGGGTTTCTTTTGAAGGAATGATGCTAAAGCTGAAACTCCAGTACTCTGGCCACCTCATGCGAAGAGTTGACTCATTGGAAAAGACTGATGCTGGGAGGGATTGGGGGCAGGAGGAGAAGGGGACGACAGAGGATGAGATGGCTGGATGGCATCACTGACTCGATGGACTTGGTGGGTTTGGGTGAACCCCGGGAGTTGGTGATGAACAGGGAGGCCTGGCATGCTGCGATTCATAGGGTCACAAAGAGTCGGACACGACTGAGTGACTGAACTGAACTGAACTAAGGCCATGGGAGGGATTGATATCTGAAGCCTATTTGTGTGGAGAATGTTTATGGCAAAGGAGTTTACTGAATTTAGGGCTTAGAAATAATTAAAATAGTTAGAAGTTAAAGATTTAAGGAAGGTTGTAAAGTTAGCATATTTTACTATAGCTTGTATGTTAGGTAAGTAGAATAGGGAAAAGGAGTCCAAAAATGGCGGTGGCTAAAAGACAAGGAAGGGAAAAGCCCGTGAAAATAGAACAAAAGAAGGTCTGAGGACCAGAGTGAAGACTTCAGGTAGAAAAAACAGCCCTCCTGGCTAAGCCCAATTTGCATAGGGCAGGCCCAGGTGGAGGAAAAAAACATATAAAAGGAGGAGCCAAAGCGCTTTCTCTCTCTCTTTCTCTCCCACGTGCCTGCGCTCTTTCTCTCTCTCTTTCCCTCTCTCTCCCCCTCCCCCATGCACTCCTCTACTCTCTTCCCTTCAAGTCTTTGGGTTGGCATGCCCTCACGCTTTGAGGATGGATTCTCCTGCTATCTTCTAAATAAAATAGAGCTGTAACACTGATTTGCCTAAGAGCTATAACACAGTTTGTCCAAGACCCGAGAGCTGTGACGCGCCGAGGGCTTTAATGTCCATCGCTCCAAATCTTTGTTGTGATGAGACAAAGAACCGAGGAACATACACTCATGTGACATTATAGAAGTTAGGGATTTTTAGAGACACTATAGCTAGAAGCCTTTTTAAGAGATAGTGCGCTCAGGATGTTAGGGACAAACAGGACTTAGGAAGATAAGTAGTAAACTGAGGAATGCGGCATGAGTTACAATGTAATCACAAGTTAACTATAGGACACATTAGAAGAGGTAGATAATAGATGATAAGGCTGATTCCGAGAGAATCACTGAAGCAGGAACTCTGTTTGAAGAGCAACAATGATTTATGGAAATAATGAATCTGGGAGGGGGGAACTGAAAATGTCAAACCTTTGGCCTAGTGTTTTTGTAAAAGTATAAAAGAGAATCTTAAACTTGGAATAAACAGGCAGTCCAAAAGAAAACTGAGAGGCTGCCTCATTGCCGACACCGTTCATCTCTTCAGGTTGAATCCCTTGTTGCTGGAGTTGGACTCCTGCACCTTTGGACTGTAGCCCACCAGGCTCCTCTGACCATGCGATTTTCTAGGCAAGAATACTGGAATGGGTTGCCATGCCTTCCTCCAGGGGATCTTCCTTACCCAGGGGTCAAAACCACGTCTCTTATGTCTCCTGCATTGGCAGGCAGGTTCTTTACCACTAGGTCCACTGGGAAGCATATTATGTTATACCTATTTCCAAAAGGATTCAAAGCAAATAAGGTAATGAGTGTTGGTTATTACCAGAACAGAGGACCTGGTTTTTATTTTTATTTTACTTTATAAAGATTTTTTGATGTGAACCACTTTTAAAGTCTTTATTGAATTTGTTAACATATTGTTTATGTTTTATGTTTTGGTTTTTTGGCCCAAGGCATGTGGAATATTAGCTCCTCAACCAGGGATCATGCTGCACAATTGGTAGGTGAAGTCTTAACTACTGGACTGCCAGGGAAGTCCCTGTTCTTTATTTTTTTCTACTATATCTTGTCCCAGAAAGTTTTAAAGGCAAAGTAGAATGATATGTAACATAACAGAGAGCATAAGGAAAAGTGAAGAAAAATAAAACCAAAGGTGAGGACAAAATAGAAGTAGGATAAAAAGCCACATTGTCCATTTTACATGTCACCATCTCTTATTTCTCATACATAAATTCTCACACATAAAAATGCCCCATGTCTAGATCCTCTGGGATTTGGACTTAGTCTATGATCTAAAATTATATTCATTTTCTCCTCTATTTGTTCCACTCCCCTAGCTATCCCACTGATGATGGGCGACTGAACCTTTTCTCTTTTCCTTCCCCTTTCTCCATAGAAACCATGTCATAATAAAAGCCTAATGGTATTTTGAAACATCAGTTGATAGTTCCTTTTGGAATACCCTATTATATTTGTAATTTCTCCCAATCCTACAAATAATGCATCACTTTCTCAAGAAAAACAGGTAAGAGAATCATATTTCCAGCATTTCTTCAAGCTGAAGTACAAAAATAAAGCAACAGATTTGGAAGAAAAAGTCTTTTGTCAAAACCAGATTTTTCTTGTCCTCCAGTCTTTGTCTCAGGAGAAGGAAACGATTAACGGAAAAAGCAGAGACATTAGTTTGCCAACAAAGGTCTGTCTAGTCAAGGCTATGGTTTTTCCTGTGGTCATGTATGGATGTGAGAGTTGGACTGTGAAGAAAGCTGAGCGCAGAAGAATTGATGCTTTTGAACTGTGGTGTTGGAGAAGACTCTTGAGAGTCCCTTGGACTGCAAGGAGATCCAACCAGTCCATTCTAAAGGAGATTGGTCCTGGGTGTTCTTTGGAAGGACTGATGCTAAAGCTGAAACTCCAGTAGTTTGGCCACTTCATGCAAAGAGTTGACTCATTGGAAAAGACTCTGATGCTGGGAGGGATTGTGGGCAGGAGGAGAAGGAGACGACAGGATGAGATGGCTGGATGGCATCACTGACTTGATGGACATGAGTCTGAGTGAACTCCGGGAGTTGGTGATGGACAGGGAAGCTTGGCGTGCTGCTATTCATGGGGTCGCAAAGAGTTGGACACAACTGAGCGGCTGAACTGAAAGAACTTAGAATGTTGGAAGGGATGAGTAGAAGTTATATATCCTGCCCCTCAAAAGTGGACTGAGACATTGGGGTAAGTGGTTAAACCTGGACGAATTTGTGGATCCAAGAATAGGGAAGATCTGTCTTCTATTCCCTAAGTAAGCCAAGGACAGGGCCAGCAAACTCTGTCTCATGGGCCAGCTGCCTGTTTTTGTAAATACATAGCCATTCATTTATGTATTACCTATGGCTACTTTGATGTTGTAATGGCAGCATTGAATCACTGCAACAGAGACCCTCTGGATCACATAGCCTAAAATATTTACCAGCTAGTCCTTCACAGGAAACATTTGCTAACCCTTGGCCTATGGCATTGGCAAATTCCAGTTCCCCAAGTAGAAGTATAGAATATTGTCTGGGAGTAGAATGAATGGCCAACACACTTAGGTGGGTGGGCTTAAAACAACCAAACAGCATGGGACATAACAGTCAAATGCATTTGACACTTTCCCATGCACTCAAAGTGCAAAAATGGAGAAAAGGCTGAGATGATCCTAATGAGTTTTTTGCAACTTCTGTGCGGCATAGAAGCAGCAGAATACTGACTACGCAGAAATAACCAAGAATGTCCTTAGGGCTTGCAGGGGCCAGAACAGACAAGAACAAAGAATGACCCATGAGCATCCTATAGGATTCGATGGCCAAGGACCCTAAGGGATGACTGGTGTCATAACAGATGCCAGTCTGGACTGTGAATCTGCACCGCAGACCAGGTGCCAATGCATAATTGCCTTCAACAAACTCTAGGAACCATAGGGTGAAGACCTGATACCCATTCCTTTGTTCATTCTTCCATTCCACAAATTCTCACAGAGCACTTATTATTTTTCTGTTAATAATTGAGGCCTGGGAAATGCTGAAATAAATAATACAGTGTTGATTTCCCCCTAGATATCACCAGACAACCTGTTGATAAAGGGAAGGTACATTTGTTAAAACTTGCTGAAGTAAGGGAGCACACCACCATGACGGAGTTTTGAGTGTCTCAGAAGGAAGTATGAAGGTAAAATGTTATAGGACTTTGGGGTCTGAGCTCAAGTGGTTTAAGGAGGGTCTTTCAAATGGAGGTGGACAGAGATTATGATACAACTTTTCAGGACTGGCCAACACAGACAAGTGAGAATCTTGAAATGAGTCTAGCTAAGTAACGGTTTTTCCAAGTGAGCAAAGTGTTTTTTCAAGTGAGCAGGTCATTGTCTTTGATAAATTGTTCTGAGGGAATTTACTGAAGTAAATAGTGAAGTTATTTATTGGCTTACAGCAGTGCCTTTTCTGGGGAAAGGTTTTCTGTGACAAACTACTAAGTTAGGTTGATATAGGTGGTCTACATTCATCAAAGTCAAATGGCCACAGGTGTTTTCCCATTCCAAACCAAGTCCTCATGGGGCTTCTATTCTAGCAGGGGAAGACAGACAATGAACAAATTCCATATACATCAAATGTGACAAGGGCAATGAGAAAAAAAATTAAGTCAAACGTGGTAGAGAGAGAGATCAGAATAGGGTTGTGAGTGCTATTCTACCATCTATGATCAGGAGAGGCATCCTTAATGAGGGAGCATTTGAGCAGCTCCTGTAGTGTGTGTATGAGAGTCTCAAAGACTGGGATGGGGATGGCCCGAGGGCATCTCTACTACATTAGAAACAGGGGCTTAATAATTAGTTCAGTAAGAGTAAAACACAGTTGCATTTCTCCCTCATCTGAGTTGACCACCTGAAATTTATATTTTGTTGTTGTTTAGTCACTGAGTCATGTCCAACTCTCTTTCGACCCCATGGACTATACAGCCCACCAGGCTCCTCTGTCCATGGGATTCTCCAGGCAAGAACACAGGAGTTGGCTGCCATGCCCTGCTCCTGGGGGTCTTCCTGACTGAGGGACTGAACCCACATCTCCTGCATTGCAGGCATATTCTTTACCGCTGTGCCACTGGGGAAGCCCCTAAGATTTATATTGGGTTCTCCAAAATGTTTGTTGAGGTTTCTCGATAAAATGTTTTGGAAAAACCTGAGTGAAATTTTTGGCTTGCCCAATACCTGTTCTAACTATACAAAAGGCAATCTGCCATCTCTCTCTCTCCTCTTCCTACATGGGAGTCCTTCTCTGCCTTACCTGTTGATCTTTGTTCTGGGTATATCATACTTGTCCCAGGTCTCCTTTTGGAGAATCAGCTCTGGGCTTGCCAACCCTGTGTTTATCCTTCATATATTTCACCATGCCTGACTCTCCTCCTCCCCTTCCTGAACTTCCTGCAGGCTTTCAACATAGGAAACACTCCTCTCTCCCAGGGTACAAGTAGCCTCCTTGCCTATGCAGATCAGTGGACAAGGCAGTACCTGTGAAGCAAGGCACTCTGGAGAGAAGAGGAGACCCAAGCAGAGACTGGCGAAAAAATTTCTCAGCATACATCAAGGCTGCAATGAGCAGCTGAGCTTTCCTGACCCCTAGCTCTGAACCCTCCCAAGCTGTGTGCTACCTTTCTGTGAGAGCTGTCTACTATGACTTGGGCATTGCCTGGAATACCTCAGATTCTCAGGTCTGGACTTTTAGTTCTTTATAGTTTGCAATGAATTTCTTTACTCATTTGTACTTTACACAGGCACAAAGGAGTCTGAAGGAGGAAGCTGCTGGTGATGATCAGAGCAGCTAACATTTAATGGACCACTAACTATGGGTCCCTGTCAGTTCTAAGTGATTTATGTCTATTGTCATTTCAACCTCACAGAATCCCCTAAGATAATTACATTCTTCTTTACTGGTTAGGAAACACAGACAGTAAAGCTCAGACCTCATCTCAGGTCTGTTATTTTTATGGGAATTCACCCCAGAAGATCTAAAGCCTGCGCGTTCCTCACTCTGCTATGAGCCTTTATGGAGTTCCTGTTTCATGAGTGTGTAAACAAAGGTTCCACCACAACTACTTAGGGATGGAGCTAGATGGAAATATAATTCCTAGTTTAGTAGTCCTCCCACGCCACAATTTTTGCTTTAAAACCTAGAACTTTTTGGCTAAATTCAAAATGGAAGTCATTAGGAAGCTGCTTTGTTTAACCTAGAAGGCAGGATGAAAATCAACTTTGGATGACATTTTTCACTATTAAAGCCAGACTGGGAAGTTCCAGACTTCATTTTCCACCTCCTCTCACCTTCCCACAGCTTTTGGTCATGGGTCCTTGTTCATGCAAACTACTTTATCACACAAGCTCCAAGTAAGGGTGAGTTTTCCCTGAGGATGCACCAGTCTCTGTGCAGTCCCATCAAGACATTAAAGCTCTGTTTTCATAAGCTGATGTGAATGATAAGATTTCTCCTTGAGGACTGACTGCTGTGTGACACTTAAAACACTTATTTCTGCAGCTTCTCTTTTCCTGACTTATAGACGGGAATTCCAGAAAAACATCTACACCTGCTTCTTTGACTCTGCTAAAACCTTTGACTATGTGGATTGAAACGAACTGTGTAAAAGGGATAGGAACACCAGACCCCCTTACTTGCCTCCTGAAAAATCTGTATGCAGGTCAAGAAGCAACAGTTAGAATCAGACATGGAACCATGGACTGTTTCAAAACTGGGAAAGGAATATATCAAGCCTGTATAATGTGACCCTGCTTACTTAACTTATAAGCAGAGTACATTATGCAAAATGCCAGGCTGAATGAATCACAAGCTGGAATCAAGATTGCTGAGAGAAATATCAACAACCTCAGATATGCAGATGACACCACTCTTATGGCAGAAAGCAAAGAGGAACTAAAGATTCTCTTGATGAGGATGAAAGAGGAAAGTGAAAAAGCTGGCTTGAAACTCAACATGAAAAAACTAAGATCCTGGCATCCAGTACCATCTCTTCATGGCAAATAGAAGGGGAAAAAGAAGCAGTGACAGATTTTCTTTTCTTGGGTTCCAAATCACTGTGGACAGTAACTACAGCCACAAAATAAAAAGACATTTGTTCCTTGGAAAGAAAGCTATGACCAAACTAGAGAGCATAAAAAGCAGAGACATCACTTTGCCAACGAAGTTTCGTATAGTCAAAGCAGTAGTTTTTCCAGTAGTCATGTCCAAATGTGAGAATTGGACCATAAAGAAGGCTGAGCACTGAAGAATTGGTACTTCTGAATTGTGGTGTTGGGGAAGACTCTTGAGAGTCCACTGGACCACAAGGAGATCAAACCAGTCAATCTTAAAGGAAATCAACCCTGAATATTCATTGGAAGAACTGATGCTGAAGCACAAATACTTTGGCTATCTGATAAGAGCCAACTCACTGGAAAAGCTCATGATGCTGGGAAAGATTGAGGGCAAGAGGAGAAGGGGACGACAGAGGATGAGATATAACATCAGTGACTCAGAAGACATGGATTTGTACAAACTCCAGGAGATAGTGGAGGACAGGGAAGCCTGGTGTGCTGCAGTCCTGGGGTGGCAAAGAGTCAGACACAACTTGGAGATTAAACAACAAAGATGGTTTGAATATAGAAGTTCAAGCAAAAACAACTGGGGTATGCTGTGGTTTGAACTCAACAGCTTCTCAGTGAACAACTTTAATTTTAGAGTTAGTAAAGAATTTGCCTACAAGCACAGTAGATGGAGGATTGATCCCTGGGTCAGGAAGATCCCCTGGAGGAGGAAATGGCAAGCCGCTCCAGTATTGTCTGGAAAATCCCATGGACAGAGGAACCTGGCAGGCTACAGTTCATAGGGTTGCAAAGAGTCAGATATGTCTGAGCAACTAAACACGCACACAGCTTCTTCTATTGAATATTCTCTTGCTCGCCATGACCTATGAGAGCTTATCCCTAACTCATGGCTTCCTGAGCAACTAAAACAGAGTGAACACAAAGAATCATTTCTGAGTGTGATTCCAGGTCTCCACGTACTCTCTCTGCCAAGCCCTCTCGCTCTCAAGTGGAAATGCAACACTTGTGCATTTTTATCTTCAAAGAATTTTTCTGGAAAGTTGATGATCATTCTTTATAACCCCCTTTAGAAGTGTTTGCCTTTTGTCTCTAGTAGGGGTGAGGCAAATGGCACCCCACTCCAGTACTCTTGCCTAGAAAATCCCATGGACGGGGGAGCCTGGTAGGCTGCAGTCCATGGGGTCACTAGGAGTCGGACACGACTGAGTGACTTCACTCTCACTTTTCACTTTCATGCATTGGAGAAGGAAATGGCAACGCACTCCAGTGTTCTTGCCTGGATAATCCTAGGGACAGCAGAACCTGGTGGGCTGCCGTCTATGGGGTCACACAGAGTCGGACACGACTGAAGCGACTTAGCAGCAGCAGCAGCAGGAGGGGTAAAAAAAACAAGATAAAAAAGTTAGAAGTTTGAGACATTTGCCAAAAGCTGGAAAGGATGTTTGATGAGGGCTGAGATTAAGGTGAGGCCAGATCTTTGCCTCAAGTTCCCTACTCACAGCTCTCCTGCTCCATGAAAAATACATGCCATTTAAATATTTACATTTTGTTAACAGTAGCAGAAATAATGCCAACAAATGTTAATTAAACAGCCACGAGATGATTAAAACACTGGTCTGGGCCTCCCCAGCGAGAGTAAATCTATTAACATTTCCTTATTGACTCTCAGAAGCCTCACTGTGATCTGTCTACATGAGCTGAAACAAAACAAAATTTCTGATCAAAGGGATTTTTCCCAGGGGGGATCAACTTTGCCAGGCGATACTCATCGCTTGGCTGGTAGGGAGTGGATGCTTATCTGATGGCAGCCAGGCATGGCAGTGTGATTCTGAGGAAAGGATTTGTAGTTAAGAAGAATAATCCTCTGGGGGCCAGGTACCAACTAGAGTCTCCCAGTGCCTGCTTGTGTGGCTTCTCCAAAGAGGGCCATCTCTGCTCGCTGTTTTATAAATGAGGTCTCTACAGCTGCTGGCAGTCTTACATTCCTTACCTGTATCCTCAAGATGCCAGTTGAGTGTGAGTGTGTCTGTATATGTGCATGTGTGTGTGAGGGGTCAGCTTTGTCTTTCTCCTTTCATTGGATTCTTTCTCTGCCAAGTCTGGGACTTGGCTCTATTGCCTCTGTTAAGTGCAAAGAGGTGGTTGGTACATTGCATTTCATGTCCAGTAATTGTTTCTCCAGCCTTCTATGTTGCAATCCCACAGGTTAACAGTGATATCTTTCCTTTCCTGCTCCCTCCTGTTCTCCCTGGCAAAAGTGGCACTGGGACACTTCCTTTCCTCTTTTAGGCAACTTTTTTGAGCAGTGCTGGAGGAGGGTTCCCTTTATGGCCTGCAATTTTCCTCAGTTCTGGGCACTCTCTCCCCTTTCTACCACTATAGAGAGTCTCTTCTTTGTGGCCTTGAGGCTGCCACTGACAATTCAGGTGTGTGCATGGTACATAGGCTGCCCCCAGTTTGCATGCCAAGAGTTGACTCACAGACTGGCTTTCCAGCATCCCGTAAGGCCACAGACTTGTCATTAATGGAAGAGGAGGTTTTCAAAAAGAAAAGTTTTCAGTTGCTAGCAAAAATATATAGGAATGAGAATCTCAAAACAAGAAACACCTCGTTTATTTAGTCTAAAAATATTTTCATAGAGGTTATGACTAGAAAGCCACTCTGCAGGACTTCCCTGGTGGTCAAGTGATTAAGAATCCACCTTATAATGCAGGGGACTTGGGTTTGATCCCTGGTCAGATCCCAGGGATCTGATCCCACATGCCTAGGGACAGCTAAGATGTGTACCATAACCAGAGATCCCATGTGTCACAACTAAGACCCAATGCAGCCAAGTAAATAAATAAATGTTTCAAAAATCAATAAATAGGAACTTTCCTGGTGGTCCAGTGGCTAAGACTCCATGCTCTTAATGCAGGGGGCCCAGGTCTGATCCCTGGTCAGGGAACTGGATTCCACACGCCACATCTAAGAGTTTGCATACCACACTTAAAGAACACACAAGCCACAACAATGATCAAAGATCCCTTGTGCTGCAACTAAGACCCAGCCAAAATAAATTAATTAAATTTAAAAAAACAATAAATAAAAAGCCACCATGCTCACACCAAAGGAACTCAGGAGGTGGTGGTGGAGACATAGATTGCCAGCACTCACAACACAGAAGTAAAGGACCCTGAAAGGTATATCCACAAAGGGCGCCAAAATCAGACTGAGTTCAGGAAGTCCACCTGGAGGAAGTGATGCTTGAGCTGTGTTTTGGAGGATACAGGGTAACTGCAGCTAAGACTGTACTTAGGACACTGTCACGGCTATCCAGTGAGGGAGTCACTCAAGTGGACAGATTACAGCAATTAAGTAGAAAGGATATACAAGACCTGATGACTCTTGGAGAAGAAGTGGGGTTGACCCTTGGAGAGGAAGTGGAGTTGGCAGTGAGAGAGAGGGAAACATTAGAAATAACTGTCAGATTTCCCTTTTGAGTGTCTTGGTGGATGAAGGTTCCAGGCATCAAACGGGAATGCAGGAGAGAGACTGGGCTTGTTTGGGAGGAAATGAGTATGGTTTTGAACATCTTGCCATAGAGGTGGTTGTAAATCACCCAAGTGGAGATGATATCTCCCATGCCTGGAGTGTTCCCCAGACACGGCTGCAGACAAAGCAATGCACATATTGCCAGACTCTCGCAAGGACATTTTCAAAGTAGAGTCTTAGCATTTCCTGAGCAGCAGAAAACTTTTTCAAGTTCCTTATGGATACATAGACTTTCAGGAATGGAAGCACCTTTGAAGAACAACCTCTAATTTTGCAGATTTATCTAATCTTAGCAACAAGCTTTGTGCACCCTTGGAAGAAACAATGACTGCTCTAGGAAGAATGAAAATGGTCAAACAAGGATTTCTTCCTCCCCTAATACAGAGTGTTAGGGGTTATGAGGTCCTTCTCTGCACTAATTCTGAGCCTACTTTATTCATATGTGATTAAGAATCAAGAAAACACATTCTTACTGAACCAAGTCATGAATAGATGACTTTATCTGGGAAAATGAGACCCTTCTTCCCCTCAGTGCTCTGAGCCAGAAATCCTCAGTAGCCTACAATCTCCTTGACTCTCCTGGACAAGGTCAGGGAGAAAGTAGAATCAGAATCTGCATAACTAGGACGATCTCCCTTGACATTTCCCACTCACATTCAACTCTATAAAATAGAGCAATTCAACATTTATTGAGAATCTGTTCTGTACCAGGAACTGTGCTAAGTACCATGGCTTTTAGATGCAGGAAGGGAAATTACAATGTACAGTCTAAACCTTTAGGTTGCTTCTGGCCTAGAAGAAATACATATTGGAAGAAAATATAATGACACAAATCCCTGACTTGTTCTATTGTTAATTTTCTCTCTCATAAGGTTGTGAAGGCAAAGAAAAGAACCAGTGCTTTGGGTCTACCTGTGAGAGAAATAAAGGAGAAAATCATTAAACATTTTACTTTCCTCTCAAAGAAAATTATCTTTAGCAGAAAATATTAAATGAAGACATATGTAAGAGGGAATTAAGACCTGAGAGGAGGAAAAGCTGAGGTGTCTTGGTGTGGAGGAACTTCATCTCAAATTATTCTCAGAACGTATGGGTACAAACCTCAAATACTACTTAGTGATATTTGAGGAAATGAGGTGTCCTGGAGAGGCATCCTAAACTGAAGCAATAGGTTTGGTTTTTTAAAAAAATGTGTGGGGAGAAGGGTTAAGTTTTTCAGACTACAAGCAGATGAGCTTAATGGCAATGGAGAGCAATGTTCTGGACTGAAATCCCTTTTTAAATATGCTTACCGCTACTTAGAAAAGAAAGCACAATGAACAGGAATCCACCTTGTTAATGAAGAGGAAATCATGCCAAGCTCGCCCCACTTTCCTTTCTGATACAGCCACCACACTGACGCATCAGGAAAACACAGGGGACACTGTGTATCCAATTTATCTAGGAACACCATATGTGGTTTCAGAACCACAATTCCAAAGAGTTTACAAGAACATTAAAAATTCTCAGAACAGAGCCCTTTAGAGCCTGTCCTTCAGGTGTAATTAAGTTCCAATGTATTTGCAGTGTCCTAGGGCCCCGTCAACTGAGAGCCATCGGACAGCCCAGGAGGCTATTAGAGAGAGCCTGGCGGGCACTTTAGTTATTTATTCACTTTATCTCACACTACCCTCTCTCTCAATTCTTCAGCCTTTCCATTAATCTGTTAGCCTGTCTTCAGATTCTGTTTGCTTTAAGTTGCTTTTCTCAGACCTGGAACTTGATTAAGGAAAATATCTATGCAGTTCATCAAAGCCAGAGGAAAGGGCAAGCAGTCTTTCGTGTTTTAAGTATAATACCACCTTCTGCTTTGTCTTTACATTTATTAACTAGGTCAAGAAGGGGACATGGACCCTCAGGGTCTCCACTGGACCTCGATTTGGGTTTGATTGCCTGAAGAAAACAACCTGGACTCTGAGTACAGACTGCTTTTGATTTGGGCTCCCCAATTTTTTCCACCATGTCTCAAATCACAGATGACCTTTATAATGCACCACCTTCTCATAGTTATACCCAAATTATAGGGTCTGGCAAGGATCAGATTGGGTGCCATTAACACGAAATTCTTGGCAACCGAGTTCTAAGTCCACGTTTTCCATTTTCACTCAAGAGAACACATTGAGTTATAGGGAAATTCATGTTATTACATTGGTATAATCTTGAATCTGCTCTAATGTTTTTGAAAAATCGAATTATCCCTTTATCTTGGTATTTATTAAAGGTAACAGGTTACTTAGAACAGCTCATAACTGATCATATCACACAGGTGAGTTGTAATTTTACAACTAAGAACTGGATTAGAGATAGTGATACAGCCAATGGTTAAAACATCAACAGAAATGATTTATTCTATCAGGGGTAAATATAGTTCCTGAAGACCTTTGTGCTTCTAATGACTGACATGTTCCCAGCAGAGTGGTGAAAAATGCAAGCTTTGTCTTTCATGTTTCAGCAAATTGTTTTTGAGATTTAAACAAATGACAAAACCTCTTCGTCTATGGACTTGCCTTACTTTAAGTACCCCCATAGCTTTGCTCCCCTTTCCTCCCTATAAAAATCTATATTCATCAGAAGGTCAGACATCATTCATTAACAATGCAGTATCATTCATTAACACTGAAGTATATATGTCAGTGTACTTTGTGTTTCCAAGAAAGGAATATGCTTTGCACTTTCTATGTTTTTCAGCTGTAGAATTAAAACTGTTTCTATCCTGCAGTGGTCATTGTAAGTCCCTGCCTTAAATCAGAGAGTTTGCAGCTTCAGCCAGGAATTACCTCTTTTTGAAATCATTCAAAACAGGCAGCTAAGAGAGGTAACACTGACTCCCAGCCCCATCTCCAGGCACTGTCAGAGTTTGCTGGCCTCCTTTCCACCTCTGCAGCAGTCTCTTAATAAGGTCCATTTCACGGAAATTTAAAAATTGCCCTTCTTTACAGGAAGAACAATTTGATTTAGCCCATTTTAACAGACTAATTCTTTCAGATAAGAGTATTATAAATTGGATAATAACACCAAATCTCAAAGAGAAAGAAAATCAAGGTTTTATATCAACTAAAATCCATACATAGACTTTGGATCCCTCCTTAGCAATTCCTTTGTAATTCTATCTACACCCTCTCTGAATTAGTAGACTACATGTGGTAAGCAACTAATCAGGGTTTTGTTTCTTAATTAAAAATTAGGGCACGATACCAGAGGAAAAAATCTCCCATTGACTAATCCAAGTGCTTAGGCACTCAAATTCAGCTTAAACAAACCATATTCTGATTAGGTATTTGCTACATTTCAATTTCTTTAATTCAAAAAGTCAAATTTGGGATAATAACCATCATTTAAAATAAAAGACTCTTAAACTACCGCAGATATTCGGGAGCAAGATAAACACAGCATGGAATTCAAAGATGTAAGAATCAAAGTTTCTCTTCTCATGTGTTGCTCTCATGCCCACAGGCCTGCATTACAATCCAGTTAACATAAATATCAGAATTGTTTCCTAGCAGCATTTCTAATCTGGAAAGTCTACTCTTTTTCTCTTTTGTGTCATTATGCGCCACCTTCTCTGTACTTCAGCCTTGAGCCTGTGGGGAATCCTGAAGAGGCTGAGGTCTGGTTTCTGTTCTAATGGTGCCAGGATGAACTACCTAACATATATTTATTCATTACCTCTGTCTTAGCTCAGGATGCTATAGTAAAATATCACAGACCAGATGGGTTAAGCAACAATTCTGGGGGCTGGAAGTCTCAGATCATGCAGTCTTTGGGGCTAGCATGGTTGGGTTCTGGTAAGAACTCTCTTTTTGGCCTGCAGACAGCTGCTTCCTTGCCACATCCTTACCTGGCAGAGAGAGGAAGCTCTGTTCTCTTTCTACAAGGGCATTAATACCTTTGTGGGTATTCCACCCTCAGGACATCACCTAAATCTAAATAGCTCCCAAAGGCCCCACCTCTAAACACCATCATATTAGGGGTAAAGGCTTCAGAATAAGAATTTTAGGGAGATACAAACATTCAGTCTATAACAACTTCTTCACTTAAAACTCCTCCGAAGTTAGGGAGTTTGGGATGGACATGCTGCTGCTGCTGCTAAGTTGCCTCAGTCATGTCCACATTGTGAATATTTAAGATGGATAACCAACAAGGACCTACTATATAGTGCATGGAACTCTACTCAGTGTTGTGTGGCAGCCTGGATGGCAGGAAAGTCTGGAGGATAAAGGATGCATGTTTATGTATGGTTGGGTTCCTTTGCTGTCCACCTGAAACTATCACATTGTTATTTAGATATACTCCAATATAAAATAAAAAGTTTTCCTTTTTTAAAGCCCTCTGAAGTATCTTCCATCTTGAATTAGAAACATTGTCACACACTGTTCCCTGACTTCTCCTCATCTATTCCAAAAGACCTGCCATGTGTTTTTCCAATGACATTTTTTTTTTTACATTATGTTCCATCAGCCTGGAATTCCTTCCTTGTCTACCTGAATAATTCCTACTTTTTTAAAATAGCAAGTGTAGCCTCTCTCCTCTCCCTCTTTTTACCCTGTGACTTTTCCTTATTCAGTCACCTGGGGCATTTATTCTCAGCAATAAGTTGTCTCAGGCACTATTTTTCTCAGGTAAAGCAGAAAACATAAGACAAAAGGAAAGTTCATTCTTGCCTTTTGATTTTTAAAAGTCTTAGGCCCTCAGGAAAAGAGAGGCCATAGGTTTGAGAAAATAATAAAGCATAAAAGCAGTTTTCCTCTGTCACAGATGAAGTCACCAGAGGTGAATTCTCTACCGTTTGGGGAGGAGAGAGTCCGAGCAGAAATGAGGAATGAGTAGGCATCAGGGGAGATGAACAGGAGAGGCAGATCTCTTAGAGAAGTGTGTGGCTGAGAGCACAGGGGACCATGTCTCCCCGGGAGGAGCCATGCAGAGAGGGAGTGGTGTGTGTGGTCAGGCTCTGCTGATGGCCCTGGAGCCCCAGGCAGCAGCCCGGCCCAGGGAACTCTGGCATTGCTGAATGATATCGTGAACATGCCACATGATTTTACACTGTAGTTTCCCAAAGTACAGCTGCAGCAGCAGGAAGAAGGTTGCTGGAGGGATCTGCTAGATTGGAAGTGGTCTTTTATTGCACGTGAACGATGAACTGGGTGTGGCCTGCAGGGACGAGTCCTTTGGAGCAGACAAGAGAGCAGATGTCCCTATAGATGCCAGCACTCCCACCCCACCATAACACCTGGGCACTAGACACATTCCTAAAAGGTGGCTGTAATCCTGTACTGACTGAGATGAAGATACCACCAGCTGGATGAATGGGCATGTAATACAAAAATTAAGTTGAATGAAAAAAATGCAATTATAGACAGAGATTCCAACCCCATACAGGTCTTTAACTCAGCTTTACACCATTCTTATGAAGCTTATAACTCTCCTTGGGAAATGGAGGAGCTCTTTCTTTTTAGAAAAGAACAAAACAAATCTTTTTTATAAGTTTATTATAAAGACTGATGATATCATGTTTATAAGAGGTTCAGCATAGCACCTGATTCATTGACAGCTCTCAATAATTGATGGATTATATTTCAATTTGTCTGGTTCACCTTTGTTTGCCTGGTGCCTGGCACAAAACAGACATTCTTATGTGCTCAGTAAGTCACACCCTGCTCTACAATCTGGTTAGTAGAAAAGATTGGCATGTACTCAATGTGTCTATTTATAGATTATGTACAGCTCTCTCTATATTTGTAGAGTGGTACATAACCTATACAATCAGTAATAGTACAGAATGAGAGGAGAGATCACTTTTTTTCATTGTCAAGCTTCCTCAATTCTGAACAGCAGGGAACAAGTTTTCTTGGCAAAAGAAATCAGATACCATTATCAGGAATATGCGATCAATTATCTGTCTCTTGGACCACTGCAGATTTTGGCCCTAATTACAGCTTAGGGAATGCACAATTACTCTCAGCACTACTTTGTCCCCATAGGGATCTAAGTGAAGTGAAGTTGCTCAGACGTGTCCGACACTTTGCGACCCCGTGGACTGTAGCCCACCAGGCTGCTCCATCCATGGAATTTTCCAGGCAAGAATACTGGAGTGGGTTGCCATTTCCTTCTCCAGGGGATCATCCCAACTCAGGGACTGAACCTGGGTCTCCCACATTGCAGGCAGATGCTTTACTGTCTGAGCCAGATACCAACAAAATTCTCCATCATGGCATTTGATAAAATTTGAAAATAATATTTAAAGAGGCCACTGAGAAACATGGGGCTATATTGCAGGAAAAGATGTCAGGGGCTATTACAAGATGACAAGAAGCAAAAGTTTTCTTTCTGCAGAAGAAAAAAGGGAAAGGCTGTGGTTCATATGAGGAGGGAGCAGCCACCCTTCTGGCTCTGAGTCCCAAGTTGCCCTACCTACAGGTCAGTCAGCATCGCATGATGCTGGTCTCCTTGGAGAGGTTGGTGGCTATGGCTGCTTGGCAGCATTAAGGAAAGTGGCACCAGCATCTCTAATCAGAAACCTGGTAAGTGTCTATCCCCATGAGGTAGAAAATTAATTGGGGAACAGACCTACCACGGTGTGAGACAACCAACAGGGTGACTTGATGCACACTGCACTTGGTTAGAAAAAAATGAAATTCTGTAAATTAATTGCCAGATAAGAAGGAAATGAGGTGTTCTGTCTGACACAGCAGTCCTTTTTCCTTTCTCCCTGCCCTCTCCCATCATTCTCTTCCTTCCTTCTCTTTTTTAGCCAACCAGCCCCCCCAATGCCCTTATTAAATATTCTTTAATTGAACAGCAGTCACAGGTTACAGAACTTTTGTCTGAGGAGGACGTAAAACCCCCAAACTTTCCAGAGAAGCCAGAAGGGAGAGAGGGAAAGAAATGATTTTCCACAGGAGGTCCTATACTGAGAGAAATGGACATGAAGGGACTCTGTGTGAGGCTGCAATGCTAAGAAAGGATTGTGATTCTGTAGAGTGGTGGCATCTATTCTCTTCCACTGAGGTCAAAACTGAGATTTATAGACAAATCAGAATCAGATGGAAGGGGAGACATGTACTGGGGAAAATACTTCAAGTTTACCGCAAGGCACTGAGACCCAGGGAGCTGAGACGTGTAGGATCACTTACCTGTCTTCTGGCTGCTTTCTTTCTTTCTTTTTTTTTTTTTTTTTTTTGGAGTAGTGTAATGTTGTAAAGATACTAGACCAGGGTTTCTCCTCCCTGACATTAATTGACATTTTGAAGTGTGAGGTCCTGTGTGTGGTAAGTTGTTGAGCAGCATTGCTGTTCTCTGCCTACTAGATACATTGCACTCTCCGAAGCTCTGACAATCAAAAATACCTCCTGACATTGCCACACATTCCCTGGAATGCAAAATCCCCCATGGTTGGGAACCACTACTTCAGAGGGTAGACTAATGTTAGCCCTATAATTTCTGGAGTCTAAAATGAAGCAGAAAACTTTGATAGTGAACTGACACTGATTCCCAGTTGTTCCAGGTTCCAGAGTAGATATAATTGAAATTTCATGTCACCTGTTGAGAAATTCTTTGACTTCTCTGGGTATAACAGGTACACTTATAGCTTTCACTTGGGGGTGCATTTCTGTCTAAAACAATCTTGAAAAAAATCTAAAGAAAAAGAGTGTTTGTGGAGATGCCAGAAAGTAAGATGAAAAAGAGGGAATAAGGATGAAATAAGAGCCATTTCATTTCTTTTGTCAAAAATTACAGATTAACACTATTAAAATCCACAGAAATTAAAATACTACAAAATGCTAAAAGTACTAAAGGGTCAGAATGGCATATAATAATAATGATAATACAATTAAAACTGAGTTAACAAACTTGATAGGGACAGAGTAAAGGGACAAAGTAGGTAATTAAATAGTTAATCCTACTAAGAGATTGTAAGTAAAAAAAATTTGGAAGACCCCTATAAGTTAATGATCACTCAAAAAAGCAGGTTTGTGTTGCCACAAAACCAATTAGGCCTACTTAGCAACAAAATGGTGCAATAGAAGTAACTGACATGGCCCCAAACAATAAAACAATGGTGGCATGAGACACAATCCTGCCCAGTGAGCTCAGGAAGTTCAGTTCAGTTCAGTTCAGTCGCTCAGTCGTGTCCGACTCTTTGCGATCCATGAATCGCAGCACGCCAGGCCTCCCTGTCCATCACCAACTCCCGGAGTTCACCCAGACTCACGTCCACTGAGTCAGTGATGCCATCAAGCCATTCCATCCTCGGTTGTCCCCTTCTCCTCCTGCCCCCCAATCCCTCCCAGCATCAGAGTCTTTTCCAATGAGTCAACTCTTCGCATGAGGTGGCCAAAGTACTGGAGTTTCAGCTTTAGCATCATTCCTTCCAAAGAAATCCCAGGGCTGATCTCCTTCAGATGGACTGGTTGGATCTCCTTGTAGTCCAAGGGACTCTCAAAAGTCTTCTCCAACACCACAGTTCAAAAGCATCAATTCTTCGGCGTTCAGCCTTCTTCACAGTCCAACTCTCACATCCATACATGACCACTGGAAAAACCATAGCCTTGACTAGATGGACCTTTGTTGGCAAAGTAATGTCTCTGCTTTTGAATATGCTTTCTAGATTGGTCATAACTTTTCTTCCAAGGAGTAAGCGTCTTTTAATTTCATGGCTGCAATCACCATCTGCAGTGATTTTGGAGCCCAAAAAAATAAAGTCTGCCACTGTTTCTGCTGTTTCCCCATCTATTTCCCATGAAGTGATAGGACTAGATGCCATGATCTTCGTTAGAATGGCTATTATCAAAAAAGACAAGAGATTAACCACTGCTGGCCAGGATGTAGAGAAAAGGGAACCTTGTGCTACAAACCCTGTGGGATCGTAAATTGGTATACCCAATATAGAAAACAGTAAGGATGTTGCACAAAAAATTAAAAATAAAATGGCCTATTCTACTTTTATGTATATTCCAAAGGAAATGAAACCATGCTGTTGAAGAGATATTTGCGCCTTTCATATTCAATGCAGTGTTATTCACAGTAGCCAAGGTATGGAAACAATCTAAGTGTTTATCAACAGATAAATGCATAAACAAAATGTCATACACACACACACACACACACCATGGGATACTATTTAGCCATAAAGAAGGAAATCTCGCCATTTGGGACAACATAATAGACCCTAAGGGCATTATGCTGAGTGAAATAAGTCAGACAGAGAAAGACAAATACAGTAGGATTTCATTTACATGTGAAATCTAAAACAAAATCCTTCCATCTTCTGGCAAAAAACAAACAAACAAACAAACAAAAATCAAACCCATAGACAGGTCAGATTTGTAGTTACCAGAGATAGAAGGTGGGAAGTGAGGGAACTGGTTGCAGGTGGTGAAGTACAGACTTTCAGTTATGAGATAAGTAAGTACTGAGAATGTAATGAACAACAGAATGACCCTGGTTAATCCTGCTGCATGGAATATTTGAGAGCTGCTAAGAGAGTAATGGATGTGAGAGTTGGACTGTGAAGAAGACTGAGTGCCAAAGAATTGATGTTTTGAACTGTGGTGTTGGAGAAGACTCTTGAGAGTCCCTTGGACTGCAAGGAGATCCAACCAGTCCATTCTGAAGATGAGCAGCCCTGGGATTTCTTTGGAGGGAATGATGCTGAAGCTGAAACTCCAGTACTTTGGCCACCTCATGCGAAGAGTTGACTCATTGGAAAAGACTCTGATGCTGGGAGGGATTGGGGGAAGGAGGAGAAGGGGACGACAGAGGATGTGATGGCTTGATGGCATCACAGACTCGTTGGATGTGAGTCTGGGTGAACTCTGGGAGTTGGTGATGGACAGGGAGGCCTGGCGTGCTGCGATTCATGGGGTCGCAAAGAGTTGGACACGACTGAGTGACTGAACTGAACTGAACTGAAGAGAGTAAAGCCTAAAAATTCTCACCATAAGAAAAAACTTTTTGTACCTATATTTAAGTTGTTATTCATTTTACTGTACATCTTAAATTTATACAGTGCTGTATGTCACTTATATCTTAATATACTCAAAAACAAAAATTATAATTACAATTTAGAAATACTATGAATCCACCTTAACGATAAATGACACCAAGTGTCCCAAGGCAGGGGAGAAGTAAAAAGAAAGATGAATCGAGGCCACAGTGGTACCTAATCACAGCCCATTGTCTTTAGCCTCCACGCCACTGATCCCAGACCAGAGCTCTGCTTCCCATTCACAGAATTCCAAATTACATGTTAGCAGCTGCTCTCCAAAAACACAAGAGTCCAAACACAGCAGGCAAGGGGCACATTAGTGGGGTTTGAAAATTTAGTAAACTTTTTGAAATAACCTTGATGTAAAGTGGTGACCACAGGTAAACACATTTGGAAATGACACATAAATGATATTCAGCTTCAAGTAAGTCCTGTGAGGGACTCTAAGAAAAGCAAGCACAAACCTTGGGTTAAAAAGCAGATGACTAGGGTTAAAACATCCTACACGTGGAAGGGTGGCTAAGGCAGCCTTTGGCTCTTCACTAAATGATGTTCATCCTTTCAATATCTGTATTTGAGAGATTAAGAAAAAGTTTGGACATTGTATTCCATTTTGCCCTTTCCACCTTGGTGCTTACAATAGTCCTGATGCTTTTGTCTTTTTCCCAGGACACTTGACTCTCGATCACACACAACTCAACGAGAGATTAGATAAGTGTTGTCTGGAGAACAATGAGACTTAGTGGATAAACAGCGATGGCTTACAAAGAGCATACAAAGAGTGGTTATCATCAGGGTAGCACAGGATTGGGATGTGGGTCCTGTGTGTGGCATCAGGGTGTGAACCCAAGCCCATCATTACCATCCAATCCTTTTTACAACTGACCTTGAAAAGAAGGTCAGTGTGATATTGACCAAATTTGCAAATCACACAAAGCTTGCAGGTAGGGGAGATAAAGACGATGACATATTACAAACCCAGCAGGAAAATAGATAATTCAGGGCACTAGTTGAACAAAAGTGAGATGAGGTTTAATACAGAGACATGCAAGATAATATATGCACCTGAGAGAAAATAACTCTCAGCACAGATTCAAATTATGGGGGTATTAGTCAGGAAGCTGTCATGCTGAGTGAGATTTGGGAAGGATGGCGGATAACAAATTGAATAGGAGTTCACAGTGCAATGCCACAGCAAAGAAGGACAGTGCTATTTTGAGATGTGTAGACAATATAAAGAGATCTTTGAAAATACAAGAGGGGACAGAGTGTTGCTTTATACTATGTGGGTAAAAACTCACCTTGAACTCCCTGGTGCCCTGACTCTAACAAAGACAGCAATAAGATGGAAGATTTAGCAAAGATAGTTATTTGAATGCTATTCAAAATGATGCACAGGTCTCCCTAGGAGAAGCTGAATTGACTTCCCTTGCAAACACGCATTTATAAAAAGTTTTTTTCATGGCAAGGTCCTCCTCTTATTATATTTCCTTTAATGTCTTGTTGACTTTCAGAAGGGGAAAATAACTATTTAGACAGAAGAGAACAAATAACCAAATGTATTCTTTTAGGGAGCAGAAAAACAAGTGCTGAATTTTCATATGGTTAGCAATATTTACTGGGTATAAATTCCTGCCTGCTGAAATTTTTGACTCTGATAGGGAAAGAGATGACAAAATTATCATATAAGGACAAATTAACCCTTGTATTAGACTCATAAATTAATATTAGAATAATAAACATTCAAAGGAGAGATCTTGTGCTGGAATCAATTAGAGTAGTTTTCAAACTGCACTCTCCTCCACTCATAGTATTGAAAAGTCAGTAACAGTAGGGGTGGGCAGGTGATTGAATGGGGAGAAACTGGATCTTGTGAGGTTGGTAAGAAGGAAATGACTGGCACTTGAGCCAGCTGGTAGGGGTCTCAGGAACAGAGAGATAGAAGAACAAAAATCATTAATACTTGGGAAGATCAAGTCTTTGCAATCAGATATACTAGATTCTAAGCTACACTCTAGAATTTAGTAGATTTATAAGCATGCAGTTTATTTACTCTCCCTGAAGCTAAGATGTTTTATTAAGTTATAAAAATTACTTCACAAGATTATAATGACAATTCAAAATACTATGTATATGTGAAGCACTTAGATGTCAAAGCCTGTAGTAGGTCCATGATAAAGGTTTACAATTTTAGTGATTAGTTGTTGAAACCACAGAAGGGGGAAAAAAAAAAAAAAAAGACTAAGAGGTTTTAATCCTGGAGAGAATTTTAGTACATATTTTTTTCAGAAATGCAGTAGATAGGAGGATAATTTATTAACTTGGCAAGGTGCTCAGACCTTCACTCACATCGAGTTTGAAGAGATGGTAGAACATCTCAAAAGCCTAGAATACCCAGGCTTTTGAATTTGCCAGAATTTGCCTCTTGAGGTATTTCATGCACTACTAAATATAGGGAGGGCAGAGTCACTAAAACTAAACAGTTGTATAACAATTTTGAATCATTTTTCAAAACTTATAGAAATACCAATGTATTAACATTTCTGCAGGACAAATTTTGAACATTTTGATGGGCCTAGGTCAAACTGAAAAAGAGCTCAGGACTAAACATTCTCAGCTCACTGGATGACACGTATTCTTTTTTTTAACGTGTTAAGTACCCATCAAAAGTAATAGGAATTACTCATGCTCAGTTCCTAATTCACATTTAATTTCACACAAATAATGACAATATTTCTATGCACATCATGAGTGTGTGTAGTGGGGAAATAAGTAAGCAATATAATAAGCTAACTAAGGTCCAAATAAAGGATGTACACATCTGTCTTAGGTTCATGGTACTTTGCATTAAGATTTATCTCATGGTTACTTTTTATGTCTATAGAACATTTGTTACCAGTGATCATTGCATGGACCATAGTCGCAGAAGCAAAATATGAATATATGGTTAAACCAGTTACTATTTGATACTTCTTTGCACACATTTATTCCTAATTTGTCATCATTCAAAAGACATTTTTATTTCCACCATTAAACAATAATCACTTCCAAAACTTAAAATGATGTATTAAAAATTAAAATATAATTAACAATATAGCTGAAATGTACCTAATTTTACTGACAATAATTTGATAATAAATGAGAGAAAGGTTAACGTTAATGCTGACAATTATTTTTCCAATCACCCAAATTTATTTCTTTAACATGCTAGATCAGAGGTCAGTAAACTTTCTCTGTAAGGCAGCAGATAGTGAATATTTTAGGTTTCATGGGTCAGGAGGCAAAATTGAGGATATAATGGATGTATTTATATAAATGAGAGAAAACAAGTATCCACAAATTAAAAAAATAATAATAATTAAACATTATTTAGTGGCTCAGAACGTAAAGAATCTGCTTGCAATGCAGGAGACCTGGGTTCAAACCTGGGTCAGAAAGATCCCCTGGAGAAGGAAATGGCAACCCATTCCAGTATTCTTGTCTGGAGAATCCCATGAACAGAGGAGCCTGGTGGGCTGTCCATGAGGTCATAAAGAGTTGAACATGACTGATCAACTTTCACTTCACTTCATCAATATAACAGTTAATATAATAATAAATCAATGTATTTTAAATAATACGGGCCTATTAATGAGAAGAATGAAATTCTCTAAGTGGGGTGGAGATAGCATTTTACTTAATTGAATTTAAAGCTAGTGGTCCATGCAGTCCTGGCCTTATTCTTCTACAAAGCCTTCCCTTTCTCCCCTGAAACACAATGCTCCCTTCCCAGGGAATCCTCCAGAACATGCTGCTAGCACCTCTCTTTTGGTAAATAATATACTAATCTCATAGCATTGGACTCTTTTTAAAATGGGGTGGCAGTTTTGGAGCATAGGTTCTGGGGTAAGACACCCTGAGCATAAATTCCAGTAGAATTGAAACATTGTTAGTTGTGTAACCTTTGATTAGTTACTTCAATTTGCTCACCTATAAAAGCAAAAGTAGTACATACTTCATAGGGTTGCTGTAAAGATTAAAGAAATTTTAAAAAGCAAAGATTAGTACCATGCCCTGGTGACTCAGACAGTAAAGAATCTGCTTTTAATGGCAACCCCCTCCAGTATTTTTGCCTGGAGAATTCCATGGACAGAGAAGCCTGATGGGCTGCAGTCCATGGGGTCACAAAGAGTGGGCATGATTGAGTGAATTACACATTCACTTAGAAGAAAAAGATCACATATAAAGCACTGATATAAATATTATCCTTGATTAAAAAAGACATTTAAAATATAAAACCGTTCTTAGTTCATGAGTTGCTTAAAAACAAGCAGTGAGTTGGGTTTGGGTCATGAACCATATTTGGCTAAAATTTTTTTATTTTAAACTATTGCTATATGTGTGTTAGAGCCAAAATGAACTTTAAGCTGTTGTCAAAATTACCTCGCTCACTGTATAGGTAAAGTAACTGAGACTATTAGTTAAGTGACCTACCATGACCATCTAGCTCATTACTGACAGGTCCCAGAATAGAACCTTCATCTTTGGGACCTCCTACAACTGCAAGTCCCAAAGTCAGCCTGAGTTGGGTGCTAAGAGCAAGGCAGAAGTCAGTTAGAATTAATGAGTTCAGACATTTAAGTCTTACTCAGTTCCTATAAGAGGACCCTACATACAGGCCTTCTGCCTGAATCCTAGCAGTTTAGAAGGATTTAGGAATTACTTATTCAGACTATAAGCATCCAAGGAGAAGGCAGGATCTGCAACACATAAGCTTTTCTGCTTTAGGATCCAAAATACTCCTGTAGATGTGTATCAGTGTGTTAGAGCAGGCAACAGTTAGAACTGGTCATGGAACAATGGACTAGTTCAAAATTGGGAAAGGAGTACATCAATGCTGTATATTGTCACCCTGATTATTTAACTTATATGCAGAATACATCATGTGAAATGCTGGGCTGGATGAATCACAAGCTGGAATCAAGATTGCCGGGAAAAATATCAATAACCTCAGATATGCAGATGACACTACCCTTATGGCAGAAAGTGATGAGGAACTAGAGAGTCTCTTGATGAAAGTGAAAGAGGAGAGTGAAAAAGCTGATTTAAAACTCAACATTCAATAAATGAAAATCATGGCATCCGGTCCCATCACTTCATGGCAAATAGAAGGGTAAACAATGGAAACAGTGAAAGACTATTTTCTTGGGCTCCAAAATCACCGTAGATGCTGACTGTAGCCATGAAATTAAAAGATGCTGTTGGAAGAAAAGCTATGACACACTTAGACAGTGTATTAAAAAAAGAGATTACTTTGCGAAAAAGGTCCGTATACTCAAAGCTATGGTTTTTCCAGTAGTCATGTATGGGTGTGAGAGTTGAACCATAAAGAAAGCTGTGTCAAAGAATTGAAGCTTTGAAAACTGTGGTGTTGGAGAAGACTTTTGAGAATCCCTTGGACTGCAAGGAGATCAAAGTCAATTTTAAAGGAAATCAGTCCTGAATATTCATTGGAAGGACTGGTGCTGAAGCTGAAGCTCCAATACTTTGGCCATCTGTTGTGAAGAGCTGACTCACTGGAAAAGACCCTGATGCTGGGAAAGATTGAAGGCAGGAGGAGAAGAGGATGACAGAGGTTGAGATGGTTAGATGGCATCACAGACTCAATGGACATGAGTTTGAGCAAGCTCCGGGAGATGGTAAAGGACAGGGAAGCCTGGTGTGCTGCAGTCCATCGGGTTGCACAGAATTGGACATGACTGAGCGACTAAACAACAAAGAGCAGTCAAAGAACCACAGACTTGGTGGTTTAGACAGCAGAAATTTATTTCCTCACAGTTCTGAAGGTTGGAAGTCTGAGATCAAATGGTGGGCAGATTTGGTTTCTCTCACAGGCCTCTCTCCTTAGCTTCTAGATGGCTGTCTTCTTTCTATATTTTTACATGGTCTTCCCTCTGTATGCATCTGGGTCGTAATCTCTTTACTTTAAAAAAACGTATTTACTGTTTTATTTTTGGCTGTGCTAAGTCTTTATTAAGGTACACAGGCTTCTCCTTGCAGCAGCCTCTCTTGCTGGGGAGCACAGGCACAGTAGTTGTGGCGCACGGGCTTAATTTCCCAACCAGGAATTGAACCCACGTCCCTTGCATTACCAGTGGACCGCCAGGGAAGTCCCTCTTATTCTTACAAGGACACAGATCATACTGGGTTACAGCCTATCCCAATCACCTCACAGGGTGAAGATGAAAACCAAAGTACCTTCAAATAGACTCATATCCTAAAGTACTGAGAGTTAGGACTTCAATGCTGAATTTTAGGAGTACACAACTTATCTTATAACAGATTCCCAAGTCCGGGATTCTGATACTTTCGAATGGTATCTTTTTGTACCTGTGTAATTCTGTAATATTTGCACTGAACACAGGATGGTAGATTGATAAGAAAGGGATGTAAGTAACCTTATAAAATTGACTGGTTTTCAATATTGGGAGCAGATGGACTGTCATAACCAAGTCTCCCAAACACTCTTGGGTCTTAGTTTTCCCAACCCTGAGACAGAAGAGATTGGGCACATTCAGGGTGGTATGGCCATAGACGGAGGCGGGTACCACAGGCGCCCTCAGATCCCTAAGGCAAAATCCCTGACCTGACTTACAGAGGCAAAACAGAAGTGGATAAATGTTTGCCACAAACCTTGAGGATGTATAAGAAAGTAATTCCATTTGTCCAAAGCATTCAGGTTATGCATTACAGTTTCAGAATTATATTTTAACCAAGTAATATTTCACAGGGATAACATAATCACCTAATGAAGTCTCCTTGATGTTAATTATAGAGATGTATTGAAATCCAGCACAAGATTTATTTTGTCTGAAATATCCCTTACTTTTTATAAGGTGTAATTTAGAGAGTATTGTGTCTGTAGCATTTCATTCGAAGTCACCTTGCCCTTCCACAAAATCCTGTCCTGCTAGGAATATATTTAAATTAATGCATGGTGTACAAATTCTTACCTTATATAAGTTTCTGGGCATTTCTGACTGAAATATGGGTAGAAATAATGGTTTCTAGGAAAAGCACTAAAAAGTAAAATTAGTTTACATTGTTCTGCATGTGTGCATGCTCAGCTCCTCAGTTGGATCTGACTCTTTGAGACCCCATGGGCTGTAGCCCACCAGGTTCCTCTGTCCATGGAATTTTCCAGGCAAGAATACTGGAGTGGGTTGCCATTTCCTCCTCTAGGGTATCTTCCTCATCCAGGAATTGAACCCATGTCTCCTGTATCTCCTGCAGTGGCAGACGGATTCTTTACCACTGAGCCACCTGGAAAGCTGTACACTGCTTTGCACTTCTTCCATAAGAATCCCTTACTTTTAGTTAATCAGAGGTGTTTAGTAATTTCTCCAAGGTCACAGAATTTATAATGGGTGGAGTCAAAGCTAACAGCCAATTTTGACTCTATTCTAATACTTCTATCATAGCTTTGCTTTCCCTTTCAGAATCCCTTTAATCATAAAACACCTAATAACCTGAAATATAGTTTTGTATAACATACTTTCTCGGGAGGGGGGTTGAGAGTGGGGAACTCATGTACACACATGGCAGATTCATGTAGGGCAAAACCACTACAATACTTGAAAGTAATTAGCATCCAATTAAAATAAATAAACATAAAAAATACTTTCTATGTTGGCCCGCTTTCATCTGTAAGTAATATAAAATGAACTCAAATTGATTTAGCTCCTTCTCAATATGGCAGTGGGATGTCTGCCACCAGCAAGGGAACCAAATTGGGTGGAAGAGAGAGATGGCCCTCTACAGAATAAAGGAAAACTGTCTCTGATGATTCCAGCAAACCTTTGCTTTGGTCTTATTGATTGGTATTAGTACACATTCCCTGAAACCAATCAAAGGAATGGGATTAAATTTGAACCCATCAGGTCGAGCCTTTGACCTGAGGTTAATTCCCTAATCTACAGACAGGCTGTTCTGTGGAGAAGTTGTGAAATGAAGCCCGGGGAGTAAATGGCAGTTTTGCTCCCTCCCAAGGGTCATCAAACACCAGGCTTTTAATTTTTTAATATTCCCTTTCAGTGTGTTTGAGTGTACTGTAACTGTTATGCCCAGAGTCCGAGTCCGCAAAACTGAGAGAATAAGACGTCCACAGCAATGCAAAAGCATGAAGGGGTTTTATTTCTAGCTCAAGCAAGGGCTCCCACCACATCCAACACAGTGGAGTGGAGCAAGGAGCCCCGAGCCCAGATTTACAGACAGTAAATTTATTTATAGGTTTTAGAACAGAGAGTTGGCAAGGGCTGATTGGCTGCAGGAGTTTCCTAGTATTTCCTAATTGGCTAATCTTTATTGGCTGCAGGGGTTTCCTGGTATTTACTAATTGGCTATTGGCTGAAGGGGGATGTCTTTTATATCCTGATAAACTCAAACCAGGTTACGGGGAGTATGCTGATTAGACAAGTCCTGGCATCCACGGGGATGACCTCACTGGGCAATGACTCAGCCTTTCCTGTGAGTCCTACCTTAGTCCCTGAAGCCTATCATGGCGTTTGTTAGGTCCCAACATTCCCCCCTGTCCTTTGATCATGGAGAGGAATCCTCTTCATTCTGAGACATTGCCTGATATTGTTGTCTGAGCATCATCACTTGAACTATACTGATATGTTCTTTTTACAAAGGTCCAAGGTCAAAGAATAAATCTGGCCACCAAGTATTGGGGGGATTCCAGTAGTCGAATTGAGTACCTCATGGGTTAGTCCATTATGAAGCATCCAGGTGATCTTAGCAGGTTGATGTGGGTTAGCACCAGCAGTTCCAGAGTGGAGAAGGAGGGCCACCAACAGGAGAGTCGGGGATTCGTCTGGGGCCAGCTGGCAGACGAGCTTCATTTTTAGGGGGTTGGTGGGATGCGGCATCACCTTCCATTCTTTTTGGGCCTTTTCTTGTTCCTCTGGGGTGGCATGATGCACATGGTTGCAGTGCACCCAGGGTCCAATTCCGTCCACCTTTAGGGCAGTGGGGGTGGTAAGGAGAACATCATAGGGGCCCTTCCATCTTGGCTCTAAGGTTCTTGACTGGTGTCTCTTAACCCAGACCCAATCTCCCGGGCCCATATCATGGGACGGGCTTGTTCCTTTACTTGGGCCCCCATGAACTTCTCGTATCAGTGACCAGATTTTTATGCACTTTACTTAAAGCCAGCCTCTCTTGTTGGAACGTGTGTAGCGAGAGAGATGGTTTAGTCTTTCCCTCAAACTCTGAACAAATGGAAGGTGGACTTCCATAAACAATTTCAAAGGGAGTCAAACCTAGTTTATAGGGGGTATTAGGTGCCTGAAAAAGTGCAAAGGGAAGGAGGGTTACCCAGTCCCCATCAGTCTCTATTGCCAGCTTTGTTAAAGTTTCTTTTAGGGTCTGATTCATTCTTTCTACTTGTCCTGAGCTCTAGGGACTGTACTCGCAATGTAGCTTCCATTTGGTCCCCAGGGCTGAGACCAGTCCTTTAACAATTTTGCTCACAAATGCAGGTCCATTATCAGAGCCAATAGATGCTGGCAGCCCAAACCTAGGTATTGTCTCTTCTAGGAGCTTCTTAGCCACTATTATTGCTGTCTCCTTTTTAGTGGGGTAAGCTTCTACCCACCCAGAAAATGTATCAACCAAAACTAACAGGTAACGATAGCCATACTTGCCTGGCCTTACCTCTGTAAAATCTCTCTCTCAATGCTGTCCCGGCCTTTCCCCCTGGTATCTTACACCCATGTGCTGTCCTTTTCCCGGTCTCATCATCTGACAGGCCTTGCAGATGCGGACTATGTCCTGTATGGTTTTCTTTTGTCGGGGAAACTGCAGCTGCGCTGCTTGTAGAAGCGTCAAAGTCTTTTACTCTCTCAAATGGGTGGTTTGATGTAAATGGGTTACAGAGATGTCTGCCCAGGTTGGCAGGAAGCAACAGGTTGTCATCCTGGTCCCGATACCATCCATCCTTGTCCACAGGGCGGTTGGTGTTATCCTGCATCCAGCTTAAATCAGAGGGGGAGTATATGGGGCTTGGGGGGAGAGTCCCCATCCCCAGCGGTGGCAAGCCACTCAGGAGGGTGTATGGGTTAGGGACAGTGGGATGAATGTCACTCACCCGTTTGTTGACTTCACGAAGATCTTGGACGGGTCTAAAGTCCGTTCCCCCGGGCTTTTTCACAGGCAGCAGGGGAGTATTCCATGGGGACCGGCACTTTTTAAGAATCCCTACCTTCAGGAGGCACTGTATGTGTGGCGTGATTCCTTGCCGGGCCTCCTGACTCATGGGGTACTGCTTTATCTTCACAGGGGTAGCATTTGCTTTTAATTCAACAATGATGGGAGGTCTTTGTTTTGCCAGTCCTACTCCTGCCGTCTCGGCCCAGGCCAGAGGGTATTTTTGGATCCATTGTAGCATAGCCGGGTCCACAGCTGCAGGGGTTTTTGGTGAATATAGTCTGTATTCATCTCTCAGTGCCAGGGATAAAACATGAATTCGTTGTCCAAGCCCATCTGTGACTGATATCCCTCCAGAGCCAAAGTGAATTTGTGCATTGACTTTGGACAATAGGTCTCTTCCTAATAAAGGGGCCGAACATTCTGGGATCACCAGAAATGAGTGGGACACACGTTGGGCTCCCAAGTCCACTTTTCGTTCAGTAGGCCAGTAATATCTTTTTGTCCCGGTGGCTCCCTAGACCACGCTAGTCTTCTTGGACATCGGCCCGAATTTTTGATTGAAGACCGAGTATTGGGCTCCCGTATCCACCATGAAGCCGACCGATTTCCCCTCCACATTAATAGTTACCCAGGACTTGGGGAGGGGTGCTGGGCCCTGACCCCCTAATCACTATCTTCTCCTGCATATAAAATGTAGGTACCCGAGGGAGACTCTTCTTTTCTTACAGTCCTTTTTTTTTAGGTTTCTCTTGGGGCACTCATTTTTCCAGTGCCCTTGCTCTTTGCAATAGGCGCATTGGTCTCTCTTTAGGGTCGGTCTGGCTGGTTTCTCCCTTCCTTTCGGCTGGATGTCTCGAGTCTTCCAGGAATCAGGTCCCAGTCTCGTCCCCACAAAGAAAATTTGAGCCAGCTCTTTCTGATTTCTTCAGTTTTCCTTAGCTCTAAATTCCCTTTCCTCCCATCTAATTCATTCCTCCCTCTCCTCAGGGGTCTCTCTGTTATTAAACACTTTCTCAGCTGCCCTCACTAGATCCTGTATTGACTGTTCTTCCAGCCTCTCTATCCTCTGTAACTTCCTCCTGATATCCAGAGCTGCCTGATTAACAAAGGCTAGCAAGACTGCTGCGCGTGACTCATCAGCCTGAGGGTCCATGGGTGTATACTGCCTGAAAGCCTCCATTAACCTCTCTAAAAAGGCTGCTGGGCTCTTATTTGGCTCCTGCCTTATCAAATTAACCTTAGACAAATTCGTTGGTTTCCTGGCGGCTGCCCAGAGGGAGCCATCAGAGTCTGGCTGTACACTCGGAGAAGCTCCCTACCTTCAGTGCATTCAAAATCCCAGTTCGGTCGCATCAAAGGAAACCCCTCCTCGATTAGGTGGGGCTGCGTGGTGGGTCTTCCATCCACTCCTGGAACATGTTTTCATGCTTCCGATAGAATTCGCTCCCATTCCTCCGTGGTGAAGAGCACCTGCAACAGCTACTGACAATCATCCCCAGTAGGATTGTGAATAAACAAGATAGAATCTAAGACACCTGCAGTACCTGTGGGGGCAAGGGTGCCTGCATATATGGGGGAGGTGAGATTTCAGTGTCTAAGTCAATCAGGCTAGGATATAAAGAGGATTCCTGGAGTATCGGCTTCTTCTTCTGACTCTCCCGATCTTCATGGTCAGTCATTACAGACAAAGGGGTGGAAGAGCTTTGACCCATAATGACGGAGCTCACAATGAACACATACAAAGAAAACAAAAATGGCACCGGCACACAAAGAAAGGTGACAGACAGAAGACAAACAAATATCGGCCGAAAACACAGAACTAGGTCTATCCCGGGTTACTGTTGTCTTTCCTCCCAATGTTATCTGACCGAAGGGCGTCCACTGCCCACCAGATTCAGAGTCAGGAGAGATGTTCCTTCCCAGTCCCTCACAGAACCAGCTGCCTTCCAGCGCTCACTGGGCCTCGGTCTTACACTGGCTAGGATGACTAATTCACCTCTTATTAGGCCTAACAAGAGCCAGCTGCCTTCCAGTGCGTATGCTGGGCCTCGGCCTTATGCTGGACTTAACCAGACTTAACACCAGTGTTCAAATATCTTTCTTCCTAGTGAGGAAACCCCTTCTACCGGGAGAGTGTTATTCTTCCCCATTAAAGGGATCCCGGACAAGCCCCCAAATGTTATGCCCAGAGTCCGAGTCCCCAAAACTGAGAGAATAAGACGTCCACAGCAACGCAAAAGCATGAAGGGGTTTTATTTCTAGCTCGAGCTAGGGCTTCCGCCACATCCAACGCAGTGGAGTGGAGCAAGGAGCCCCGAGCCCAGATTAACAGTAGTATTTATAGGTTTTAGAACAGAGAATTGGCAAGGGCTGATTGGCTGCAGGAGTTTCCTAGTATTTCCTAATTGGCTAATCTTTATTGGTTGCAGGGGTTTCCTGGTATTTACTAATTGGCTATTGGCTGCAGGGGGATGTCTTTTATGTCCTGATAAATTCAAACCAGGTTATGGGGAGTATGCTGATTAGACAAGTCCTGGCATCTGCGGGGATGACCTCACTGGGCAATGACTCAGCCTTTCCCGTGAGTCCTACCTTAGTCCCTGAAGCCTATCATGGCATTCGTTAGGTCCCAACAGTAACTGCAAGGTGTTTGCTTCCTTAGGATCCTGTGCCTTTTAAAAAGAGTGAGTTTTAATTCATTACATGTCATGTAGACTAAACCTTTTGCCAAAGCAACACCTTCTTAGTAAAGAGAATGCTTTAGAATGCTAAAGCATGGGTGACAAACGCCAGAGCAAACTTTCTGAAAGGTAGCTGTCATTGAGAAATTCTCTTCAAGCATACTACCTCTGTGAAGTTATTCTTGTCAATTAAGGAAAGAAAGGGATAAAAAAACCTTCATTTTTATTATAATACATCAAAGAACAATTTTTTAGTTTTAAGGCAAATATTTGCTTTTCTGGCAAATATTTTAAGCAAATGTTTATTTTTTTTTACAGTTTTTATCACAAATATTTGCAATTTCCTTGGGTTCTGTTTTTTTCTGTATGGTGTGTTTAAAAAGAAATTTGTATCCCTGGATTTTTAAGACTACACAAGAGTGAACTGTGTCAATTAGAGTGTTTTAGTAGTTTATGACTAAACATGAAAAATATCCTTACAATTTTAATAAAATATAACATTTAAAAGAATATTAGGTGCCTCTTAGAAGTATTATTAGCAAAATTGATTTTATAATCATGTACCTTATTTATAAATTATCATTTCTCTTGTAACAGTGAAGCTTCAGAGAAAGATAAGGATTATTTTCAAAATTATGATAAATAATATTTCCTATATCATCAAATACCAAAGTTATTTTTAAATATTTCAGGTATATTAATTCACTGAGCTTTCATTATAGCTTTCTATGTTTCTTCGTTTTACACATAAGAAAAGTGAGGCTCAGGGAGTTAACACTGATAATAAGTAGTGGATTTGGGATCCAAACCCAGATAATTAACACTGATAATAAGTAGTGGATTTGGGATCCAAACCCAGATAATCTGGCTCTAAGCATTGCTCTTATCGACAATGTTATACCATTTTTTTCAGTACCCAGTGCCTTTCCAGAAGTGTCCCAAAGATTTTCTCCACTCAGTCTTTACCTCAATAATTAATACTCTTGATCATATCCTCAAATTTTTCCTTTTCATTTAGCTATTTATAAGAGCCAACATTTGAATGGCATTAGTGGTTTACCCAGCATTCTCACATAGTATTTTAATTACAAAGTATATTTCACTCACATTCCCATTTTGCAGGAAAGAAACTGAAGTTCAGCGAGGTCAAGTTCTTAGGCCAGGAGTGGCATAGGTGACATAGGTCATTTCTGACTTGATTCCCCCTCACAAGGCAAACAATTAACCACTAGTAACAGGTAAGACGCCACTGAGAGACTCCTAGGACATGGGGGAGAGGCTGAGGCTCCACTTGGCACTACTGAGACCAAGAGAGCCCGTATTAGAATAAGAGGAGTGGCAACTGTGCCACTGCAGGAGCAGCTGCATCGCTCCTCTCCCATGTTGGAGGAGTGCCAAGAGGCTTCCCCTGAGCCTGCAGTTCCTCCAGTAAGAAATGAGAGCCCAGGGTGGACATTTAGCTCACTGAGCATTCTGGATCACTTTTTGGGAACCTCCACTCGAGTCATGTCTCACAGAGACCGCAGAATTTCTGTGGCGCTCAACTACTGGGAATCTGATTGTGACAGAAGAAGGAAGAAGAGGCTTGCAATAATCAGTACTTGGGTCTTGGCAGAATGAGTTTCTACCTGTAGCACTCAGGTACAGTCTCAACCAGTGCCTTTGCTCATTGGCAGAGCCAAGACATGGAATAGTTTGATCAGGGAACTTGGCAGGGTACAGATCTGTCTGATTTGGGACCTCAAACAAACAGCTTTGCTGGCCCTGCAACTAGACACTTACCCCCACACTGGCAGGGAAGCCAAATCACATCCCAGCCCACTTTTGAGTATCTCCCAGCCCTGCCTGATCAAAAGGGCTGGCCAGAACACCTGGAAGTTACATAGCCTAACAGTGCTCATGCAGGAGTATGGGAGACAGAGTTCATCATCTGCAGAGTGAAGCCAGTTGTCTTGTTTGGCTGGAGAGCTTTTACTGTCAGTTGGCTTGAGTCAAGACAACAAATGAAAAGCCTTGACAGTCTTGGAGTCAGTTCTCATGCTCTCCTGGGCAGGGAAACTAATTCATAGCCTTGCTCATTGCTGAATACAGCTTTCAGCTCACCCAACTAGGAATCCTAAACAAAACACATGGGAAGCTGTCTAGTTCATCCAACAGCCCCACTTACAGTGGCACTTGACTAGAGATCACAGCCTGTGGCTTTCCCCTTCTACAGAGTAAACCAGTGGCCTCATGTGGCCTGGGAATTCTATGCACAGTCTTGCTCAATTCAGATTCCCAAAAAACAAGCTGTGTAGGCTCTGGGGCCCACCCTGTTGCCTTGCCAGGGCAGAGAAATTAATTTATATTCCCCATATACTGCTGACTATAGTATCTAGTTCTGACTGCTTAGTAAGCCTGACCAGAAAAACCAGGTAACACTACATCTTCAGTTGGGTAGGGAACCAAATCAGAAGTCCTATCTAACTGTTAGCCAGCAGCAGCTCCCCCAATCTCCTTCCCTCACCCCAGAGCTCAGAAAGTGGCTTTGCACAAAAACAGATCCTGATTACGAGACATATCTGCCTAGAACATTACCAGAAGTTATACCCAGACACTCAAAATGAGCTGACTGGTGAAGAACTGTCTACCAGAGTGAACCTATAGAATCTGAAAAAGGAAACTGCTTCCTTTAATGCAGAGACACCAGTATAAGGTATCAAGGATCATAAAAATCAGGTAAATGTGACATCACCAAAGAAAACTAATGAACCTCCAATAGCTAACCCTAAAGAAATAGAGAACTATGAACTCTTAAAAAGTTTAATGAACTATAAGAACACCAAGATGAGTAAACAAAATTAGGAAAATAATGCATAAACAAAATGAGACTTGCAACAAAGAAATAGAAACATTCCAAACAAAAACAAAAACAAAAAACAAAAAATAAATCCTAGAACTGAAAAATATAAGGCCTGACCTAAAGAATTCAGAGAGTTTCAAAGGTAGACTCAACCATACAGATGAAAGAATTACTGGAAGACTGGACATTTGAAATTATCCAGTCAGAGGAGCAAAAGGAAAAAAAGAACAAAAAAGAGTTAAAAAACAAAAACAAAAACAAAGCCCACAGGACTTATGGAACATAATCAAAAGAAACAAAATCTGTATTATGGAAATTCTAGAAAGAGAAGAGAAAGGGATGCAAAGAGTATTTAAAACAATAAATGATGAAAACTTCCTAAATCTTAAAAGAGAAATGGACATCCAGATCTATGAGGCCCAAAAGACCCCCAAATAGATTGAATGTGAGTAGGGCTACACAGAACAGATTCTAATTAAATTGCCAAAAGTCAAAGACAAGGAAAGAATTTTGAAAGCAGCAAGAGAAAAAAGAGAAATCATACACAATGAAAACCCATGAGGTCTTCAGTGGATTTCTCAACAAACTTTTCAGACCAGGAGAGAATGTGATGATACATTCAAAATATTATTTAAGAAAAACTATGAACCAAGAATCCTATACCCAACAAAGATGTCCCTTAAAAATGAAGGAGAAATACTTTCCGAAACAAATGAAAGCAGAGGGAGTTCATCACCACCAGACTTGTCTTACAAGAAATGATTAAGGGAGTTCTTTAAGTGGAAGTAAAAAAAAGACACTCAGTTCAGTTCAGTCGCTCAGTTGTGTCCGATTCTTTGCAACCCCATGAATCGCAGCATGCCAGGACCCCCTGTTCATCACCAACTCCTGGAGTTCACTCAACTCACATCCATCGAGTCAGTGATGCCATCCGGCCATCTCATTCTCTGTCGTCCCCTTCTTCTCCTGCCCCCAATCCCTCCCAGCATCAAAGTCTTTTCTAATGAGTCAACTCTTCACATGAGGTGGCCAAAGTACTGGAGTTTCAGCTTTAGCATCATTTCTTCCAAAGAAATCCCAGGGCTGATTGCCTTCAGAATGGACTGGTTGGATCTCCTTGCAGTCCAAGGGACTCTGAACAGTCTTCTCCAACACCACAGTTCAAAAGCATCAATTCTTCAGCGCTCAGCCTTCTTCACAGTCCAACTCTCGCATCCATACATGACCACAGGAAAAACCATAGCCTTGACTAGATGGAACTTAGTCGGCAAAGTAATGTCTCTGCTTTGAATATACCATTTAGGTTGCTCATAACTTTTCTTCCAAGGAGTAAGCATCTTTTAATTTCATGGCCGCAGTCACCATCTGCAGTGATTTTGGAGCTTCAAAAAATAAAGTCTGACACTGTTCCCACTGTTTCCCCATCTATTTGCCATGAAGTGATGGGACCAGATGCCATGATCTTGTTTTCTGAATGTTGAGCTTTAAGCCAACTTTTTCACTCTCCTCTTTTACTTTCATCAAGAGGCCTTTTAGTTCCTCTTCACTTTCTGCTATAAGGGTGGTGTCATCTGCATATCTGAGGTTATTGATATTTCTCCTGGCAATCTTGATTCCAGCTTGTGCTTCTTCCAGCCCAACATTTCTCATGATGTACTCTGATTATAAGTTAAATAAGCAGGGTGACAATATACAGCCTTGATGTACTCCTTTTCCTATTTGGAACCAGTCTGTTGTTCCATGTCCAGTTCTAACTGTTGCTTCCTGGCCTGTATGCAGATTTCTCAAGAGGCAGGTCAGGTGGTCTGGTATTCCCATCTATCTCAGAATTTTCCACAGTTTATTGTGATCCACACATTCAAAGGCTTTGGCATAGTCAATAAAGCAGAAATAGATGTTTTCCTGGAACTCTCTTGCTTTCTCAATGATCCAGCAGATGTTGGCAATTTGATCTCTAGTTTCTCTGCCTTTTCTAAAACCAGCTTGAACATCAGGAAGTTCACGGTTCATGTATTGCTGAAGCCTGGCTTGGAGAATTTTGAGCATCACTTTACTAGCGTGTGAGATGAGTGCAATTGTGCAGTAGTTTGAGCATTCTTTGGCATTGCC
The DNA here is from genome assembly GCF_023091745.1 of Budorcas taxicolor. Lineage (NCBI taxonomy): Eukaryota > Metazoa > Chordata > Mammalia > Artiodactyla > Bovidae > Budorcas > Budorcas taxicolor. The sequence continues at coordinate 46,965,567 of NC_068912.1, read as the reverse complement.
TTTCTTTGGCATTGGAATGAAAACTGAGCTTTTCCAGTCCTGTGGCCACTGCTGAGTTTTCCCAACTTGCTGGCATATTGAGTGCAGCACTTTCACAGCATCATCTTTCAGGATTTGAAATAGCTCTACTGGAATTCCATCACCTCCACTAGCTTTGTTCGTAGTGATGCTTTTTAAGGCCCACTTGACTTCACATTCCAGGATGTCTGGCTCTAGATGAGTGATCACATGATCATGATTATCTGGGTCATGAAGATCTTTTTTGTACAGTTCTTCTGTGTATTCTTGCCACCTCTTCTTAATATCTTCTGCTTCTGTTAGGTCCATACCATTTCTGTCCTTTATCGAGCCCATCTTTGCATGAAATGTTCCCTGGTGTGTCTAATTTTCTTGAAGAGATCTCTAGTCTTTCTCATTCTGTTGTTTTCCTCTATTTCTTTGCATTGGTTACTGAAGAAGGCTTTCTTATCTCTTCTTGCTATTCTTTGGAACTCTGCATTCAGATGCTTATATCTTTCCTTTTCTCCTTTGCTTTTCGCCTCTCTTCTTTTCACAGCTATTTGTAAGGCCTCCCCAGGCAGCCATTTTGCTTTTTTGTATTTCTTTTCCACGGGGATGGTCTTGATCCCTGTCTCCTGTACAATGTCACGAACCTCATTCCATAGTTCATCAGGCACTCTGTCTATCAGATCTAGGCCCTTAAATCTATTTCTCACTTCCACTGTATAATCATAAGGGATTTGATTTAGGTCATACCTGAATGGTCTAGCGGTTTTCCCTACTTTCTTCAATTTGAATCTGAATTTGGTAATAAGGAGTTCATGATCTGAGCCACAGTCAGCTCCTGGTCTTGTTTTTGTTGACTGTATAGAGTTTCTCCATCTTTGGCTGCAAAGAATATAATCAATCTGATTTTGGTGTTGACCATCTGGTGATGTCCATGTGTAGAGTCTTCTCTTGTGTTGTTGGAAGAGGGTGTTTGCTATGACCAGTGCATTTTCTTGGAAAAACTCTAGTAGTCTTTGCCCTGCTTCATTCAACATTCCAAGGCCAAATTTGCCTGTTACTCCAGGTGTTTCTTGACTTCCTACTTTTGCATTCCAGTCCCATATAATGAAATGAACATCTTTTTTGGGTGTTAGTTCTAAAAGGTCTTGTAGGTCTTCATAAAACTGTTCAACTTCAGTTTCTTCAGTGTTACTGGTTGGGGCATAGACTTGGATAACTGTGATATTGAATGGTTTGCCTTGGAGACGAACAGAGATCATTCTGTCATTTTTGAGACTGCATCCAAGTACTGCATTTTGGACTCTTTTGTTGACCATGATGGCTACTCCATTTCTTCTGAGGGATTCCTGCCCGCAGTAGTAGATATAATTGTCATCTGAGTCAAATTCACCCATTCCAGTCCATTTTAGTTCACTGATTCCTAGAATGTCACCGTTCACCCTTGCCATCTCTTGTCTGACCACTTCCAATTTGCCTTGATTCATGGACCTGACATTCCAGGTTCCTATGCAATATTGCTCTTTACAGCATCAGATCTTGCTTCTATCACCAGTCACATCCACAACTGGGGATTGTTTTTGGTTTGGCTTCATCCCTTCATTCTTTCTGGAGTTATTTCTCCACTGATCTCCAGTAACATATTGGGCACCTAATGACCTGGGGAGTTCCTCTTTTGGTATCCTATCATTTTGCATTTTCATACTGTTCATGGGGTTCTCAAGGCAAGAATACTGAAGTGGTTTGCCATTCCCTTCTCCAGTGGATCACATTCTGTCAGACCTCTCCACCATGACCAGCCCATCTTGGGTTGCCCCACAGGCGTGGCTTGGTTTCATTGAGTTAGACAAGGCTGTGGTCCTAGTGTGATCAGATTGACTAGTTTTCTGTGATTACGCTTTCAATGTATCTGCCCTCTGATGCCCTCTTGCAACACCTACCATCTTACTAAGCATCAATAATCATTCAGTTCAGTTCAGTCACTCAGTCGTGTCCGACTCTTTGCGACCCCATGAATCACAACAAGCCAGGCCTCCCTGTCCATCACCAACTCCCGGAGTTCACTCAGACTCACATCCATCGAGTCAGTGATGCCATCCAGCCATCTCATCCTCTGTCGTCCCCTTCTCCTCCTGCCCTCAATCCCTCCCAGCATCAGAGTCTTTTCCAATGAGTCAACTCTTTGCATGAGGTGGCCAAAGTACTGGAGTTTCAGCTTTAGCATCATTCCTTCCAAAGAAATCCCAGGGTTGATTGCCTTCAGAATGGACTGGTTGGATCTCCTTGCAGTCCAAGGGACTCTCAAGAGTCTTATCCAACACCACAGTTCAAAAGCATCAATTCTTCAGTGCTCAGCTTTCTTCACAGTCCAACTCTCACATCCATACATGACGACAGGATAAACCATAGCTTTGACTAGAGGGACCTTTGTTGGCCAAGTAATGTCTCTGCTTTTCAATATGCTATCTAGGCTGGTCATAACTTTCCTTACAAGGAGTAGCGTCTTTTAATTTCATGGCTGCAGTCACCACCTGCAGTGATTTTGGATCCCCCCAAAATAAAGTCTGACACTGTTTCCACTGTTTCCCCATCTATTTCCCATGAAGTGATGGGACCATATGCAATAGTCATTAGGGAAAATCAAATCAAAACCACAATAAAATACCTGGTAGAATGGCTAGCATCAAAGAGACAAGATACAACAAATGCTGACAAAAATATGGAGAAAAGGAAACCATTATATAATAATGGTGCAATTTAAACTGGTATACCATTTATAGAAAATAGTGTGTGTGTGTGCTTAGTTGCTCAGTCATATCTGACTCTTGCAACCCCATAGACTGTTGCCTGCCAGGCTCCTCTGTCTGTGGGATTCTCCAGGCAACAATAATGGAGCAGGTTGCCATTTCCTTCTCCAGGGGTTCTTCCTGACGTAGGAATCAAACCCGGGTCCCCTGCGCTGCAGGCAGATTCTTTACCTACTGAGCTATGAGGGAAGCAGAAAATAGTATGGAGCTTCTTTAAGCATTAAAACTAGAACTATAAATAGGATTGAGCAATTCCACTCCTGGAAATATATCACTGGGAAATGAAATCAATATGTCAAAGAGATATTTGCACCCTATGTTCACAGCAGCATTTACAATAGCCAAGATATGGGAACAACCAAAGTGTCCACTGACAGATGAATGGATAAGGTTGTGGTCTGTATATAAAATGGAATAATATTCAGCCATAAGAAAAGAAAAAATCCTGCCATCTGTTACAACATGGATGGATCATGAGGGCATTATATTACATGAGATGGGTCAGACAGAAAAACACAAATACTGTATGATTTCACTGATATCAGAAATCTAAAACAAACAAACCAAACTAATGGAAAAAGTGATCAAATTCATGGTTATCAAGGACAGGGAGTGGTGGGAGGGAAAATTGGATAAAAGTGGTCAAAAGGTACAAACTTCAGTTATAAGAGAATACTGGGGACATAACATACAACACAATGACTATTCTTAACACTGCTGTATGATATATATTGAAGATGTTAAGAGAGTAAAGCCTATGAGTTCTCATCACAAGAAAAATATTTTTCCTTTTTCTTTTGTGTCTACATAACTAAACTTGCAATAATCATTTTGTGATATACATAGAGCAAATTATTATGCTGTGCATCTTAAGCTTATACAGTGCTATGTGTCAATTATATTTCAATAAAACTGGAAAAATAAAAGGAAAAAAAGATATTATCCAGGATCCTTCAGCTAAGAGGAGGTAGAGGTAAGACTTTATGCAACTGCTTTTTTTTTTTTTCCCTGAGATATGACTATGCCATTTTTAGAGGAATAGATTTTCCTCTGGGCCATCATAGTTGAGTTGTATGGAGTGGAGTAAATGTCACAGAGACTTTTTCACACTCTTCCCCTGGGAGCCTTGTACTTTCCTTTAGGAACCCACAGGGGCCAGTGGGAGAGCATGAGCTGGAGAGCCTTCAAGTGTTCTCATTGGTCAGGGAAGATCTACTTTTATCTCTTTTGCACATGAACTTCTATGAAATAATATTTTAGATACAATATTCTTCAGCTTAAAAACCACTGTCAAAACAAGAAAAGAAATCCAGAATGAAAAAAACCTCTTATTCCAAACCTCAGATAAGGTAAATAATTTCCCACAAACCACATAGCTCACAGACACACAGAACCAGCAAGGCCATAACCCAGTTCTCCCAAGTCATATCCCAGAGCTCTTTCTACCATCATGATAAATGCTACTTTCCTGAAGAAAAAAGTCATTTAAAAGCCCATTACAGAAATGATAAACTGGGAGCCAGAAACAAAATCTTAAGAAAAAAAGTAGGCCAAGTGCTGTATTGAGGTCTGAGAAGGCCATTTTTGCCTACTCAGGCACTGATTCAATTTTTCATTTTGGCATGATTTGAGCTTTCTTCTTTCTTATGTCCAGGTACAACTCTTTTTCAGGAAAATTCACTATGGGCAATTATCTACTTGTGGAAATAAATGAGACTCTTTTTAATGGTGTTCCTTGCCCTCCTTTGAAGAAGGATAAATCAGAACTTGTTCTCAAAAGACCTTACCAAAAAATTATATATTTTAATATTAACAGGCAGCTCTGGGTAAGTGAAAAATATACATGATAAGCATGGAAAATACAAACAATCAAAATGTTATTAATGATATAATGTAGTAATTTACCAGAATACTCAGGTAATAGAATGGGAACACAAATGTAGTTTTCTAGTGAACTGAAGCAAGCAAAAGGAAAAAAAAAAAACTGTTGTAGCTCTCACAAATTTTTTTAATGCAACCTTATTCATTCTTAAAAAATAGTTATAATACTCAAGGTACATTGGTTGATAATTTACAATATTACAGTGCTTCTGGACCATAATTCTGAATATGAGTTCTCACTGAGTTCTACAAGATGAAGGAAACTGGGTTTAAGGAAACTTACTTCCAAAGGCTTTTTTATTTTAAAAATTCATAAACTTTTCTCTCTAAAAATTTCAACTGCTTCTATTTCTAGCCATAACAAAATAGTACTTACAATGCTTGCTCACTGTAAACAGCTGGAACACTGGACAAAATGTACTGAAAATGAGTTTTCAGACATTGGATAACAGGTAGAGCAGGAATGTTCTAAAAGAAAAGGAAAATAGATGAGATTACCCCTACAACTGTCCTAGCTTTCTGCCTAGTTATTCCTTCCATACAGTGACAAAAGGAAGGTGAACTCAGAACACAGATATATGACTGAGTTGTGGAGTCAGAAATCAGAGTGCAGGAAGGCTGAAACAGCTAGAATTTGTGGGGAAGCATACAGGAGCGAGGGGTTCCCAGGTGGTTCGGTGGTAAAGAATCCCCCTGCCAATGAGGGAGACACAGGAGATGGAGACTCGAGTTCAGTCCCTGAGTGGGGAAGATCTCCTGGATTAAGCAATGGCAACCTATTCTAGTACTCTTGCCTGGAAAATTCCATAGACAGAGAAGCCAGGTGGGGACTACGGTCCATGGGGTCACACAGAGTTGGACATGGCTGAGAGACTGCACACACACACACACACCCATACAGGAGAGAGTTGTTGAGAGTAAGAAGCTCCAGAAATCTGCAGAGGAAGTCACTGTGCCTTTGACTACTGAAGTGCTTGTGGATATGATACAACTCTACAAGAACAAACAAAGAACTACATGTACTACAAAACAAATAATGCTCATACCTCAAACAAGGCTGGGAATTGTTCAACCTCTCACTGGTTTAGTATACAGGTGTCTTTGAACATCTGAAACATTCAGTAGTGAACCCAGAAGGAATGAGACAGGAAGTAAGGTGACAGGGCACAACCATTAAAAGAATGACACAACCATGAAGAAAAGGATACCACAAAACTGGTTGGAACCTACTAGGCCCAAGATAGGAGAAGGCAATGGCAGCCCACTCCAGTACTCTTGCCTGGAAAATCGCATGGACGGAGGAGCCTGGAAGGCTGCAGTCCATGGGGTCGCTGAGGGTCAGACACGACTGAGCGACTTCACTTTCACTTTTCACTTTCATGTTTTGAAGAAGAAAATGGCAACCCACTCCAGTGTTCTTGCCTGGAGAATCCCAGGGATGGGGGAGCCTGGTGGGCTGCTGTCTATGGGGTCACACAGAGTTGGACACGACTGAAGTGACTTAACAGCAGAGAGGCAGCAGGCCCAAGATGGCAGAAAGTATGACTTCCAGTAGACCTCAGGCCCCATTATGTGCTCATTATATAACACACAAGCTACATGACATACTCACAGTTGCCAGGACATTTCCCAGGCTGATCATAAAAGGCCAAAAAGTGGGCAACATTCCAATTTCTGGAAGTCCCCATCCCTTTTCCAAAATAGAATATTCCTCACACTCCTTAGCCTCTGAAAAAAAATTGAAAAAAATTTAACAGAGTCTAGTAACCTCTCAGACAACAACAAGGTATCTAACATATATGAAATGAACCCCCAGAAAAGGATGGGAATATGCAGAAAAAATTAAGTATTGATCCCAAATTTTACAAATATAGTGAAACCTATAAACAGATATAGATCCAAGAAGCTCCAGTGAATTCCAAGCAAGATAATTTTAAAAAATACACACCAGGACATGATAAAATAATTAAAAAATAATAGTCATTGTCAGGTTTTGGTATTAGGGTGATGGTGGCCTCATAGAATGAGTTTGGAAGTTTACCTTCCTCTGCAATTTTCTGGAAGAGTTTGAGTAGGATAGGTGTTAGCTCTTCTCAAAATTTTTGGTAGAATTCAGCAGTGAAGCCGTCTGGACCTGGGCTTTTGTTTGCTGGGAGGTTTCTGATTACAGTTTCAATTTCCGTGCTTGTGATGGGTCTGTTAAGATTTTCTATTTCTTCCTGGTTCAGTTTTGGAAAATTGTACTTTTCTAAGAATTTGTCCATTTCTTCCACATTGTCCATTTTATTGGCATATAACTGCTGATAGTAGTCGCATGATCATTTGTATTTCTGTGTTGTCTGTTGCGATCTCTCCATTTTCATTTCTAATTTTATTGATTTGATTTTTCTCTCTTTGCTTCTTGATGAGTCTGGCTAATGGTTTGTCAATTTTATTTATCCTTTCAAAGAACCAGCTTTTGGCTTTGTTGATTTTAGCTATGGTCTCTTTTGTTTCTTTTGCATTTATTTCTGCCCTAATTTTCAAGATTTCTTAACTTCTACTAACTCTGGGGTTCTCCAATTCTTCCACTTCTAGTTGCTTTAGGTGTAAAGTTAGGTTATTTATTTGACTTTCAAGTGGGCTTTATCCCAGGGATGCAAGGATTCTTCAATATCCACAAATCAATCAATGTAATTCACCACATTAACAAACTGAAAAATAAAAGCCATATGATTATCTCAATATATGCAGAGAAGGCCTTTGACAAAATTCAATATCCATTTATGATAAAAACTCTCCAGAAAGCAGGAATAGAAGGAACATACCTCAACATAATAAAAGCTATATATGACAAACCCTCAGCAAACATTATCCGAAATGGTGAAAAATTGAAAGCATTTCCCCTAAAGTCAGGAACAAGACAAGGGTGCCCACTTTCACTGCTACTATTCAACTTAGTTCTGGAAGTTTTGGCCACAGCAATCAGACCAGAAAAAGAAATAAAAGGAATACAAATTGGAAAAGAAGAAGTAAAACTCTCACTGTTTGCAGATGACATGATCCTCTACATAGAAAACCCTAAAGACTCCACCATAAAATTACTAGAGCTAATCAATGAATATAGTAAAGTTGCAGGATATAAAATCAACACACAGAAATCCCTTGCATTCCTATACACTAATAATGATAAAGTAGAAAAAGAAATTAAGGAAACAATTCCATTCACCATTGCAACGAAAAGAATAAAATACTTAGGAATATATCTACCTAAAGAAACTAAAGACCTATATATAGAAAACTATAAAACACTGATGAAAGAAATCAAAGAGGACACTAATAGATGGAGAAATATACCATGTTCATGGATTGGAAGAATGAATATAGTGAAAATGAGTATACTACCCAAAGCAATTTACAAATTCAATGCAATCCCTATCAAGCTACCAGCCATATTTTTCACAGAACTAGAACAAATCATTTCAAGATTTGTATGGAAATACAAAAAACCTCGAATAGCCAAAGAAATCTTGAGAAAGAAGAATGGAACTGGAGGAATCAACCTGCCTGACTTCAGGCTCTACTACACAGCCACAGTCATCAAGACAGTATGGTACTGGCACAAAGACAGAAATATAGATCAATGGAACAAAATAGAAAGCCCAGAGATAAATCCATGCACCTATGGACACCTTATCTTTGACAAAGGAGGCAAGAATCTACAATGGAATAAAGACAATCTCTTTAACAAGTGGTGCTGGGAAAACTGGTCAACCACTTGTAAAAGAATGAAACTAGATCACTTTCTAACACCACACACAAAAATAAACTCAAAATGGATTAAAGATCTAAATGTAAGACCAGAAACTATAAAACTCCTAGAGGAGAACATAGGCAAAACACTCTCCGACATAAATTACACCAGGATCCTCTATGATCCACCTCCCAGAATATTGGAAATAAAAGCAAAAATAAACAAATGGGATCTAATTAAAATTAAAAGCTTCTGCACAACAAAGGAACCTCTAAGCAAGGTGAAAAGACAGCCTTCTGAATGGGAGAAAATAATAGCAAATGAAGCAACTGACAAACAACTAATCTCAAAAATATACAAGCAACTTTTGCAGCTCAATTCCAGAAAAATAAATGGCCCAATCAAAAAATGGGCCAAAGCACTAAATACACATTTCTCCAAAGATGACTTATGGATGGCTAACAAACACATGAAAAGATGCTCAACATCACTCATTATTAGAGAAATGCAAATCAAAACCACAATGAGGTACCACTTCACACCAGTCAGAATGTCTGCGATCCAAAAATCTGCAAGCAATAAATGCTGGAGAGGGTGTGGAGAAAAAGGAACCCTCCTACACTGTTGGTGGGAATGCAAACTAGTACAGCCACTATGGAGAACAGTGTGGAGATTCCTTAAAAAACTGGAACTAGAACTGCCTTATGACCCAGCAATCCCACTGCTGGGCATACACACCGAGGAAACCAGAATTGAAAGAGACACATGTACCCCAATGTTCATCGCAGCACTGTTTATAATAGCCAGGACATGGAAACAACCTAGATGTCCATCAGCAGATGAATGGATAAGAAAGCTGTGGTACATATACACAATGGAGTATTACTCAGCCGTTAAAAAGAATACATTTGAATCAGTTCTGATGAGATGGATGAAACTGGAGCCTATTATACAGAGTGAAGTAAGCCAGAAAGAAAAACACCAATACAGTATACTACCACATATATATGGAATTTAGAAAGATGGCAATGACGACCCTGTATGCAAGACAGCAAAAAAGACACAGATGTGTATAACGGACTTTTGGACTCAGAGGGAGAGGGAGAGGGTGGGATGATTTGGGAGAATGGCATCGTAACATGTATACTATCATGTAAGAATCGAATCGCCAGTCTATGTCTGACGCAGGATACAGCATGCTTGGGGCTGGTGCACGGTGATGACCCAGAGAGATGTTATGGGGAGGGAGGTGGGAGGGGGTTTCATGTTTGGGAACTCATGTACACCCGTGGTGGATTCATGTCAATGTATGGCAAAACCAATACAGTATTGTAAAGTAAAATAAAGTAAAAATAAAAATTAAAAAAAATAGTCAATTTTTTTAAAAGACAAATATTCCCTGGGACAAGTTTTCATATTCTAATAATGACTAACGGGTTCTCATTAGAAATAACGCAGACTGGAAGACACTGAAAGTTCTGAAAGGAAAAACTCTGAGAACCTAGAATACTACTTACAGTTAAAAAAAAAAAAAATCCATTAGCGACAAAGGTGAGATAAAAATATTTCAGGTAAACAAAACCTGAGAGAATTTAATTGCCAACTGTTCTAAACTATGAAAATTACATCAAGTTTTCAAGTGGAGGAAAAGATGATATACAATGGGAACTTGGATCTAAAGAAAAGAAGAGCCCTGGAAATGATGAACATTTGAGGCAACAAAAATGGCATTTTCTTGTTTTTTAATTAAAATATATTGACTATTTAGAGCAAGACTAATAATGTTTTGCGGGGTATTATAGCATATGTAAACGTATAATGTGTGACAATAGCGCAAAGAATTGGAACTACATTGTGACTGTGAATGTAAAATGGTGCAACAATGATACCTGATACTCTTACCATAGACTCGAGAATTTTGTTCCTCATTTTTTACCCAAGAGAAATGAAACATGTCAAAGTCACGATGACTTTAACACAAATGTTCACAGATGCTGTCTTCATTTATGATAAATATTTATAGTGGCCAAACACTGAGAATGGAACCAAAGATATATGAAATTGTGAAGGTTGAACAAACTGTGTTTTATTCACCCGATGGAATACTACTCGAGGCTGAAGGAATGAACTGCTGATGTATGCAACAACATGGGTGAATCTCCAAAATACTATGTAGAGTAAAATAAGTCAGACAGAAAAAATACACATTCTAAATTTTACTTGTATGAAATTTAGGAACAGACAAAATATTAACAAGAAAATAGATCAAATGTTGCTTGAGGTCAGAGTTTGTGGAACACTGCCTGTGAATGGAACATAAGAACTTTTGAGATGAAAATACTGTATATCTTGATTACTGAATAATTTGTCAGAACTCATTAAATTGTGTAGTTAAACTGAGTTCCTTTTATAGCATGGAGACTATAACCAATATTTAAAAATACAACTAATAAATAATAGAAGACAAATGTTTCTATTAATGAACAATCTTTTTTAAAACAAGTTGATATAAATAATGGATATAGGAGTTTATATTTAGGTTAAATGAGAAACTCTGTGTTCCTTCATTATTCTTACGTTTTTCATTAATGAATTTAATGTCTAAAATAAAATATTTGACCTGGTTGTATGTATTACTCTGATTTTCTTATTTGACGGATGATTTTCTGATTCAAAAAGTCATATTTAAATCAAAGCAAAAAATAAATTTCATTCTATTTTCCCTCCTTGAGTGACACTGATTTTATTCATTTATTCATTCATTCACTTTTTTAATATTTTGAATAAGAGCACAATATAGACTATGGAATCAATAAACTTGGTCTCTAATTCTGGCTAATTATTAGTTGTATAGTTTTGGGCACCTCAGTCTTACTATCTTCTTCTTATTGTTGAAGACTATGTAGTCAGTTAAGTAGCTATATACCTACACCATTAAGAAAAAGCATAATCACTATCTTTAAGAAATTTACATTTGATGAAGAGACAGGTAAACAAATATTTGTAACATATTTAGGTCACTGGGATGATAAAAGAATATATGTCTGCACCAGAGGTCCACTGAAGGGCCACTTCAGTGTGCTGAAATGTTTGGAGAAAGTGTTAGAAAAGTAGTTCATGTTTGGACTCAGAGTTGAAGAATTACTAGAAATTTACCTGGTTGACAAACAGTCAGGAGCCACTTTAGGTAAAGTAAATCCAAGTGAAAATGTAACAAGACTTAAGAAACATAAACCTTTTGAAAAAAAGTAGTGGTACAACATGTAAAGGTTGTGGGTGAAAGCCATGAAGTGAAGCAGACAGTAGCTCATGGATCCATACTAAATCGCAACTGTTGGGATAAGAATACTATGAGATTAGGTGCTAAATAATGGAAGTTTTGGCTTGCGTATCTGGATGGAGAGATTCAGAAACTGCAAAGCTTACCAGCACTAGGATGTGTTTCCTTTTTATAAATATAACAGTGTTATTAATAGTAAAGAGTTTCTGCTACACTATTTAAAGTCATAGTTAAGTTTTGCGATTTATTTTAAATGGTGTTAATAGTTTATCAACATAACTCCTGAGGACTCAACTGTGAGGGCGGAGTGGGGAGGGGGCCGGGCTCACCTCAAGGGGGCACGAGCATGGCTAAGGCGGTGTGAAACACCCAAAGAGACCACACCTTTCCCCATTGCCTCGGGGAAACCTGCCTGCTAGGGTCAGGTTGGATGCCCACGCCTGACCTGTGGACAGGTGTTCCCCATGCAAGTGGGACAGAGAGAGGCCCCTCGACTGAAACTGAAAAGTTTTAGATTCATGGTTTTATACTGTGCACCAGAAGTGAGAAGAGGATTGAAAAAGTACCTTCACTTGTACACACCTTTTTTATGACTTGAAAGGACTGTGTTTTTATTCACAATTACAGTTCACAGCAAGGCTGTCCAAACTGTTAGGGAGATGTACCTACAAAGAGCCCTGACTGAAGAATCAGTCAAAGATAAGGAGACATTTATTAATAGAGAAGCCAAAGGAAAACAGTGTCTCAAGGAGGGAGTGACCAACTGATCTGAGTGCTGCTAAGAGGTCTCTTGCTTTTTTTCCATGATCCAGCAGATGTTGGCAATTTGATCTCTGGTTCCTCTGCCTTTTCTAAAACCAGCTTGAACATCAGGGAGTTCACGGTTCACGTATTGCTGAAGCCTGGCTTGGAGAATTTTGAGCATTACTTTACTAGCATGTGAGATGAGTGCAATTGTGGGGTCGCAAAGAGTCGGACACGACTGAGCGACTGAACTGAACTGAACTGAAGAGGTCTCTTGGCAGAATGGAAGACTTTACTGAAATTAAACTTTTGGACACTGGACCCATCTATTTTTTTGAAAGAGATAAAATAAAAAAGGAAAATGTGGGAAAAGAGAAAATGTGAAGACTACATCTCCCTTTTGGAATGCACTGAAGGAGCTTCCAAAGGAGAGAACATAGCCCTATCAATCAAGAGAAAATTAGATTAAAGATTTACTGAACATGGCCCAGCCCATCAGAACAAGACCCAGATTCCCCCATAGTCAGTCCCTCCCATCAGGAAGCATCCATAAGCCTCTTATCCTTACCCATCAGAGGGCAGACAGACTGAAAACCACCATCACAGAAAACTAACCAATCTGATCGCATGGATCACAGCCTTCATTAACTCAGTGAAACTATGAGCCATGCCATGTAGGGCCAGCCAAGATGGGTGGAGAGGGTCATGGTGGAGAGTTCTTATAAAATGAGGTCCCCTGGAGAATGGAATGCCAAACCACTTCAGTTTTCTTGCCTTGAGAATCCCATGAACAGTATGAAATAGCAAAAAGATAGGACACTAAAATATGAATTCCCTAGGTCAGTATGTGTCCAAAATGCTACTAGAGAAAAGTGGAGAAATAACTCCAAAAAGAATGAAGAGATGGAGCCAAAGCAAAAACAGCACCCAGTTGTGGATGTGGCTGGTGATGGAAGTAAAGTCTAAGGCTGTAAAGAACAATAATGCACAGGAACCTGGAATGTTAGGTCCAGGAATCAAGGTAAATTGGAAGTGGTCAAACAGGAGATGGTAAGAGTGAACATTGATATTTTAGGAATCAGTGAACAAAAATGGACCAGAATGGATGAATTTAATATTAGGCTTCCCATATAGCTCAATTGGTAAAGAATCTGCCTGCAATGCAGGAGACCCTGGTTCAATTCCTGGGTCAGGAAGATCCGCTGGAGAAAGGATCGGCTACCCGCTCCAGTATTCTTGGGCTTCCCTTGTGGCTCAGCTGGTAAATAATCTGTCTTAGATGCGGGAGACCTGGATTCGATCCCTGGGTTGGGAATATCCTCTGGAGAAGGGAAAGGCTACCCACTCTAGTATTCTGGCCTAGAGAATTACATGGACTATATAGTCCATGGGGTTGCAAAAAGTCAGACAAACTGAGCAAGTTTCACTTCACTTTCACTTTCATAAATTATATAGACCCTTATATCTACTACTGTAGGCAAGAATCTCATAGAAGAAATGGAGTAGCCCTTATAGTTAACAAAAGAGTCCAAAATGCAGTACTTGGGTGCAATCTCAAAAACAACAGAATGATCTCTGTTTATTTCCAAGACAAACCACTCATTATCACAATAATCAAAGTCTGTGTCCCAACCGCTAATGCTGAAGAAGCTGGAGTTAAATGGTTTTATGGTGATCTATAAGACCTTCTGACTTCCCTGGTGGCTCAGATGGTAAAGCGTCTGCCTACAATGTGGGAGACCTGGGTTCAGTCCCTGGGTGGGAAAGATCCTCTGGAGAAGGAAATGCCAACCCACTCCAGTACTCTTGCCTGGAAAATCTCATGGACGGAGGAGCCTGGTAGGCTATAGTCCATGGGGTCGCAAACAGTTGGACACGACTGAGTGACTTCACACAAATAAGACCTTCTAGAACTAAGACACACAAAACGATGTCCTTTTCATCATAGGGGACTGGAATGCAAAAGAAGGAAGTCAAGAGATACCTGGAATAACAGGCAAGTTTGGTCTTAGAGTACAAAATGAAGCAGGTCAAAAGCTAACAGAGTTCTGCCAAGAGAACGCAGTGGTCATAGCAAATACCCTCTTCCAACAACACAAGAGATGACTCTACACATGGACATCACCAGATGGTCAATACCAAAAGCAGACTGATTGTATTCTTCACAGCTAAAGATGGAGAAGCTCTATATAGTCAGGAAAAACAAGACCAGGAGCTGACTGTGTCTCAGATCATGAGCTCCTTATTGCAAAATTGAGAGTTAAATTGAAGAAAGTAGGGTAAACCACTAGATCATTCAGATATGACCTAAATCAAATCCCTTATGATTATATAGTGGAAGTGACAAATAGATTCCAGGCATTAGATCTGATGGACAGAATGCCTGAAGCACTAAGAACAGAGCTTCATGACATTGTACAGGAGGCAGTGATCAAGATCATCCCAAAGAAAAAGTAATTCAAAAAGGCAAAATGGCTGTCTGAGGAGGCCTTATGAATAGCTGAGAAAAGAAGAGAAGCTAAAGGCAAAGGAGAAAAGGAAAGATATATCCATTTGAATGCAGAATTGCAAAGAGTAACAAGGAGAGATAAGAAAGCCCTTCTCAGGGATCAATACAAAGAAATAGAGGAAAAAAGTAGACTGGGAAAAACTAGAGATCTCTTCAAGAAAATTGGAGATTCCAAGGAAATATTTCATGCACAGATAGACACAATGAAGGACAGAAAGGTATGGACCTAACAGAAGCAGAAGATATTAAGAGGTGGCAAGAATACAAAGAAGAACTATATGAAAAAGATCTTCATGACCCAGATAACCATGATGGTGTGGTCACTCATCTAGAGCGAGACATCCTGGAATGTGAAGTCAAGTGGGCCTTAGAAAGCATCACTATGAACAAAGCTAGTGGAGGTGATGGAATTCCAGCTGAGCTATTTCAAATCCTGAAAGATGATGCTGTGAAAGTGCTGCCCTCAATATGCTGCAAATTTGGAAAACTCAGCAGTGACCACATGAATGGAAAGGTCAGTTTTCATTGCAATCCCAAAGAAAGGCAATGCCAAAAAATGTTCAAACTATTACACAATTGCACTCATGTCACACACTAGCAAAGTAATGCTCAACATTCTCCAAGCCAGGCTTTAATAGTCCATGAACAGAGCACTTCCATGTGTTCAAGCTGGATTTAGAAAAGGTAGAGGAATCAGAGAGCAATATGCCAACATCAGTGGATCACAGGAAAAGAAAGAGATTTCCAGAAAACATTTACTTCTGCTTTATTGACTACACCAAAGCCTTTGACTATGTGGATCACACAAACTGTGGAAAATTCTTCAAGAGATGGGAATACCAGACCATCTGACCTGGCTCCTGAAAAATCTGTATGCTGATCAAGAAGCAACAATTAGAACCATACGTGGAACAAGGGACAGGTTCCAAATTGGGAATGGAGTATCTCAAGGCTTTGTATTATCACCTTACTTATTTAATTTATATGCAGAGTACATCGTGTGAATTGCCAGGCTGCATGAAGCACAAACTGGAAGCAAGATTGCTGGGAGAAGTAGCAATAACCTCAGATATGCAGATGATACCACCCCCATGGCAGAAAGGGAAGAGGAACTACAGAGCCTCTTGATGACGGTGAAGGAGGAGAGTGAAAAAGTTGGCTTAAGATTCAACATTCAGAAAATGAATGCTTATTCACTTTATTTTCTTGGGCTTCAAAATCACTGCATCTGGTGACTGCAGTTATGAAATTAAAAGACACTTGCTCCTTGAAAGAAAAGCTATGTCCAATCTAGATAGCATATTAAAAAGCAAAGACATCACTTTGCTGACAAAGGTCCATCTAGTCAATGCTATGGTTTTTCCAGTAGTCATGTATGGATGTGAAAGTTGGACCATAAATAAAGCTGAGCATTGAAGAATTGATGCTTTTGAACTGTGGTGTTAGAGAAGACTCTTGAGAATCCCTTGGACTACAAGGAGGTCAAACCAGTCCATCCTAAAGGAAATCAGTCCTAAATATTCACTGGAAGGACTGATACTGGAGCTGAAGTTCCATTACTTTGGCCACTTGATGAGAAGAGCTGACTCATTGGAAAAGACCCTGATGCTGGGAAAGACTGAAGGTAGGAGGAGAAGGGGGCAACAGAGGATTAGATGGCATCACTAACTCGATGGACATGAGTTTGAGCAAGCTCTGGGAGTTGGTGATGGACAAGGAAGCCTGCTATGCTGCAGTCCACAGGGTTGCAAGGAGTAGGACACAACTGAGTGACTGAACTAACTAACTTTTCCTTTAAATGTGTGATTTTTAAAAATTTCTATATCAGCTGATTCTGTTTTCCTCTCCATAGGAAGTATAGTTCACCACTTTGAAATATTAGTTAATGCAAAACAATGTAATTTGACAAACTGAAAAATAACTTATAAATTACATTTATATTTAACATAATGAACTTCCAATTTAAACTGATTTTAAAGCATTACCTACCTCCAACTATTTTTCCCAAACATTTCTGGAGCTCAGTGGACAATGCAAACAGATTGAATTAAGCCATTTAATCTGAAGTCCCAAATTAAAAAATATTAGGCTTCAAAATGGTTTTAAGTAGAACCTAGCACCTAAGAATTTACTGATCAGGACTATATCTGGAGACAAATAACGTGTATCAAATAAAGTTTAGTTCATAAGATAGAACACTATTGTATTTCAAATGGTGAGGGATATAATACAGGGTGTTAGAAAATTACAAAATTGTTGGCAAAGTTGGAAGGGTGTGAGTCAGGGATTAATGATTAACTCAACTGTAGAGTTTAAGGATATACCACCATAACTGCAATTCAGGAGTCAGGCATTTGCTGCTGTTCCCACTGAACTGCTACAACAACTGTCATTTGACCTTGAAGGTAAAACCAATGACCAGATATGAGGAAGTTGAGTCCAGCCACCATAACTGCTACTGTCTCCATGACCAAGATTGCCAGCACTAGTTAACTACAACTGCTCTCCAATTCTCTTTACCTTCCATATCTCATAAGAGTGCATCTAAGTGACAGAAATTAATATGCATTTATAGGTCCAACTATAAGAATGAGGAATGAGAATTGTAGTTGTCTTTCCCTTTGGGGAAAGCTCATGAAAAAGAAAGGATAAAAATGGATGCCAAGTATAATACCTATTTGACTGTTGCCAACACATCCTTTAATCTCAGGATTGTGTCTCACTTAAACTTTGCCTCATGAGAAAATATGACAATTTAAGATTACAACAGAAAGTACCTTAAAAAAGGATGATGTATGGCAAAACCAATACAGTATTGTAAAGTAAAATAAGGTAAGAAAAAAAAAAAAACCCACTCCCCCCCCCCAAAAAGCATGGTGTTGGAGGTGGATGTTCCACAGAGAGAATTAGAAAACAAGCAACTTGAGGGCAGAATTAATATTTTACTAATTTAAAAAATTTTTACTCGAGCATAGTACCTGATGTAAGTAAGATGGACACTAATTCAGTTTACTAAATAAATGAATTGAATGAAAGACATTATTTCAACACAACTGACCAGGGCTGCTCATTTACCCATTAACACTAGGATTTCAACTCTTGTTCAAGTTAATACATTTTTGTCACTTTCCCTCCAATATATACAAAGGCATAAGGTTATAATTACTTCCCAGCAATATCCAGAGGTAAAGGAAGAATTTTCCTCTGCAATTGTATTTTCTAGGGAGCTGTCACACAGAAATTGCACCAATATAGCTATTATAAACTCAATAGTTAGGAAATTGAGCAAAGCAGAAAATATTACTGGATCTGAGTATAAACTTCTGGGCAATGCAAAGGAAATTATTGCTGCAAACAGGCTTTGTTGTAGAGGTGGACCTTCCTGGAAGCTTACTTCTTGCCTTTGGAAGTGGTGACCTGCACAGAGCTTCTAGACTCTAGCAAGGAAACGCTAAGGTCTGTGGCACTTTCTACCCATGGAGTTTTTCTCTAGCTACTAGGATCACCTTTATCCAGAACTCAGCTTGGATTACTTTTTTCTTTTTTCTTTTTTTCTTTCTTAGGAAGCTGTCTTCAATAGTAGGGAAAACTGTTGCTTCAGATTAATCATCAGACATGTAACAGAGAATTAGAAACATTTGTGAACACTGGTACTATCACAACAGTACATTTCAATTTGAAGAGAAGGATACAAATTCTGTTTTGCAGAAATAGTACAGATTTTCCTGACCGTGTTTGCAGAATAGTTTTTGTTAAAAAACACAGCTTGTGAGACCAGCAGACTACATAGAAATTTCTGGCTCTCCATCTTCTACTTCCAAGCTTGAACTTCCTCATCTATAAAATAAAGAGTAATACATACTTTTCTCATGGATTATCAGGATTAATTAGACAATGTCCTTAAAGTATGAAGAGCACTTCTAACTATACTTAGTGGCAGGCATGTGGATACTAAGATTGGATTTTGTTATCATAATGACCTTCAATTTAGATAATATTTTATATGAACATGATGTGGGCATATCCAAACTTTATTAACTCAAGCTTTTCCTATATGAAGATGTTATTCATGATGATAAACATGATAAAATCCCATGATTTTAGGAGATCATTGTGACTGTTCAGGGGAAAGAGTGAGTTTGGAGTCTGATGATTTTAGGTACAACCTAAACTAAGACATGCTTGGGCATCTTACTTAACACTCAGCCTCAGTTTATTAATCTCTATAATTTACAGAGTTGCTCTGAAGATTTGAACTACTTCATTGGGAGGTAAAGAGGAAAGGCAACTGCTGGCCTCTGGACTTTTTTTTAAATTTAAATTAATTTATTTTTATTTAGAGGATAATTGCTTTACAATATTTTTCCCCATTTCTTTATTTCTTTTAGTTTATTTATTTATTTTTAATTTAAAAAAAAATTTTACTTTACAATACTGTATTGGTTTTGCCATACATCAGCATAAATCCACCACAGGTGTACATGAGTTCCCAACCCTGAACCCCCCTCCCACCACCCTCCCCATATCATCTCTCTGGGTCATCCCAGTGCACCAGCCCCAAGCATCCTGTATCATCTATCGAACCTAGACTAGCGATTCGTTTCTTACATGATAGTATACATGTTTCAATGTCATTCTCCCAAATCATCCCATCCTCTCCCTCTCCCTCTCCCACAGAGTCCGAAAGTCTGTTCTTTACATCTGTGTCTCTTTTGCTGTCTCACATACAGGGTTATCATTACCATCTTTCCAAATTCCATATATATATGGTAGTATACTGTATTGGTGTTTTTCTTTCTGGCTTACTTCACTCTGTATAATAGGCTCCAGTTTCATCCACCTCATCAGAACTGATTCAAATGTATTCTTTTTAATGGCTGAGTAATACTCCATTGTGTATATGTACCACAGCTTTCTTATCCATTCATCTGCTGATGGACATCTAGCTTGCTTCCATGTCCTGGCTATTATAAACAGTGCTGCGATGAACATTGGGGTACATGTGTCTCTTTTAATTCAGGTTTCCTCAGTGTGTATGCCCAGCAGTGGGATTGCTGGGTCATAAGGCAGTTCTAGTTCCAGTTTTTTAAGGAATCTCCACACTGTTCTCCATAGTGGCTGTACTAGTTTGCATTCCCACTAACAGTGTAAGAGGGTTCCCTTTTCTCCAGCATTTATTGCTTGTAGACTTTTGGATTGCAGCCATTCTGACTGGCATGAAATGGTACCTCATTGTGGTCTTGATTTGCATTTCTCTGATAATGAGTGATGTTGAGCATCTTTTCATGTGTTTGTTAGCCATCTGTATGTCTTCTTTGGAGAAATGTCTATTTAGTCCTTTGGCCCATTTTTTTGATTGGGTCATTTATTTTTCTGGACTTGAGCTGCATAAGTTGCTTGTATATTTTTGAGACTAGTTGTTTGTCAGTTGCTTCATTTGCTATTATTTTCTCCCATTCAGAAGGCTGTCTTTTCACCTTGTTTAGAGTTTCCTTTGTTGTGCAGAAGCTTTTAATTTTAATTAGATCCCATTTATTTATTTTTGCTTTTATTTCCAGTATTCTGGGAGGTGGATCATAGAGGATCCTGCTGTGATTTATGTCAGAGAGTGTTTTGCCTATGTTCTCCTCTAGGAGTTTTATATTTTCTGGTCTTACATTTAGATCTTTAATCCATTTTGAGTTTATTTTTGTGAATGGTGTTAGAAAGTGTTCTAGTTTCATTCTTTTACAAGTGGTTGACCAGTTTTCCCAGCACCACTTGTTAAAGAGATTGTCTTTAATCCATTGTATATTCTTGCCTCCTTTGTCAAAATTAAGGTGTTGATAGGTGTGTGGATTTATCTCTGGGCTTTCTATTTTGTTCCATTGATCTATATTTCTGTCTTTGTGCCAGTACCATACTGTCTTGATGACTGTGGCTTTGTAGTAGAGCCTGAAGTCAGGCAGATTGATTCCTCAAGTTCCAGTCTTCCTTCTAAAGATTGCTTTGGCTATTCGAAGTTTTTTTGTGTTTCCATTCAAAACGTGAAATTATTTGTTCTAACTCTGTGAAAAACACTGCTGGTAGCTTGATAGGGATTGCATTGAATCTGTAGATTGCTTTGGGTAGTATATGTATTTTCACTATATTGATTCTTCCTATCCATGAACATGGTATATGTCTCCATCTATTAGTGTCCTCTTTGATTTCTTTCATCAGTATTTTATAGTTTTCTATATATAGGTCTTTAGTTTCTTTAGGTAGATATATTCCCAAGTATTTTATTCTTTTTGTTGCAATAGTGAATGGGATTGTTTCCTTAATTTCTTTTCCTACTTTCTCATTATTAGTGTATAGGAATGCAAGGGACTTCTGAGTGTTGATTTTATATCTTGCAGCTTTACTATATTCATTGATTAGCTCTACTAATTTTCTGGTGGAGTCTTTAGGGTTTTCTATGTAGAGGATCATGTCATCTGCAAACAGTGAGAGTTTTACTTCTTCTTTTCCAATTTGTATTCCTTTTATTTCTTTTTCTGGTCTGATTGCTGTGGCCAAAACTTCCAGAACTATGTTGAATAGTAGCGGTGAAAGTGGGCACCATTGTCTTGTTCCTGACTTTAAGGGAAAAGCTTTCAATTTTTCACCATTTCGGATAATGTTTGCTGTGGGTTTGTCATATATAGCTTTTATTATGTTGAGGTATGTTCCTTCTATTCCTGCTTTCTGGAGAGTTTTTATCATAAATGGATGTTAAATTTCATCAAAGGCTTTTTCTGCATCTATTGAGATAATCATATGGCTTTTATTTTTCAATTTGTTAATGTGGTGAATTACATTGATTGATTTGCGGATATGGAAGAATCCTTGCATCCCTGGGATAAAGCCCACTTGGTCATGGTGTATGATCATTTTAATGTGTTGCTGGATTCTGATTACTAGAATTTTGTTGAGGATTTTTGCATCTATGTTCATCAGTGATATTGGCCTGTAGTTTTCTTTTCTTGTGGCATCTTTGTCAGGTTTTGGTATTAGGGTGATGGTGGCCTCATAGAATGAGTTTGGAAGTTTACCTTCCTCTGCAATTTTCTGGAAGAGTTTGAGTAGGATAAGTGTTAGCTCTTCTCTAAATTTTTGGTAGAATTCAGCAGTGAAGCCATCTGGACCTGGGCTTTTGTTTGCTGGGAGGTTTCTGATTACAGTTTCAATTTCCGTGCTTGTGATGGGTCTGTTAAGACTTTCTATTTCTTCCTGGTTCAGTTTTGGAAAGTTATACTTTTCTAAGAATTTGTCCATTTCTTCCACGTTGTCCATTTTATTGGCATATAATTGCTGATAGTAGTCTCTTATGATCCTTTGTATTTCTGTGTTGTCTGTTGTGATCTCTCCATTTTCATTTCTAATTTTATTGATTTGATTTTTCTCCCTTTGTTTCTTGATGAGTCTGGCTAATGGTTTGTCAATTTTATTTATCCTTTCAAAGAACCAGCTTTTGGCTTTGTTGATTTTTGCTATGGTCTCTTTTGTTTCTTTTGCATTTATTTCTGCCCTAATTTTTAAGATTTCTTTCCTTCTACTAACCCTGGGGTTCTCCATTTCTTCCTTTTCTAGTTGCTTTAGGTGTAGAGTCAGGTTATTTATTTGACTTTTTTCTTGTTTCTTGACGTATGCCTGTATTGCTATGAACAGATGGCAAGAATACAGAGAAGAACTGTATGAAAAAGATCTTCACGACCTGGATAATCATGATGGTGTGATCACTCATAAGGAGCCAGACATCCTGGAATGTGAAGTCAAGTGGGCCTTGGAAAGCATCAACGAACAAAGCTAGTGGTGGTGATGGAATTCCAGTGGAGCTATTTCAAATCCTGAAAGATGATGCTGTGAAAGTGCTGCACACAATATGCCAGCAAATTGGGAAAACTCAGCAGTGGTCACAGGACTGGAAGAGGTGAGTTTTCATTCCAATCCCAAAGAAAGGCGATGCCAAAGAATGCTCAAACTACCGCACAGTTGCACTCATCTCACACGCTAGTAAAGTAATGCTCAAAATTCTCCAGGCCAGGCTTCAGCAATACGTGAACCGTGAACTTCCTGATGTTGAAGCTGGTTTTTGAAAAGGCAGAGGAACCAGAGATCAAATTTCTAACATCTGCTGGATCATGGAAATAGCAAGAGAGTTCCAGAAAAACATCTATTTCTGCTTTATTGACTATGCCAAAGCCTTTGACTATGTGGATCACAATAAACTGTGGAAAATTCTGAAAGGGATGGGAATACTAGAACACCTGACCTGCCTCTTGAGAAATCTGTATGCAGGTCAGGAAGCAACAGTTAGAACTGGACATGGAACAACAGACTGGTTCCAATAGGAAAAGGAGTACATCAAAGCTGTATATTGTCACCCTGCTTATTTAACTTCTATGCAGAGTACATCATGAGAAACTGGGCTGGAGGAAGCACAAGCTGGAATCTAGATTTCTGGGAGAAATATCAATAACCTCAGATATGCAGATGACACCACCCTTATAGCAGAAAGTGAAGAGGAACTCAAAAGCCTCTTGATGAAAGTGAAAGAGGAGAGTGAAAAAGTTGGCTTAAAGCTCAACATTCAGAAAACAAAGATCATGGCATCTGGTCCCATCACTTCATGGGAAATAGATGGGAAAACTGGAAACAGTGGCTGGCTTTATTTTTTTGGGCTCCAAATTCACTGAAGATGGTGATTGCAGCCATGAAATTAAAAGACACTTACCCCTTGGAAGAAAAGTTATGAGCAACTTAGATACTATATTCAAAAGCAGAGACATTACTTTGCTGACTAAGGTCCATCTAGTCAAGGCTATGGTTTTTCCAGTAGTCATTTATGGATGTGAGAGTTGGACTGTGAAGAAGGCTGAGCGCCGAAGAATTGATGCTTTTGAACTGTGGTGTTGGAGAAGACTCTTGAGAGTCCTTTGTACTTCAAGGAGATCCAACCAGTCCATTCTGAGGAGATCAGCCCTGGGATTTCTTTGGAAGGAATGATGCTAAAGTTGAAGCTCCAGTACTTTGGCCACCTGATGCGAAGAGTTGACTCATTGGAAAAGACTTTGATGCTGGGAGGGATTGGGGGCAGGAGAAGAAGGGGACGATAGAGGATGAGATGGCTGGATGGCATCACTGACTCAATGGACGTGAGTCTGAGTGAACTCCAGGAGTTGGTGATGGACAGAAAGGCCAGGCGTGCTGTGATTCATGGGGTCGCAAAGAGTCAGACTCGACTGAGCAACTGAACTGAACTGAACTGAACTTCCCCTTAGCACTGCTTTTATAGTGTCCCACAGGTTTTGGGTTGTGTTTTCATTTTCATTCATTTCTATGCATATTTTGATTTCTTTTTTGATTTCTTTGGTGATTTGTTGGTTATTCAGAAGAGTGTTTTTAAGCCTCCATATGTTGGCATTTTTAATAGTTTTTCTCCTGTAATTGAGATCTAGTCTTAATGCACTATGGTCAGAAAAGATGCTTGGAATGATTCCAATTGTTTTGAATTTATCAAGGTTAGATTTATGGCCCAGGATGTGATCTATCCTGGAGAAGGTTCCATGAGCACTTGAGAAAAAAGGTGAAATTCATTGTTTCATGGTGAAATGTCCTATAGCTATCAATTAGGTCCAACTGGTCTATTGTATCATTTAAAGTTTGTGTTTCTTTGTTAATTTTCTGTTTAGTTGATCTGTCCATAGGTGTGAGTGGGGTATTAAAGCCTCCCACTATTATTGTATTATTGTTAATTTCCTCTTTCATACTTCTTAGCATGTGTCTTACATATTGTGGTGCTCCTATGTTGGGTGCATATATATTTATAATTGTTATATCCTCTTCTTGGATTGTTCCTTTAATCATTATGTAGTGGCCTTCTTTGTCTCTTTTCACAGCCTTTGTTTTCAAGTCTATTTTATCTGAGTATAGCTACTCCTGCTTTCTTTTGGTCTCTAATTGCATGGAATATCTTTTTCCAGCCCTTCACTTTCAGTCTCTATGTGTCCCTTGTTTTGAGGTGGGTCTCTTGTAGACAACATATATAGGGGTCTTGTTTTTGTATCCATTTAGCCAGTCTTTGTCTTTTGGTTGGGACATTCAACCCATTTACATTTAAGGTAATTATTGATAAGTATGATCCCATTTACTTTGCCATTTACTTTATTGTTTTGGGTTCAGGTTTATACACCCTTTTTGTGTTTCCTGTCTAGAGAATATCCTTTAGCATTTGTTGGAGAGCTGGTCTTGTGGTGCTGAATTCTCTCAGCTTTTGCTTGTCTGTAAAGCTTTTGATTTCTCCTTCGTATCTGAATGAGATCTTTGCTGGGTACAGTAATCTGAGCTGTAGGTTATTTTCTTTCATCACTTTAAGTATGTCTTGCCATTCCCTCCTGGCCTGAAGAGTTTCTATTGAAAGGTCAGCTGTTATCCTTATGGGAACCCCCTTGTGTGTTATTTGTTGTTTTTCCCTTGCTGCTTTTAATATTTGTTCTTTATGTTTGACCTTTGTTAATTTGATTAGTATGTGTCTTGGGGTGTTTTGCCTTGGGTTTATCCTGTTTGGGACTCTCTGTGTTTATTGGACTTGGGTGATTATTTCCTTCCCCATTTTAGGGAAATTTTCAACTATTATCTCAAGTATATTTTCATGGTCTTTCTTTTTGTCTTCTTCTTCTGGGACTCCTATAATTCGAATGTTGGAGTGTTTCATGTTGTCCTGGAGGTCTCTGAGTTTGTCATTTCTTTTAATTCGTTTCTCTTTTTTCCTCTCTGATTCATTTATTTCTACCATTTTATCTTCTATTTCACTAATCCTATCTTCTGCCTCCATTATTCTACTATTTGTTGCCTCCAGAGTGTTTCTGATCTCATTTATTGCATTATTCATTATATATTGACTCTTTTTTATTTCTTCTAGGTCCTTGTTAAACCTTTCTTGCATCTTCTCAGTCCTTGTCTCCAGACTGTTTATCTGTGATTCCATTTTGATTTCAAGGTTTTGGATCATTTTTACTATCATTATTCAGAATTCTTTACTAGGTAGATTCCCTATCTCTTCCTCTTTTGTTTGGTTTGGTGGGCATTTATCCTGTTCCTTTACCTGCTGGATATTCCTCTGTCTCTTCATCTTGGTTATATTACTGTGTTTGGGGTGGTCTTTCTGTATTCTGGCAGTTTGTAGAGTTCTCTTTATTATGGAGTTTCTTCACTGTGCATGGGGTTGTATCAGTGGCTTTTCAAGGTTTCTTGGTTAGGGAAGCTTGTGTCGGAGTTCTGGTGGCTGGAGCTGGATTTCTTCTCTCTGGAGTGCAATGAAGTGTCCAGTAATGAGTTATGAGATGTCAGTGGTTTTGGAGTAACTTGAGCTGCCTGTATATTGAAGCTCAGGGGTGTGTTCCTGTGTTGCTGGAGAATTTGTGTGGTATGTCTTGCTCTGGAACTTGTTGGCCCTTGGGTGGTGCTTGGTTTCAGTGTAGGTATGGAGGCATTTGATGAGCTCCTATCAATTAATGTTCCCTGGAGTTAGGAGTTCTCTGATGTTCTCAGGATTTGGACTTAAGCCTCCTGATTCTGATTTTCAGTTTTATTTTTACAGTAGCCTCAGGTCTTCTCCATCTATACAGCACCGATGGTAAAATATCTAGGTTAGAGATGAAAAGTTTCTCCACATTGAGGGACATCCAGAGAGGTTCACTGAGTTACATGGAGAAGAGAAGAGGGAGGGGAGAGTTAGAGGTGACTGGAATGAGATGAGGTGGAATCAAAAGAGGAGAGAGCAAGCTAGCCAGTAATCACTTCCTTATGTGTGCTCCACTGTCTGGATGCTCAGAGATATTCATGGAGTTATACAGAGAAGAGGAGAGGGAGGAAGGAGACAGAGGTGGCCAGGAGGGTAAAAGAGGGAAATGAAAAGGAGAGAGACAGATCCAGCCAGTAACCTGTTCCCTAAGTGTTCTCCACTGTCTGGAACACACAGAGATTCACAGAGTTGGGTAAAGAAGAGAAGGGGGAGGGAGGAGACAGAGGCAACCTGGTGGAGAAAAAGGAGAGTCCAAAGGAGGAGAGAGTGGTCAAGCCAGTAATCTCACTCTCAAGTAAAAATGGGTACTGAAGATTGGGTTTTTAAAGATACAAAATTGATAACAAATATCAAAAAGCAAAGATTAAAAATCTAGAGTAGAGGTTGAATTTTCAAAAATACAATCTTAAAGAAAAGAAGAAGAAAGAAAAAAAAAAACAAAGTCACAAGAATTATTAAAAACAACAACAACCAGAAATATATATATATATGGCATTTGCTTCAAGAACTTAAAAATTTAAAAAATGTTAAAATAAAAAGAAGAAAAAAACAAAACAAAAAAAAGAATGATCATAAAAATAGTAAAGGTATATCTGGGACTTTCTCTGGTGGTGTTGTGGGCAGTGTGGGGTCAGTTCATTTTCGGATAGTTCCTTGGTCTGGCTTATATTTCTTAAGATCTATACTTCCAAGGCTGTTCCCTCTGTTTTAGCTTCTTCTGTTTGCTGGTCTCTTCAGTGTCTGTTTTCCACCCTGACACAAGGGGGACGGTGGTAGACACTTTTATTATTTTTTTAGGCTCACTTGTTCAGTCATGCTGTGGGGAGGGAGGGATGCTGCAAACAAATAACACTGGTGTGTGCTCGTAGTGTCTCAGCCATGCTGGGCCTGCCCCCGCTCATGGTGCACACCGCTCAGGCTCTAGGTTGCTCCGCCGGGAACCGTCTGAGGCTGGCCCTGGGCTGCATGCATCTCCCCGGTCTAAGCTGCTCAGGCTCAGGCACTCAGGTAGTCCTCAGAGGTGCAGACTCGGTTGGGCCTGCGTTTTGTGCCCTTCCCAGGTCCGAGCAGCTCGGGTGTTTGGCGAGCGCGGTTGCTGTGACTTATTGCCTTTCTCCATCCCTACTGCTCAGTTTTCTGAGTGTACAACTGGCGCCCCTTCTTAGGCAGATGGTGACTGTCCAGAACCCCAAGAAGTCTTAGTTAGCAAAGAAGCTTGCTTGCAGTTTGGAAGTTAATGTTTCTCTGGGGCTGCAATTTCCCCCTTTTGGCGCTTCCGGTTCTGGCTGCCTCTCACTGGAGGGGGATGGTCTGCAGCCGGCTAGTTCTGTTCCATCCTTTGTTCTGTGCACGGTCCTGGCGGTGTCTTATGTTAGAGCTTTTCACGTGGTAGCTATCCCACAGTCTGGTATGCTAGCCCAAGTTAGTTCGCTTTGGTTATGCTCCAGGCATTCCGGCCCGATTCTTAAAAAGCACTGCAGCCCGCGCCTCCCTGCCCAGCCCCCACTTGCTAGTGGTGGATGCAGGCATCTGCACTGCTTCTCCACTGCGGGAGCTACCATTAGGCTCGTAATCTGTTGCTTTTAATTATTTATTTATTTTTCCTCCCTGTTATGTTGCCCTCTGTGCTTCCAAGGCTCACCACAGACTTGGTGTTTGGAAACTTCTCTCTTTTTAAGACTCCCTTCCTGGGACGTAGCTCCCTCCCTACCTCTTTTGTCTCTTTTTTCCATCTTTTATATTTTTTCCTACCTGTTTTTGAAGACAATGATCTGCTTTTCTGGGTTCTGGGTGTCCTCTGCCAGCATTCAGAAGTTGTTTTGTGAAGTTTACTCAGCATTGAAATGTTCTTTTGATTAATTTGTGAGGGAGAAAGTAGTCTCCCCATCCTAGTCCTCCACCATCTTAGGACCGCCCCCTGGACTTTCTTATCCATGGAGAAATAGAACTTCAGACCCTTGTATCTCCTAAACATTCCCGATCCTTCAGACCATCATTTCCTGACCGTGGATTAGACAGGCTGCTCACAATTTCCCTCCCACAGCCAACCCTGTGCCAGTTATGGAAACAACTAAATAGGATAGCACCCAACGATTTCTTTATGTCCCAACTGATCTCCTATGAAATTATTGTTTTCCCTCATAACATTTCAACTGATGGAATAAAGTATGCTAAAAATATATTGCCTTCCCCAGTGGATAAAGATTAATTCAAGAAGTACTTACAAGAAGTAGTCAAGAGGAAAATAAGATTTAAAGCTTATTTCTCTAATTTTATGGGCTGTGGTCAGCTCCTAGTGGTTCAGTGATCTGATTGTGTGTATGTGTATACATATATGTATACACACACATGTATATATATATATATAGGTTCCATTTGTTACAGTTTTGTGAATGTTAAAATATTACAGATATGAATATTTAATAAAACTCAAACATTTGGGCATTTTTATATACAGAGAATTATAAAAGAAGTTCCCTAATAAAGTCTCTTTTTGGACTTTACAGATGACTTTGATAGAAATATATCATTTAAATATTTTTGAGCATTCATGCATTGAAAAGGAATATTCTAGATACTAAGCAGTAAGAAGGGATATATGACATGGCCTATCTCCTCAGAGAGCTTATAACCTAACTTAAAAACAAAGCAAACATAGGTGAATAGAATGATAACTGAAAATCCCAAGAACTAAAACTTAAAGATGAAATAAATAGACCAGACCATATTGTTTAAGGGCTACCCTGGTGGCTTAGACAGTAAAGAATCTGCCTGCAATGTGGGAGACCAGGATTGGGAAGATCCCTTGGAGGAGGGCATAGCAACCCACTCCAGTATTCCTGCCTGGAGAATCCCCATGGACAGAGGTGAGTGACAGGCTACAGTCCATGGGGTCACAAAGAGTCAGATATGACTGAGTGACTAAGCACAGCACACAGAGCACATATTGCTTAAAGGATTTGCCAGATGGTGCTAGTGGTAAAGAATCCACCTGCCAATACAGGAGACTCAAGAGACTTGGGTTCCAACCTTGGGTTGCAACGATCTCTTGGAGTTGAAAAGGGCAACCACTCCAGTATTGTTACTTGGAAAACTCCAGAGGAGCCTGGCAGGCTACAGTTGGGCCACAAAGAGTCAGACATCCGTGAGTAACTGAGCATACAGGCACACACATATTGCTTAAAAGAATAAGAAAAGGGAGATAACTTTCAAACAGAATGATTAAAACGGCTTCATGATTAGTAAGACCTAGCATTTATTGAAAGCACTGTTTTACACATTTTATTTCATATGAGCCTTACAATAACCCAGAAGGAAGATGCTGTTATTCCCATCTTACAGATGAAGAAACTGAAGCACAAGTGAAGCATTTTGATCAAGGTTACATATTTAGTAAGCAGTATAACCAAGATGGAAGCCAGTCAGACTATGCAGCCCATTGTGTTCTTAGTTTTTATGCAAAATACCTCTTGAAGGGGGTTGAATTAAGGTCAGACTTTCATGGATAAGTGGAGTTGAAATAGAAGACCTTGTAGATAGGTCAGCGAGCTCACAGGGGTAGGAAAGTACAAGTCACTTTTCAATAAAGTGACTAGTTTCTTTTGGATGTAGTCAAGAGTTTCTGTAAAAGTGAAAAATGTAAAGACTGAGAGGGAGAAATTGGGATACCTTGTAAAGGGCCTTAAAGATCAGGTTTAAGTCAAGGTACTTTAATTCTATGATTATCAGGGAGCCATGAAATATTTTTGACATGAATTCAGATTATAGCCTGATTTTATCCATATCCTCAAGGAGCTTAGAAAACTGTGTCTCTCTGTGCAAGATCTGTGGCTTTGCACAAAACTGGAACCTTATTCCACCCAATTTTCCTCTTATTGACTTTCTTCTTGTGCCAGAAACAGACAGGGTCATTCCTGTGACCTTCATCTTGAACATTCCTGCTCCTTGTTTCCCTGTCTTCTTTTACTTTTCTGTGACAGTCTTGGATGCCTAACCATAAGGATACATATGTTTCTGCATTCTCATATCTGTTTAGTTCTTGGGAGCACAGATATTCATCACACTTTGTCCTGGTTTTAGCCCTGGTGACCCTCCTGGTCAGTTTGAATCAAACACAAGCCACTACTTTCTAAGCTTGGGATTTTTCCTGATGTTTAAACTCTCTTAAACCTTTCCACTCACTTTAGAAACTCCAATTAATTTGTTAAAAGCCAATTCGAGGGATAAATGCTTCTCTAGCCATCCACCCCAAACTCTATTTACCCAGCTAACTTGTTTGTTTACTTTGAGGATCAAGCCCACTTGCGCTGGATTAATTTCAGCTATTTGGGACATATTCATCCACACTGCAGTTGTTCTGTGCTTAATAACCCTTGTCTCAGGGCAGGGATGAAGAAAAATGGATTGGGAAGAAGCAGATGGGACTTTTTCTTGCCTTATTTGCCTTTGTCATACCACCAATTACAGCACTGGAAATTCCAACTCTAGGGACAGAATAAGGTGGTAGAAGATCACTGCCTATCTGCATTCTTTTTTTTTTCCCCAGAGGCAGGGCACATTGGGTAGAGGGGGGAGGGAAGGTATGTTTAATTTGGGTGTTTGAATTAAAGCCAGTGATCTAATTTCCAAGAGGAAATGTTTTGAAAATAGTCTGAAATAAGAAACCAGAATAGAGGTAGGAGATATGAATTGCAGACGTAGTTTTGGAATCTAATTTCCATAGTTTTATAGTTGAAATCTGAAATATACTTAAGCTCAGTGAGGGAGTAAACCAGTGGAGAGAAATTGTTGGAAAATCAAATAAGCCAAGCAAACAGGCATATATTGTGGAGAAAGAAATGGCAACCCACTCCCGTGTTCTTGTCTGGGAAATCCCATGGACAGAGGAGCCTGGTGGGCTACAGTCTTTGGGGCTGCAAAGACTCAGACACAACTGAGTGATGGAGCACACATGTATATACTAAAATGTCATAAAAATTGGTTTTTATTTTTATAATTGTCATAATAACACTATCTATTGAAATGAGGAAGAAGATACAGAGTTGGATTGATTATAGGATTGGAGGAGGATAATGAAAGTTAAGATGTCGAGAGAGGAGAATGTTTCTAGTAAGTCTCCAGTGTCAAGCATGCTCCAGAAAGATCAATGATACTGACTGACAGAAAATTATGGGAGGTGGCAAACAAGAGAGGTCATTGGCAATGATGGTAGGGGCAAGAGACAGACTGTGTGAAATTACAATGAAAATGAAGGATAAGAATTGGGAATCCTGGTTTGGACCGTTGGCATAAAAAGGAAAGGATGTTACTGATTGGTAAGTAGAAAGGGCAATAAAATGAAGTAGAAAAGGACCGTTAACCAGGGGAAACAAAATATTTCAAGTTTGAAGGGAAGAGAATAGATGGAATACAGCTTCTAGTGAGAAAGAGATTGAACTGTTGGAAACTGATTAGGGTGGGAGTGAATTTACAAAGAAAATAGGAGTGTGAGTTTTTTCAAGGATATTTTTTGCTAAACTCAGCCAAAGGTGATGTGGAGCCCCCACATTACAGGAGATCTTGCCCTCTTTCAGCTTTCACTAGCTAATAGACATTCTCTATCCCTCCATTTCTTAGATTCTGTCTTCTTCCAAACATCACCTGAAACTTTCCACCTTGCTTTGGCATTCTATTTACATTCTGCTTCCCTACACACCTAACAACATGGTTTACTACCACACAGGACTGTGTCATATGCGCGTGAATAAAATGAAGCAACCGTGAGCCTCATGTCAATAGCACAAATGTTTCAGGAATGGAATGATCACTTTAATTTGATACCTAAGTAGATATAAGAACAATTTTCTCATAGCTATCTATAAAGTCTTCCCTGGTGACTCAGATGTTAAAGAATCTGCAGGTAATGTGGGAGGCCTGGGTTTGGTCCCTGTGTCAGGAAGATCCTCTGGATAAGGGAATGGCAACCCACTCCAGTACTCTTGCCTGGATAATTTCATGGACAGAGAAGCCTGGCGGGCTACAATCCAATGGGCCACAAAGAGTCGGACACGACTGAGCGTCTAACACAACGCATAAAGTCTTTATGATGAATTACATCAGAAATACAAGTGGATAAAAAGAAAAATAATGTTTTATTCTTTCTAAGGTAAAGGCGTTAAAAATAAGACTATTTTTCTGAATTGTATTATCATGTGAAGTATGTTTTTATTTTTTGACTCACCTTTAATAGACTTCACAAAATCAACTTCAAATTCAATTATTGTCATCTCTCTTCCTCCCCCCCCCCCCCATTGACTCCCTGCCAGTTTAAAAAGATGTGACAAGAACTTAGATGTTGGCTTAAAAACACAGAATGTGTGATTAAAGCATCTATAGAGATTATCAGAGAAGAGTCTATTTTAATAAACCTCTTAGATTTTTGTGCATACATACAATGTGGACACTGGAGATTTATAGTCAGTGAAAGTACATTTTCAATAATAATTAGAATTGAACAGAAACACTGATCAATAGATTTTTTTCCTCCTTGGGGTTATGAGAAGTCAGCAACAGGAATTATATTTGGGGATAGGGGTGCAAAGAAGTTATTTGAAAAAAAAGAATTAATCATAGCTACTATAATGATTTGATCTGGGCAAAAGATGGTCTTTTAAATAAGCTTTCTACTTAACCCACTTGAATCCAGCCTTCTTTTGTTCAGTCCCCACAGGGATGTTTTGTGTGGTTTATGTATTTTCTTGTGTTTCTTATTTCAGGACTTTGTGATGTTTACATCAGTGCTGATGACCAGCGAGAAGAATTTGTTCACTCTGTTCTTTCTCACACTTCAGATTGATTCATACAAATTGAGGCATCATGTAGGAAAGATTTCATTAATTTCAGGCAGGTCATGGGATTGAAGAAACATATAGAGTGTTAATTGAAAATATCAGGTTGTGTGCTATCTCCTTAATTTCTCAGAGTAAAAGCTTGCTGGATTTTTCTCTTTTGTCACATAATGCATGTCTAGTGTATTTTTAAATTAGCTTTAGGTTGCTGAGTAGTTGAAACATCATATTGAAACTTAGTCTTAAGCCAAATTATTATAGAGCATTCAGCTGTGTGAATGTTTCATTTCTCTGCACATCTTTTATCTAGATTAGTTAGTTTGATAAGATTAATTCAGTTTCACCTGGATGTTAGGTAATTCTGGGGTACAAGAGCTTACAAAATGTCATAGTTTGTTTCACAAATCTCTTGTACAATTTCATGATAAAGATGTCTGTGATGTCTATGTCCTATATTCCTTAAATATAAGATTGGGAAAGATAACACTTATAGACCAAGTGACTGCCATATGCAAAGAACTCAGATCTGATAAACCATTCTTGAAAAGATGAGAGTGTGGAGGGCAATTTTCAAGATATCTTAACAGAAGCAGAATATACAGTTTTGTCAAGTGCACGTGAAATATTTTACATATAAACCATATGTTAGGTAACCAAATAAATATTAGCAAATTTAAGAATGTTGAAGTCATACCAAGAATCCTTCTGGACCATAATGAAATGAAACTAAAAATCTATATTAGAAGGAAAACTTGAAAATCCAAAAATAGGTGGAAGTCGAACAACATACTACTCTGCAACCAATGAGTCAAAAAAGACATCAAAAGGGAAATTAGAAAATATATTGAGACAGATGAAATAAAAACACCATGTACCAAAACTTATGGGATACAGCATATCAGTATCAGGGACAAGTTTGTACTGCAAATGCCTATTTAAGAAAACAAACAAACAAAGAACCCTCAGACAATCTAACTTCATAACTTGAACCTGCAAAAAAACAAACTAAACTCAAAGTTAGAAAAAGGAGAAAAATCGATAAAACCAAAAGTAGAAATAAGTAAAATAGAAGATAGAAAAAGAACAGAAAAAAATCAACAGGTTTTTTTTTTTTTTTTTTAAAGATTAACAGATTTGACAAACTCAGCTAGATGAAGGGAAAAAGAGAGAGAAGATTCATATAAAACAACAAAACTAGAAAGAACAGATAAAAAATTTCAATTGATACCACAGAAATAAAAAAGGATTGTGAGAGACTACTATGAACAATTATGTGACAACAAATTGGAAAACCTACAAGAAATAGATAAATTCATAGAAATATGCAAACTACTAAGACTAAATCATGAATAAATAGAAAATCTGAATAGCTCAAAACTAGTAAGGAGACCGAGTCAGTTATCAAAAACCTCCCAACAAAGAAAAGCCCAGTATCAGATGGATTCACTGGAAAATTCTTCCCACATTTAAAAAAGAATTAAAACCAACCTTTCTCAAACTCTTCAAAAAGTTGAGGAAAAGCTTCTAAACTTGATTTAAGAGGCCAGAATTACTCTGATACTAAAGCCATACAGAGAAACGAGAAGGAAAACTATAGTCCAATATCTCTGGTGAATATAGATATGAAAATCCTCAGCAAAATAATAGCAAACGGAATGCAATGGCACAGTTAATAGATTATACATTATAAACAACTGGAATTTATCCTTGAAATGCAAGGGTGTTTCAACATTTAAAAAAGTCAATGTGATATGCCACACTGACAGAATGAATGGTAAAAAAATTACATGATAATCTCAAAAGATTTGGTAAAAGAATTAGTGAAAATTAAACATCCTTCCATGTTAAACAAAAACACTCAGCAAACTAGGAATAGAAGGAATGTTGAAGTATCTCAACATAATATAGACCATATATGAAAAAACCACAGCTGCTCAATGGTAAAAAACTGAAAGCTTTTCCTCTAAGATTGGGAACAAGACAAAGATGCCTAGTCTTGCCACTTCTGTTCAACATAGTACCAGAAAGCCTAGAGAGAGAAAGCAGATAAGAAACCCCAACCATCCAAATAAAAAATTAAGTAAGATTATCTCTGTTTGCAAATTATATGATCTTGTATGCAGAAGATTCTAAAGATTCCACACAAAAAAACTGTTAGAACTAATTGAGTTCAGCAAAACTGCAGGATACAAAATCAAAATACAAATATCATCACATTTTAAACAGCAAAAATGAACAATACAAAAAAGAAATTTAGAAAACAATTTGGTTTATAATAGTAGCAAAAAGAATTAAATACTTAGGAGTAAATATAATCAAGGAGGTAGAAGCCTTGTACATTGAAAACTACAAATCATTGCTGAAAGAAATTAACACAAACAAATGGAAAGACATCCTATGTTCATGAATTGGAAGATCTTAATGTTGTAAAAATGTTCATACTACCTAAAGCTATCTACAAATTCAGTGCAATTCTTATCGAAATCCCACTGGTAGTTTTTGTAAAAATAGAAAAAACAACTCTAAAATTCATATGCAACCACAAAGAACTCTAAATATCCAAAATAATCTTGAGAAAGAACAAAGGTGTAAACTTCACACTTTCTGACTTCAAAACATGTACAAAGCTATAGCAATCAAAATAGTATGGTTCTGGCACATAGACATATCGAAATGGAACAGAAAAGGGAGCCCAAAAATAAATCCATATATATATATATATATATATATATATATGGATTTATATTATTTATATATAAATCCATATATATATATGTATATATACATACATACACACACACATACATAACCATGATCCTTTACAAGGCTATGAAGATCACACACACTGGAGAAGGGATATACTCTTCAGTAAATGGTAGCGAGGAAACTGAATATGTGTATGAAATGGAATATAAGATCATGTCATTGACAATGGAATGTAAATGGACATTCATCCTACACACACAAGTCAACTCAAAATGAATTAGATGCTTAAACATAAAACTTGAAACTATAAAACTTCTAGAAAAAGTAAAGGTAAAGCTTCATGACATTAGACTTAGAAATGATTTCTAGATATGATACAAAAAGCACAGACACTAAGAGCAAAACAAACATGTAGGACTATATAAAATTAAATTCTTTTGCACAGCAACAGAAACGATCAACAAGACAAAAAAGCAGTCTACTAAATAGGAGAAGATATCTGCAAATTATATATCCCATAAGGGACTAATATCAAAATATACAAAGAACTTATACAACTCAACATAAAGAAGAAAACAACCTCATTAAAAATGGGCAGAGGACCTAAAAATACATTTTTTCCCCCCAAAGAAGACATATAGATGGCCAACAGATACATGAAAAGATGCTGAATACCACTAATCACCAGGGAAATGAAAATCAGTCATGATGGGATATCACCTCACATTTATTAGAATGAGTATAGTCAAAAAGACAAGGGATAAGTGTTGGCAAGGATGTGGAGAAAATAAAACCTTTGCTCACTGTTTGTGGGAATAAAATTGGTGAAATCACTATGAAAAGAGAGTGATGCTCCTAAAAACTATTAAAGATAGAACTGTCATGTGATCCAGCAACTCTATATCTGGATATTCATCCAAAAAAGCTGAAAATAGGACTCCAGAGAGATATTTGGACTCCCATGTTTATTGCATCACTATACAATAGCCAAAAGGTAAAAACAACCTAAATGTCCACTGATGCACAAAGGAAAAGCAAAGGGTAATAGAAACACACAATGGAATACTATTCAGTCTTAAAGAAGGAAATTCTCTCACATACTACAATATAGATGAATCTTGAGAACATTATGCTAAGTGAAATAAGCCAGGTACAGAAGGACAAATATTGTATGACTTCATTTATATGAGGAATTTAATGTAGTCCAACTCATAGCATGGAAAGAAGATTAGTAATGGCTAGGGACTGGGGAGAAAGGAAAATGGCAATTTCCTAGGCAATGAGTATAGAATTTTAGTCATGCAAGACAAAAATGTTCTAGATATCTGTACAACAAGGCACATACAGTGAACAATACTATACCACACACTTAAAGCCTATTAATCAGGTAGATTTCATAGTATCTGTTTCAACCACAATTTATTTAATTCTATTATTGAATCGAGTTTTGTCATAGTTTAGTGTGTATTCAGTGTTATATACAAATGTTCTATGAATGTTTGGAAAAAGTGTGTCTTGTTATTTTTCATTAATAAATCTTATTACTTAACAAATCCTATTAACTACACTGTTTGAACCATCATTGCTACAATTTGGGCAACCAAATCTTCTACAGACTGATAGCAGCTGGTATTCTTCTATAATTATGTTTCTCTCAATTTCTTCCTCCTAAATGTTTCAAACAACTTTTCTTCATATTTGTGTTTTTATATATATGTTCAACTTAATGCTCTGTTTTTTGGCTTTGCCTTCCTTTTTGTTTCATGTATATATGGTTTCTCTCCCCCTCCTCTCCCTCCTCCTTCCCTTCTATCCTTTATCCTTTCCTTTCATCCTTCTTTCCTTCATGTTTTTGACGTCTTAACACACCTTTAATCATTTTTTCTTTTTAATTTTATTATACAGGCTACTTTCATTTTATTGTCAAATTTAATATTTTCCCTTTCCAGTTTGTTTTGTGCTTTCTAGTCTATTTTTTTTTTGTCTTTTGATAAATATCTCTTCCTTATTTTTATTTTCTTTAATGATGGGGCAAGTTATTTTAAATTCTACCTCTAATTTGCTTATCAATACATATGTAATCTTCATTTACCCATTTATTAAAATCAAGAACCAAGCAGAGATGACATCCCCTTATGTGCTGAGGAATTTATCCACCATTCTACTTCTTCTCCCCAGAGTGATCTTTGAAGACCATAAAATTTAGAAGTATTGTTTGTGTGTGTACAATACATGTCCATAAAAATCTTGTAAAAGTATCTGCAGAAGTTGCATTGATTGATTTTAATATAATGTTCCCATTCTTGATTTCCTGATTTTGATTATCTTTCAGCAAGCAAGAACATCTTTAATTTTTTCTAGAGACATTTTTAAGTGGCATAATTTGAGAACATCATTCTGTTTTAATTGTCTTTTGGTGTTTAATGATTTAGGAAAAGTTGGAGGTTAGCCTGATTTTTGTTCTGAGTCAGAAGCTTTGGTATTTGTAGATTTTTTGGTTGTTATCTTACAATTAGCTTTAATAGCCTGGCTACAGCCAGGTGTGCTTTTTTTTTTTTTTTTTTTTTTAATTACCCATGTCTAGGAGATAGTGATCTCTGGGTCAGGAAGATCCCTAGGTCAGGAGAAGGAAACAGCAACCTGCTCCAGTATTCTTGCCTGGGAAATCCCATGGACAGTGGAGCCTCATGGGTATGACAGTGACTAAAGAGCAACAAAAACAAGGACATAGTAAGTTCCTCCAGTTTACACACTGCATGTTTTCTTTCAACCTAAGGAAAAATTTCATTGAACATGTATTTGATTGTCACAGTTAATGACTGATGATGGTATTGATAAGAGTTATTCATTTAGTGCTTGAAATGCCTATTTTGAGGTCTTTCCCCAGGCTTCAAGGTTGAATTCTTTCTTCATTTTGGTTTCTGCCCTCAAAAGTTTGGTCCAGTGGTTTGTGTAACCTTCTTATAGGGTGAGATTTGTGCTGAGTGTTTGTTTGCTTTTCCTCTGATGGGCAAGGCTGAGTGAAGGTAATTCTGTCTGCTGACGATTTGGCTTGTATTTTTGTTTCATTTGTTGTTTAGATGAAGTGTTCTGCACAGGGTGCTATTGGCGGTTGGGAGATGCCAGCACTTGTATTCAAGTGGTTTCCTTTGTGTGAGTTCTCACTATTTGATACACCCTGGAGAAGGCAATGGCAACCCACTCCAGTACTCTTGCCTGGAAAATCCCATGGACAGAGGAGCCTGGGGGGCTGCAGTCCATGGGGTCGCTAAGAGTCGGGCACAACTGAACGGCTTCACTTTCACTTTTTATTTTCATGCATTGGAGAAGGAAATGGCAACCCACTCCAGTATTCTTGCTTGGAGAATCCCAGGGACAGAGGAGCCTAGTGGGCTGCTGTCTATGGGGTCGCACAGAGTCGGATACGACTGAAGCGACTTAGTAGACTTAGCAGTAGCAGTCTTTCGGTTCAGTTCATTCCCTCAGTTGTGTCTGACTCTTTCTGATACCAGGGACTGCAGCATGCCAGGCTTCCCTGTCCATCACCTACCCCCAGAGCTTACTCAAACTCATGTTCATGGAGTCAGTGATTCCATCCAACCATTTCATCCTCTGTCATCCCCTTCTCCTCTTGCCATCAATCCTTCCCAGCATCAAGGTCTTTTCCAATGAGTCAATTCTTTGCATCAGGTGGCCAAAGTACTGGAGCTTCAGCTTTAGCATCATTCCTTCAAAAGAAACCCCAGGGCTAATCTCCTTCAGAATGGACTGGTTGGATCTCCTTGCAGTCCAAGGGACTCTCAAGAGTCTTCTCCAACACCACATTTCAAAAGCATCAATTCTTTGGCACTCAGCCTTCTTCACAGTCCAACTCTCACATCCATACATGAACAGGAAATACCATGGCTTTGACTAGATGGACACTTGTGGGCAAAGTAATGTCTCTGCTTTTTAATATGCTCTCTAGGTTGGTCATAGCTTTTCTTCCAAGGAGCAAGCATCTTTTAATTTCATGGCTGCAGTCACCATCTGCAGTGATTTTGGAGCCCCCCAAAATAAAGTCTCTCACTATTTCCACTGTTTCCCCATCTATTTGCCATGAAGTGATGGGACCGGATGCAATGATCTTAGTTTTATGAATATTCAGTTTTAAGCCAACTTTTTCACTCTCCTCTTTCACTTTCATCAAGAGGCTCTTTAGTTCTTCACTTTCTTTCATAAGGGTGGTGTCATCTGCATATCTGAGGTTATTGTTATTTCTCCCAGCAATCTTGGTTCCAGTTTGTGTTTCATCCAGCCTGGCCTTACTCATGATGTTCTTTGCATATGTTACATAATCAGGGTGACAATATACAGCCTTGACATATTCCTTTCCTGATTTGGAACCAGTCTGTTGTTCCATGTCCAGCTCTAACTGTTGCTTCCTGACCTGCATCAGATTTTTCAGGAGGCAGATCAGGTGGTCTGGTATTTCCATCTCTTGAAGAATTTTCCATAGTTCATTGTGATCCACACAGTCAAAGGCTGTGGTGTAGTCAATAAAGCAGAAATAGATGTTTTCCTGGAACTCTCTTGCTTTTTCCATGACCCAGCAGATGTTGGCAATTTGATCTCTGGTTCCTCTGCCTTTTCTAAATCCATCTTGAACATCTGAAAGTTCTTGGTTCACCTACTGTTGAAGCCTGGCTTGAAGAATATTGAGCATTACTTTACTAGCGTGTGCTGCTACTGCTGCTAAGTCACTTTAGTCATGTCTGACTCTGTGCAACCCCATAGATGGCAGCCCACCAGGCTCCCCTGTCCCTGGGATTCTCCAGGCAAGAATGCTGGAGTGGGTTACCATTTCCTTCTCCAGGGGATCTTCCGCATATATATGGAATTTAGAAAGTTGGTAATGATAACCCTGTATGCAAGATAGCAAAAGAGACACAGATGTATTGAACAGTCTTTTGGACTCTGTGGGAGAGGGCAAGGGTGGGATTATATGGGAGAAAGGCATTGAAACATGTAAATTATCATATGTGAAACAAATCTTGAGTCCAGGTTCAATGCATGATACAGGATGCTCGGGGCTGGTGCACTGGGATGACCCAGAGGGACGGGATGGGGAGGGAGGTGGGAGGGGGGTTCAGGATGGGGAACACATGTACAGCCATGGCAGATTCAAGTCAATGTATGGCAAAACCAATGCAATATTGTAAAGTAAAATAAATAAACAAACAGAGAGAGAAAAAAAAGATGATGCTGTGAAAGTGCTGCACTCAATATGCCAGCAAATTTGGAAAACTCAGCAGTGGCCACAGGACTGGAAAAGGTCAATCTTCATTTCAGTCTCAAAGACAGGCAATGCCAAAGAATGTTCAAACTACTGCACAATTGTACTCATCTCACATGCTAGTAAAGTAATGCTCAAAATTCTCCAAGCCAGGCTTCAACAGTATGTGAACCAAGAACTTCCAGATGTTCAAGATGGATTTAGAAAAGGCAGAGGAACCAGAGA
This sequence comes from Budorcas taxicolor, assembly GCF_023091745.1. Classification (NCBI taxonomy): domain Eukaryota; kingdom Metazoa; phylum Chordata; class Mammalia; order Artiodactyla; family Bovidae; genus Budorcas; species Budorcas taxicolor. Next base: position 46,923,768 of record NC_068912.1, on the reverse strand, counting down.
TCAAATTGCCAACATCTGCTGGATCATGGGAAAAGCAAGAGAGTTCCAGGAAAACATCTATTTTTGCTTTATTGACTACACCAGAGCCTTTGACTGTGTGGATCACAACAAATTGTGGAAAATTCTTCAAGAGATGGGAAAACCAGATCATCTGACCTGCCTCTTGAGAAATGTGATGCAGGTCAGGAAGCAACAGTTAAAACTGGACATAGAGCAACAGACTAGTTCCAAATAGGAAAAGGAGTACATCAAGACTGTATATTATCACCCTACTTCTTCAACTTATATGCAGAGTATGAGAAATGCTGGACTGAATGAAGCACAGCTGCAATCAAGATTGCTGGGAGAAATAGCAAAACCTCAGATATGCAGATGATACCACCCTTATGGTAGAAAGCAAAGAGGAACTAAAGACCCACCTGGTGAATGTGAAAGAGGAGAGTGAAAAAGTTGGCTTCAAACTGAACATTCATAAAACTAAGATCATTGCATCCGGTCCCATCACTTCATGGCAAATAGATGGGGAAACAATGGAAACAGTGAGAGACTTAATTTTTTTGGAGTTCCAAAATCACTGCAGATGGTGACTGCAGCCATGAAATTAAAAGACTCTTTGGAAGAAAAGCTATCACCAACCTAGACAGCATATTAAAAAGCAGAGACATTACTTTGCCCACAAAGGTCAATCTAGTCAAAGCTATGTTTTTTTCCAGTAGTCATAGCTATGTTTTTTTCCAGTAGTCATGTAAGGATATAAGAGTTGGATTACAAAGAAAGCTGAGCGCCAAAGAATTGATGCTTTTGAACTGTGGTGTTGGAGAAGACTCTTGAGAGTCCTTTGGACTGCAAGGAGTTCTAACCAGTCCATCTTAAGGGAAATCAGTCCTGAATATTTATTGGAAGGACCCATGCTGAAGCTTAAACTCCAATACTTTGGCCACCTGATGCAAAGAACTGATTCATTTGAAAAAACCCTGATGCTGGGAAAGATTGAAGGCAGGAGGAGAAGGGGACAACAGAGGGTGAGATGGTTGGATGGCATTGCCAACTCTACGGACATAAGTTTTAGTAAACTCCAGGAGTTGGTGATGGACAGGTAGGCCTAGCGTACTGCAGTCCATGGGGTTGCAAAGTGTCAGACACGACTGAGCAACTGAACTGACTGACTGACTAACATCTCTTTGGCATACAAATGGTTTTGACCTGAAAATCATTAAGGCTCAGGAAATAGAAAGAATCCCTGGCTTCCCCCCTAGCTTCCTAAACAATGTAGATAGAGCACCTGTTCCAGAAAGGGAATCATCACCATAGATAACTATGTGTGCATTCTAAGTCGCTTCAGTCATGTCCGACTCTTTGAGACCCTATGGACTGCAGTTCTTTTGGCTCCTCCGTCCATGGAATTCTCCAGACAAGAGTACTGGAGTTGGTTGCCATGCCCTCCTCCAGCAGTGTCTCTTGCATCCCCTGCATTGGCAGGCAGGTTCTTTACCACTAGCATCACCTGGGAAGCCTCGTAGGTAACTGTAGTATGAACTAAGTGTGTAGACAGGGATGAACCTAGCAAAGTCTACTTGTTTGAATTCCACTCTGTGTTCCATTGTCTCTGCATGATCCAGCAACATTTATTTAATAAACATTTATTCTTCCATCTCCATGTCAATTGCCTTCCTACTTTGGAAATCCTAAACTACTACCTCAACCTCCTCTTTTGTCTTTAGCTAAATAAGGTATTTAAGGTGAGGATTTTAGCTATTATGGGGAATTCCTCAGTTCTCTTGGGTCTCTCCTATGCATACATATTATTAAAATTTTGTGTGATTTTTCTGTTAACTTGTTTCACATTAATTTAATTCTTAGACCAACCAGAAAAAAGAACCTAGAAGTTTTTCCAGGTAGAAAAAAGGTTATTTTCAATTAAATTTAGCATTACCTTAGATTCTAATAAAATTGAAATAGCTAATACTGCTCAGAAGTTTATTGATATTCTAAGATTTTTTTAATGTCCTGATATTGTGTTGTGAGCATTAGAAAATAAACACCATATCCTACTAAACTCCCCTAGTATGAGCCCATACACCCTACAACCTCTCCTACAACTATGATGGGAGGCCCTTATCTTACTTTCTCTGTGAAATACTTCTGTTTTCATGAAGTCCATTAAATAGACACTGGTAACACAGAAACTCTATGCAAGGGAATTAAAGTATAACTCAATCATAAGGCTGGTGTGTAAGAAGTGGGAACATGGCTCTTAGGAAAGAGGAACAGGAAGACTAGAGGTCCCTGGAGGTTCATTTCAGATGTTTTCACCACCCTGCTGCCTGCCTTTTCATGGTAATATGTTAATCCCAAAGATATGAGAGCTGTTTCAAACCTAGCATCAGAGCTATGCAAGGAGACAAACTGGTTGGTGCAGGGAACTCCTGAAATACTTGTATACTGTTTGTGGCTTAACTGGGCTTCCCTGGTGGCTCAGATGGTAAAGAATATGCCAGCAAAGAGGATACCTGGCTTTGATCCCTGGGTTGGAAAGATCTCCTGGAGAAGAAAACAGCTATTCACTCCAGTAGAATTTGCCTAGAGAATTCAATGGACAGAGGAGCATGGCAGGCTATAGCCCATAGGGTCGCAGAGAAAGATACAACTGAGCGACTTTCAACTTTTTCTGCTTAACTATCAACATTCAGCTATTCTCACTGGCAGTGATACCTGGTATGTCATTATGGCCCAGATATAATTTTATGGCTGTCACTATCATGCTAAGTGGATGGCAGAGGATGAGATGGTTAGATAGCATCAGATAATGAGGGACAGGGAGGCCTGGCATACTGCAGTCCATGGGGTTGCACAGAATCGGACATGACTTAGCAACTGAACAGTGTGCTAAGTAGACCAGAGGACTGATAAGATTTTACACTCCTGTAAATCCACACTCATATATGTGTTATTAAAGTTATTATTAAAGAAACATATTTTGAATTTATTTTAGATTTATGGAAAACTTGCAGAGGTGGTACACAGAGAACCAGTATATCACTGACCCCTCTTCCCTAATGTTAACACCTCAAATAACCATTCTTTGATTGTCAAAGCCAGGAAATTGCCATAGTTTAGCACTATTAACTAAACTCCATGCGTTATTTAATATTTCATACCTGGTTTTAATTTCACCCATTTTCCCAATAATGTCATTCTGTTCCAGGAACCCATACTGCCTTTAGTTGTTGTGTCTCCTCAGTCTCCTCAATATGATATTTCTTTTTCCTTTCTTTGTCTTTCATGACTTTAACACTTTTGACATCTGCTGATCAGTTATTTTGTAGAATGTCTTTCAAGTTTGTATTTGTATGTTGTTCTCTCATGCTTAGAATAAATATGCTTTTTGGATCAGAAAACTGAAGAAATTACACTGTATCCTTTTGAATACACAGAGGTGATTTTAAAATATTCTCTGTTTAGATACAACCTGTAAAGTTGAGTTCCTGTTCATCAGTTCAGTTCAGTAGCTCAGTCGTGTCCGACTCTGCGACCTGCAGTACACCAGACCTCCCGGTCCATCCCAACTCCCGGAGTTTACTCCAACTCATGTCCATTGAGTCAGTGTGCCATCCAACCATCTCATCCTGTTTTCCCCTTCTCCTTCTGCCTTCAATCTTTCCCTGCATCAGGGTCTTTTCAAGTTAGTCAGCTTTTCGCATCAGGTGGCCAAAGTTCATCAGCTGGCCAAAGTACTTCCTGTTCATAGAAATACTTAAACAAGGTATAGATGTAGGATTCTTGGCTTTGGATATAAAATTGAGGTAGATGACTTCTAAGATCCTTTTCTGTTTATCAGATTCTATGATTCCACTTCATCTATTTAGACAGTAAATATACTGAGAATCTACTATGTGCCAGGCATTGAAACATAAATATTTGTATTTAAACAAATAATATTTTAGGAATATACATAAACAGATACATATATAGCAAAATAAATCTATTCATAGAGGAATGTCTAAATTTCTTGGGGAGCTCAGGAAAGCTGAGGGTTAAGTGCTAGCGATGGAATGAAATACCAACACTGCAGAGTGGTTTGAATCTTTTTACTTTAACTCCTTGCTTCTTACAGCTGCTTTATTGTATATCCCTTGCACAACAATCTACAGGGCAAGTTGCCAAGCACTATGATTCAGCGACTATACAGTGCGCAGGCGCGGGGCGAGATAACCTTTACCTTAACTTATTTACTGCAGCTAAGACTTTGTTTTGAGAACTTCCTTTTCAACTTAGAATCCGTTTTGTCCCTGGGTCTGTTCCTTTTGAGGAATCAGAAAAACATCCTTGTGTGCAAGAAATGTTCTTTTCCCATGGGAACAAATAGAGGATTCCTAGCTGAACATCTCGTTTGCAAGAATGTTCAGCCCTGGTTGAGAGTCTCGTTTGCAAGCACTTCTCAACCTTCCTTATACCTTGTTCCCTACAGTTAAGAAAATCAAATTGGGGAATTATGTGCTTTTTTTCACACCACCAAGAAATTCTCCCATACCCGCTGCTGCTGCTGCTGCTGCTGCTAAGTCACTTCAGTCATGTCCAACTCTGTGCGACCCCACAGACAGCAGCCCACCAGGCTCCGCCATCCCCGGGATTCTCCAGGCAAGAACACTGGAGTGGGTTGCCATTTCCTTCTCCAATGCATGAAAGTGAAAAGTGATAGTGAAGTCGCTCAGTCGTGTCCGACTCTTAGTGACCCCACGGACTGCAGCCTACCAGGCTCCTCTGTCCATGGGATTTTCCAGGCAAGAGTCCTGGAGTGGGGTGCCATTGCCTTCTCCCCCGTACCCACTGGGTATCCTACAATTCAGCTCATTTCTCAGAGTCACTGGAGTTCGTGTCAGATTCCACAGGTTAAGGGTTCAGTCCCACAAGAATGCCCTCCCCACCATCCTTTAGATGCCAATTTCAAGTCCAGGCTGTTGTCTGTGCTTCAGACCCACCAACTGCTACCCATAACCCCCTCCTCAGTTTGATTAGCTTGTTAGAGAGGATTACAGAACTCAGAGAAATATTTACTTATATATACTAGGTTGTAAAAGTATATAACTCAGAAACAACCAGGTGGAAGACCTGCATCAGGCAAGGTACCTAGGAAGGGAGAGCCACTCTCCCTGAACATTCACCAACCCAGAAGATCTTTGAAATTTGGGAGGTTTTGGAGGCTTCATGACATAGGCATGACTGATTAAATCATTGGCCATTGGTGACAGAACTGAATCCTTGGCCTCTCTCCCCTTCCTAGACGTCAGGGGTGGGACTGAAACTTCCAATCCTTTAATTACAAGGTCGGTTCCCAGAAACCAGCCCCCAGTCCCTAGGTTATTCAGGAGTTTTCCGAAAGTCATTTCCTTAATATAAAAGACCCCTTTTCAACTCTGCTTCAGGAAATTCCAATGGTTTTAGGAACTCTGAGCCAGGAATGGAGACAGGATCAAATAATATATTTGTTGTTATAAATCACAATATCACAGGAATATGAGAAAACTCTTCTCTCCCTAATCCCCATCTTTATCTATATAGGAAGGGATGTCCTCTTAACATTGAACTTGAAGTGGTGGGGAGGTAGCTTCTTACTTCTTCACTCCCTTAACTCAGCTAACTAATTGGTGAAATATAAGACCCTGACCTTCAGTGGGTCTCATTTCTTGAAAGTGAAAGTGTAGTCGTTCAGTCGTGTCCGACTCTTTGTGACCCCAAGGACTGTAGCCTACCAGGCTCTTTCCCAACCCAGGGATCGAACCCGGGTCGCCTGCATTCCAGGCAGACACTTTAACCTCTGAGCCACCAGGGAAGTCCTAACTCAGCTAACTAACTGGTGAAATATAAGACCCTGACCTTCAGTGGGTCTCATTTCTTCTTGGACATTAATAAATGTGCTTTTCTTTATGTATGATCCAGAGGCTTGATTTCTAGGACTACTGCCTTTGAAAACAGTAAGCTTTGTTTACAATTTTTGTAAGGTTAATCCCTCAGCAGAGGGGGCTCTGGGCAAGGGTGAGGGAGCTATTTTCTCACAGGTGGCTGGTATGATGCTTGAGTGTGTTTGTGCCAGGGGGTGGCTATATGAGGCTCTGCTGAATTCTCCAATCCAGTTTTCCCATTAATCACATGGCTATTTCAATCCCTGTTTTGACTCATGTGTCTATTATTTATTGATTTGAATCCAAAGGAAGAAAGATCTGTAATCAGCACTCCTAAAACTCAAATACCTTTGATTGTCAGGACAGGCTTTGAGAGGTAGAGCTATTTGGACTAGATTTTGAAGATAAGACAGAGAATGTCAAGGGTAGAAGACAGGTATATATTTTGGACACAAGGGTTTTGGAGTGTTTGGAAAAGTAGCTAATCATAGCATCTCTCTTCTCTACCTTGGGTTTAGAACAAATTGTCAAATAAGATAATGGAGTAGCAGATAGAGAACCAAATATAATTTTTATTACTGATATATGCCAAGCTGGTGAATATACCTTAGGGTAGGTCTGTAACAGAGGGCAGTGAGTGCAGCCCTTGTTGTGTGTCATTATTCTACACCCTGTTACCAGGCTCGCGTCCCGCTCAGCCATCGGTCGGCACCTCAGTGGGCCCTGCCCTCAAGCAACCAACCGTCAGTGGGTGACCATTAGCAGTCCTGCTTAGCTATTGGTCAGCACTGCAGGGGGCCCTGTCCAAAAGTAACAAACAGTCAATGAGGCATCATTAGGGAAGCTGAATGTGAAAGAATTTCAGTCTAACCTGGAACTGGAGAATATGAATGGAGAATCTCACACATCCACCCTCAAAAGAACAGAACTTAAGAACTGAGAAACTGATTTCCTGTAAATGCCTGATTTACAGAAGATGGGGACTTATCTCCTGATCAAAGAACATCTGCCCAAATTCTCCTTCCATTCCCAAGCCAGTGAGCTCACTACTTAGCCTCTGGTCGCACCCTCTCCTCTTTTCACTCTGTGTGCATAAATACAGTTCACTTCAGACCCTCAGGGGACTCACCTGTAGCTTGCAGCAGCATGTGTTTCTGAATTGCAATTCCTCCGCTACTCCCAAATAAACTCATTCTGGTAAATCAAGCTTGCCTCAGTTTACTTTTTTATTTAGGTCGACATGCGTAATCCTCAGAATTACCCTCATGGTCAGAGGCAGTGATGAACTGGGGCAAGTATCCCAACATGGAGTATATGCATGTGAACAGTATGGGTGTGTGTGTGTGTGTGTGTGTGTGTGTGTGTGTGTGTGTGTGTATTGAGATGGTGGAAAATAATAGAATATGAGACTAGAAAGAAACATTGGAATAGACTTAGTTCTTTGGAAAAGCTATATAGCTTGTATCATATATTAGCTCATTCTTATTGCCATATGAAGGATGACAGGCAGTTAAGTTCAGCTCTTTCCCTTTGTTGAACTAATTCAGGAGTGAAACGACTAGCTTATGAACCAAGACAATGGAAGTGAGGGTAGAGTGGACAGGATAGACTGAAGACAAATCAGTACAGTAGAACAGACCAACTTGGTGAACAGTTACATATGGAAATGAGGGAGAGGAAGAAGATTAGGAAGCCAGCTGAGTCTCCTGCTCGAGGATCTGAATTAGGGGATATGGGCAGCAGCAGGTGCTTATGTAGAAAGGTTCTTATGACAATTTTTGAGCTCCTGGTGTGTGATAGAATGTGCTGGGTATTTTCCATAACTAATGGGGTTTAGGAGGTCAAGAATAATATTCCTCCCAGGAAGCATTTCATCCAAAAGCAAAAGCAAAAGCAAGTCACAACCGTCTTCACCAGCTACGGTCACTGTCACCGGGGCTGGCCATTTCTGCCTCAGAGCCTCCAGTCCTCATAGTAAAAGAATCAGGAGGCAGCCCACCCGTCTCGCCCCTGCCCTCACCCAGGAAACCCCCTAATTGGCCAACAAGGCACTGGTGGACAGTAACACTCTCCCCCAAACCCACCTAGGGCCAAGGAGCGCCCATGACACTCAGGAAAGACACTGTCTGAGGTTCTCTCCATCAATTCCAAAACTCTGGGAACAGAGCAGAGGATGGAGGCAGCAAGGAATCCTGGGAGCCGCAGGCCAGGGTGAGGATGTGTGGCCATCTTCCCAGCAAGGGTGTGGGGGCCCCACCTGAGTTCACTCCTTCACAGATGCTCTCTGCCTGTGCTGAGTCAGACAGTTTCTAAGGACACCCAACCCCAGCCTGGTACTCAGGGCATTGGGGAGTGGTGATGGGAGGGAGCCACTCCACTGACTACATTTTGAGGCTTAGTGCTTTCAACTCGATGAACAGTACTGTCCCTTTTGAAAACTAAGGAAAACTTTCAAGCAGGAGAATCATCAGGACAGGGGACTTGGTCTGCTGTTCACTGCTGTGAGGCCAGCACACGTGCCTCCTCAACATTAGGGGTAACACGGCAGCCAATCTCCAAACATAGGCGCCCCACAAGCACCAGGCCAGCACTCCTCATACATGTCCCAAGCCCAGAGACATGGGAGCAAGTGTGCAGACCGGAGGCAGATACCTCACCAGGGATCCCGATGAGACCCCGGCCCAGTTTGTGTACGAGTTATAGTTCTATGCTGATGTTAACTTCCTGCACCTAGCAGATGCAAGATGCTCATATTTTGAGAGGGATACAGGAAGGTATATGGGAATTCTGTATACTAGTTTTTCACTTTTTTCCCAGTAAAACCAAAAGGTTTACTTTGTTTTTTAAGTTTAATTCTGGAAAAAGGTAAAAAAAAATAAAAAAGAAATAATATTCTTATTTCTCTCTCCAAATTGGAAACCATTTAAGAATAGGACACAGGAGTTAGTCACATGCAGATCAAAGTCTCTGGCCACATAGGCTTGCCCATATTTTTCACCTGAATCAAACAGACTTATCAACTAGTGAAACTAGACAACTGTAGGCATTTATCACAGGACTGGAAACAGATTAAAAAGAACAAATTCTTTCTAAAGGCATGCACTTCTGAAAGAAAGAAGACACTAAGCTGAGCAGCTTCAAGTCCTTCTGAACTCACCAGAGAACTTCTCCTTTGGCAGGGAGAAATGAATCAAGGGTGCAGAGTTGGAGGAAGTGGTCCTTGGTTTTCTTTCTCATTCTTGGAAGCGGCATTGGGATTATTCACATCTATGGAAATAAGAGGAATAGAAATTAAACATTAGCTCTAGTCCTAACAGGCTTAATTGAAACACTTGCAACAGTACTGAGAGATGGGTATTTTTAATCTCCATTTTACAGACCACAAATCTGAGGCCAGAGAGGCTAAATTACTCGTTATGTTCACATGGCTATTGAGTGGTGGGGACAAGATTTATATCCAGCTTTGCTGAAATGAAATACTGCATCTTTTGCCATTGTAATACCACATTGCTTTAGAAGCTGAGTTAGGAAATTTTGAATTTTAGATTCTGACAAAGACATCCAGGTGGAGAGGGAAAGTGGAAATACATGTCTGCAGTCCAGAAGGAATCTTAGGCTAGAGTTATAAATGTAGGAGGCAGAGGAAAATACATGGACATTGAGACTTTTGAGGAAGATAAAATTCCACCCAAACTGTTATTTGATAAGGAGGAATATGTAGATGACAGCTTTATGGAAAGAGGATTTGGGGGATAATCAACAGAATTATGGGTTGACAGCAAGTTATATACATACATTGTTATTAACATTATTTGGTTGCTCAGTTGTATCTGACTCTTTGTGACCCCATGGACTGTAGCCCACCAGGCTCCTCTGTCCGTGGGATTCTCCAGGCAAGAATCCTGCAGTGGGTTGCCATTTCTTTCTCCATATATACATACATAAATTTTACTTAAAGTTCTTCCTCATAATCTGTGACATATTTCCAAATATAGATCATTCCTTTCAAAATTATGTTTATGATTCTCCCAGCATAGGAGGTAATTCTGTTCTATAATTGCCATTTCCTCTCTGCTTTACAGAATCACTGATCTTGGGTTTGGATTGACAGACTAGGAAGAAACAGTTGACTTCCCCCCTCATTATTTAGCTTCAGGAAAAGCTATAGGACATAATAATAGCATGAGTGAACCAGCAGAGCAAAGGTCCCAAGACTTCCAGGCACCCATTCTGATTTCCCTCTCACTCTGAACCTGGAATGCAATGAAATTGTTAGTCGATATAGACAGCCTCAGTTTAGGGGCCCCTCTGGGTCCTTTTAGCTTTCATGACTAGCTAATCACTTAGATCCTCTCAGAATTATAATTCTTTTATTCCTTAGTGCAACTGATTCTCACCAATAAAAGTTGCTCACTATTTCCTGAAAAATCTTGACTGTAAGGTATAGGTTCTTAGTCGACTATATAGCCCTTGGCTAGATTCTCATTTATTTTGGATCAGTTCAGTCACTCAGTCGTTCCGACTCTTTGCGACCCCGTGAATCGCAGCACGCAGGCCTCCCTGTCCATCACCAACTCCCGGAGTTCACTCGGACTCACGTCCATCGAGTCAGTGATGCCATCCAGCCATCTCATCCTCTGTTGTCCCCTTCTCCTCCTGCCCCTAATCCCTCCCAGCATCAGAGTCTTTTCCAATGAGTCAACTCTTCGCATGAGGTGGCCAAAGTACTGGAGTTTCAGCTTTAGCATCATTCCTTCAAAAGAAACCCCAGGGCTGATCTCCTTCAGAATGGACTGGTTGGATCTCCTTGCAGTCCAAGGGACTCTCAAGAGTCTTATCCAACACCACAGTTCAAAAGCATCAATTCTTCGGTGCTCAGCCTTCTTCACAGTCCAACCCTCACATCCATACATGATCACAGGAAAAACCATAGCCTTGACTAGATGGACCTTTGTTGGCAAAGTAATATCTCTGCTTTTGAATATGCTATCTAGGTTGGTCATAACTATCCTTCCAAGGAATAAGTGTCTTTTAATTTCGTGGCTGCAGTCACCATCTGCAGTGATTTTGGAGCCCAGAAAAAGAAAGTCTGACACTGTTACCACTGTTTCCCCATCTATTTCCCATGACGTGGTGGGACCAGATGCCATGATCTTCATTTTCTGAATGTTGAGCTTTAAGCCAACTTTTTCACTCTCCTCTTTCAGTTTCATCAAGAGGCTTTTTAGTTCCTCTTCACTTTCTGCCATAAGGGTGGTGTCATCTGCATATCTGAGGTTATTGATATTTCTCCCAGCAATCTTGATTCCAGCTTGTGCTTCTTCCAGTCCAATGTTTCTCATGATGTACTCTGCATAGAAGTTAAATAAGCAGGGTGACAATATACAGCCTTGATGCACTCTTTTTCCTATTTGGAACCAGTCTGTTGTTCCATGTCCAGTTCTAACTGTTGCTTCCTGAGCTGCATACAGATTTCTCAAGAGGCAGGTCAGGTGGTCTAGTATTCCCATCTCTTTCAGAATTTTCCACAGTTTATTGTGATCCACACAGTCAAAGGCTTTGGCATAGTCAATAAAGCAGAAATAGATGTTTTTCTGGAACTCTCTTGCTTTTTCCATGATCCAGCAGATGTTTCCTAAAATTTCTTCTATTAGTGTTATGGGAAGATTTATAGAATCATGTTCCTAGGTATCTCCAAGACTAGAGAAAAGGCCACAGAACCATTTCATCCCCGTAACGAAGAGACAAAATCAAGGAAAATCTATAAATATTATACCAATGATGTAACCTATTTATTAAATAATTTAGTACATTGGAATGATCAATTACAAGTGGCCAAAATTAAAAACAAAACTTCAAGCTGATTTAACTAAAAAAGAAAAATCATTGATTAAAAACCTAAGAGCAGCTATAGCTTCTGATACAGGTTGTTCTAGGGTCTCAGGATTGCAAATGATACATGAATATTTACTCTCTCTTCATTTCTCCGCTCTCCTTTCTGATCTACTGGGTTCACAGCTAGGCCTAGCATAGTAATCCCTGTGAACTTAATGCTTGGTTTCTCCAATGTTCAAATCCAGTGGAAAAGAGACTTTATCCTTCTTCCAAAAACCTGCTTCACTGGCTCTGTTTGGAGTACATTCCCATTCTTGAACCAGTCTCTGTGGTTCAAAGGAATCTGATGCTCCAGTTGGCCAAGCTTGTAGCTGGAGCTGGAGACCCACATGAAGCACCAGGACTAAGAACTGGAAACAGGATGCCCCAGGGGAATTTGAGCTTATTGGAAGAATGGTGTGTGGATGCTTAATGACTGAAAAAACTCATGTATGTTTAGGATTCCCTCTCTCAACATATAGGAATCCAGTTCAAAATAACATAGGCATGAAAAAATCTTCCTGAGTTCACATCCATGAAAAGTCCGGAGATGCAGCTGACCTCGTTCAAAGCAGCAACCAGGAGCTCAAATGATGTTTCATGACTCTTTCACTTGCATTCCTTCACTTCTCTTTGGTGTTTAGAATTTAGGCCTCTGCACAAGGTGGGCAAAATGGCAGCTGGAACCCTCATAGCTGTTATGTAGCTGGAAACATTTGACTACTTGAGCATTTCTCATGGGTAATAGCTGTCTTTCCCATTAGCTCTAGAACCCTTGGAGAAGATTTTCTGCTCTGCTTGGGTCAGATTTCTATCCCTTCATTAAAGACAAGGCCCCAAGGTGCCTAGCTATTTTGGCAAGCCTTGGATTCACCACTGACCTAGTGAGGGCAGGACCCTGGGACTAACAACCCTGAGTGGGACCAGCAAGCAATGGTTTGCAAAGGAAACTAAGTATATTTCAGAAGAAGCAGACAAAACCATAGCTAGCACAGCCTATTCTAAATCACTAAGTCGTGTCCAACTCTTTCGTGACCCCAGGGCCTATAGCCCCTGCAGGCTCCTCTGTCCATGGGATTTCCCAGGCAAGAATACTGGAGTGGGTTGCCATTTCTTCCTCTAGGGTATTTTCTCAACCCAGGGATCAAACCCACATCTTCTGCATTAGCAGGAGGATTCTTTACCATTGAGTCACAAGGGAAGCCCCTCTAAACCAGTTAGAGGTGTCTAAAGGATTTAATATTGTATCCATACATTTCCTCACTCCTCTCAAAGCAAATCACCAAGCACAAGAGTTTTAAACATGAAAAAGAGAAAGATCATTGTGAGTTCCACTTTAGTAGAACATAAGACCTCATATCTATTCACTGGCAATTCATATTCTTTGGAAGAAATTTGGGAAGAATCATGCAATTCCTTGTAATAGGCCTGGTATTTTCCTCTGCAATGCTATACTCACCAGATCAGAGGAAATAAAGCTGCTAAAATGACTGAGATGAGTTTGATAGATGGAGTTTTGTTAGTTATGATTATTGCTAGTGTTGTTTCCTTTATTAAATTTTTAATTGGAGGATATTTGCTTTACAATGTTGGGTTGGTTTCTGCCACACAACAGCATGAATCAGCCATAAGTATACATATATTCCCTCCCTCCCACCCCTACCCCATTCCACCCCTTTACATTGTCATAGGGCACCAGTTTGAGCTCCCTGTGTTATACAGCAACTTCTCACTAAATATTTGTTTTACATATGGTACTGTATAATGTTTCAATGCTACTTTCTCAATTTGTCTCACCCTCTCCTTCCCACTAATGTTGCTTCTTAAATTAAGTCTCCGCTTTACACTTCGAGAGTAACTTTGGCAACATTTTTATTTAGTTGTCATTATTTTATATTAAAGTCCTTTGGAGATGAGCTTTTCAGAAGGGGAGATTCCATTAGCGAGTCCCTTCTAAATTCATACCACTTTATGAGCAGGACCGGAAGTGAGTAGGGTGTCTTTAGTGAGACGTGTTAGAGATGATTCACTTTGTTTTTCACTGTGTACCACACATTTCTCTACATGTGAGCCAAGATTTCTTCACTTCCATCACTAGGAATGAGGCCACCCAAGCTGATTAACTCACACCAAGGGTTTAAATGGAATGGAATAAAGATGGCTTATTTAAATCACACACATTTTGAGGATCATTAGAGCTCTGTGTCCTATGAATAAGGACGATTAAAATTCAGTAGAGTTTTGTGTATTCTTAATGTGCATTTAGTTTACACCACAACGCTGTCTTTAACATACCATTATGATGTGTGCTGTGACTGCTATTCATAATGACACACACTCAGTAATACGCGTGATGATACAGAATAAGTTCAAGTGTCTTTACATTATTCTTAATATAATAATGGTTCCAAGGGCTGCATGCAGCTGTGAGTGCATATTAACAGGGGTATCCCACTGTGAATTATGAATCTATAACACAAAATTTTCAGAAAAAGTACTTACTGTGTATGTAAAATAGCTGCCTTTTAAAGCTTGAAACTTGGTCTGGTTAAAATTGCTCCTAGCAATATTTTTAAAAGAAAATATTCCAGAGGTAATAAGTGGACTGAATGGATTTGTGAATGATTGCCGTAAAGTCTTAGGTAATAACTCATAAAACCGCAAAAGGAATAGAAAATTATCTTTTTATGCATGTGTAATATGAAATCAATTCAAATGAATTTCAGTAACAAATGTTCTTGATGTTTTTGCCATCTACATAGGGATCTCCCTATTTATCATTTATTCTTGTTGATTGAGTGATACCGAGACATAAAGGATCCCATTTCTTTGCTAATCTGAACTCAATGCTTATCAGTTCAGTTCAGTCAGTTGTGTCTGACTCTGTGACCCCATGGACTGCAGCACACCAAGCTTCCCTGTCCATTACCAGCTCCCAGAGCTTGCTCAAACTCATGTCCATGGAGTCAGTGATGTCATCCAACCATCTCTTCTTTTGTCATATTCAGTGATGACAATATAGGCACTACATTCAGTGCCTAAAAATGTAGACAAATTCATAGATTATTTTTTTAAGTTGTCATTTTGACCTTATTTTGGTAATATCCAGACCCACATCCACTCCTCCCCAAAATCTCTCTCGAATTCCAATTATCCCAGTGAACCAGTCCAAACACTTTCACCTTACACAGGAAGCTTTTGTGAGCTATTCACCACACTCTTTCCAAATTTATCTTCCTTGACTTCCCACCTCTTCAGAAGATGGACACCAGCATCTTGGAAACATTCATTACCTGATTGCTCTGTACCTCTTTTCCCTAACCCTGGAATGTTTGCTATGTGCTGTGGACATTTTTCAGTTTCAAGGCATAGTTAAAGCCCTGTCTTCTCAGTAACACAACCCTTGATGCAGCCCACCCCAATCACACGCTTAGTTACTCTCTTTACAATGCTGTTTCTGGACTGTGTACACTGCCCTCTGATGTACTTACTGGGTGACATACTACTAAAACACTACTGATCCCATGGGATTGACATAACCCTGAAATATGTGTAATTCACAGTGTCTAGTGCAAAGCATGTACAGTATGCATTAGCTATTCTTATGCTTACTGAAATGAATTGTAATTATTTTTAATTATGAGTGTCTCTTATTAGATCGTTCACCCCCTGAGGTCAGGGACTAACTATGTCTTATACTCAGGACCAAGAATGATATTAAACAAACAAACAAAAAAAAGTGACTAAATGAATGCTTGTTACAAAAATGGGTTGATTATTTCACTAAAGCACTTTGTAAATGATAGAATAATTTTACACACAAGTTATCATTATGGTATTTCATTTATTCTAAGACTCCCTTTTTTGTACAGCTTAACTCCTTGGAAATTGGGACAGGTTGTCATAACTTGATTCCAGCATTCATTCTTTCTGAATGGAACATAATGATGTTCCATAAGGTGTCTTGAATTCAAAGAAACATGGCATTACTACCTTCCAACTAGAGTTAATAAGGTTAGTAAAAAATATCTGTTAAGTTTGTTGATCAGAGTAGGCTGAGTACCATAATGAAAAAAAAAAAAGTGAAAGTAACTCAGTTATGTCTGACTCTTTGCGACCCCACGGACTACATAGTCCATGGAATTCTCCTGGTCAGAATATTGGAGTGGGTAACCTTTCCCTTCTCCAGAGGGTATTCCCAACCCAGGGATCAAACCCAGCTCTCTCACATTGTAGATGGATTCTTTACCAGCTGAGCCACAAGGGAAGTCCAAGAATACTGGAGTGGGTAGCCTATCCCTTTTCCAGTAGATCCTCCTGATCCAGGAATCGAACTGGGGTATCCAGCATTGCAGGCAGATTCTCTACCAACTGAGCTATCTGGGAAACCCGAGTATCATAATAAACAGTCATAAATCTCAGTAGCCTATCAAAGGTTAAGTCTTCACTCATGTTCCTATCAAATGTGGGTCAGAAAAGAGATGAGGGGAGTCCGTTCTCTGTAGTCTTTCAGAGCCTATGCTTACTCCATCTGGAGGCTTCTACATCCACTAGGGTAGGGGCACTTTCTCATGGACCTTCTAAATGAACGGAAGACTGACAGCACAGAGGACCCTTTCTGGAGCCTAAATGTGGCACACGTCACTTGCATTCCCATCTACCAGCAAATGCAGTAACATGCCCCCACCCAACTGCAAGAAAGACTAGACTTCCAGTCTAGATGTGTGCCAGGAGGGAGAAGAAAAGGGGTCTGGGAAACACACAAAAAATTCCTGCCTCAAGCAAGCATGAGACATGTGGCAATATTGAGAGCACACACAAATGTTTCCACAGCTTCAATCTGCAACAAGCCTATAATTCAATCTCTATTTAGTCAATAAGTATTTATTTAATACCTGCAATAAGCCATGCCATGTGCTACAGGACATGAAGTATACAGAAACAATGGGATGTGGATCCTCCTGTTGCGGATTTATTATTATATCTGAGAGAAGAGGTGAGATAAGCACATAAATAGCTGTAAGATAGAAAGGGAGAAGTGCCACTAAACAGGAGATTGTATCTTGCTGGAGGAGTCAAGGAAGGGTTTTGAGAGAGAGATGTGTAGACACAGACTAAAACAAGAAGACTTTGAATATGGATATGAATAGAAAGAATGCCAGGAAGAATGGACAGACTTGAACTCAAACAGGAAGAAGGTAGAGGCTTGATCTGAGTGTTTCAGAAATTTGCCTGTGTGTGGCTATTAGTATAACTGATGGTACTTGGCATCAGTTCCTCCTGTTCTTCTATTGACCCTACCCCGCACTGAATCACTTCTGTCATCAAGGACTTTGTAGTTAACATTGTTTAGTAATCATGAGGACCAGGTAGCCCCTATGCTCTGTTAGTCCCCAATCAATGATGAAAATCTTCCCTGACATATTCCCAGGGCATATGACAATAGTTACACATTCATGAATCTTGACTGAGAAGTGCACATCTTATTTCCAAGCCCCCACCTCCATACCCTCAAGTTAAATATAAAATTGTCCCAATGACTGCTCACCAGTGTTGAGTGCAGCTATGAATGTCTTTGGATTGTTGTCTGCCCCATCAAGTATGCTACCCTCTAATAAGCTAGTTCATTGGTTATATGGAACTGCCTGCCTTCTTTTTTGGCCTAAAGATGCCTTCCCAGTGAAGTGGGAAGTGCCCATTTATTCCTGTGTCCTTCAACAGCCTAGACACATGGTCGCAAAGAGTCAAAGAAATTTTTAGTGAAGAGAAGCAGCCTAGAAAGGGATTTGAGTATGTAGGATTTTGCTGCTGCTGCTGCTGCTGCTAAGTCGCTTCAGTTGTGTCCAACTCTGTGTGACCCCATAGACGGCAGCCTACCAGGCTCTGCCGTCCCTGGGATTCTCCAGACAAGAACACTGGAGTGGGTTGCCATTTCCTTCTCCAATGCATCAAAGCGAAAAGTGAAAGTGAAGTCGCTCAGTCGTGTCCAATTCTTTGCGACCCCATGGACTGCAGCCCACCAGGCTCCTGTTCATGGGATTTTCCAGGCAAGAATACTGGGTAAAGCCAAAGGGAGAGAGAGTGCACAAAGGAAGTGCACAGAGGCAAGGTCTCCATGTTGCCTGCTTTGGTTCCATCATGTCAGTAGCTGGGTGAGCATGTAGCCCCATCTGCCCCGCTCCTTCCCATCTTACCAACATACAATGTGGTAAGTCATGTCCCATGGGTGGAGTCTTCAGAGCACTCACAGTGCTTTCCATCTGGACATGTGTACAATATGCCCTCAGTGCAGAAGGATTTATTCCTGAAACCCTGTCACCCAACCAAAAGGGCACTGTAGCAATGCCATTTGTGCCCAGGGCCACACTCCCTTAGTTTACCTCTGATTTCAGTCATGGCTGTGATGGAAGTTGCAATGGAAGCCCAGACCTGCCTTGTGCTGGCAGCTCCCCTTCCATTGCAATGGCTCTCTGAAGAACCTGTCAGCCTTGAAGTGGGAAAGGAGTTACCAGCCTTGGAGGCAGCCCTCAACCAATAATGGAGGATGTCCAGTGGATAAATGCTCATATTTATTTCAACTCACATGTTACAAAAATCTTTGAGAAAATCATGTTTTTCTTGTTGGTTGCTGACAAAGGGAGAGAGCGTCTGAAAGTGTTCTGGGAACTAAAATATCCAGGACTGTGGCTTAAAAACCTGTTGCTATAGAACTTATGTCCTTTCAGAGTTCTGGAAAGGTCATATATCTTCCAGAGAGTGTTGTGTTTGGTTTTTCATGCAGTTACTGTTCTTTGCCTTAATAAATGCTGCCTCTGTAAGCCTCCTTTAAAATATAAGAGATATCCCTCTTTGTCTAACAGCTATAAAAGCTTATCAGCACCTTAGTAACATTTACAGGTTTATTTCTGTTTAAATCACTTAATCTGATTTACATTAGTCTTTTTATTTTTTATTTATTTATTTTTTTGTATAAAGTTTTTTATTTTTTTAATTTTAAAATCTTTAATTCTTACATGTGTTCCCAAACATGAACCCCCCTCCCACCTCCCTCCCTATAACATCTCTGTGGGTCATCCCCTTTTTAAAAGAACCAATATTTTCTTGCTGTATACACCCTTTGAAATTGATATGGTTTAAATCTTCCCATACAGACATCTCTGAACAGTGACTTTTTTCCCTTAGTTGCCAACAGACTGTGGAGATACCAATAATAACAAAAGAAAACACAGGCTTCCCTGTGTCGACGTCACCTTAAAATCCCATAACCCTGTGTGGCTAAAATAAAAAAAAATACAAAAGGAATACCATGTATGCTCTTAGTATAAAAGTGAACTGCAGAAAAAAAAATCCTTAGATATCTACACTGCTACATTGAGACTTGTATTTAGAGGTGTCCTCACAGCTTTCATGCTGGTTGATGGAATTCAGCTCACCATGCCTTTATATTTCTTGAGTTATTTCAATTACATTTTAATACAGATAACAGGAATGATGAGGATTTCAAGAAGTGAAAGGGTACCTCCTGAATGTTTACTATCTACTGTGAAATATGATACACACTTTACATGCAACTCACTTCTTCCTCAAATCAACCCAATGAGATCGGTATTATCTCAACTTTATCCCAATCTTTTAAATGATAAATCAAGACTCAGGGAGGTTAAGTAATGTTCCTTAAAGTTAAATCCTAGTAAATACATATCCATTCAAGGCAAATCTGTTTGACTGCCTTGAAATGACAAACTAGATCCCTTCTTCTGCTTCCTCATTTCTCCCCCACTCTTGTCTATTCATCCATATTACTCTGCTTATTCTTTGTACAGACCCACATCAAATATCTTTTCTGCACTAGATTCTGGCTTACAGGCTTTCAATAGACTAAAAATGAAACCATTGGTTAAAGCCGCAGAGTTACAATAAATCTGAAAGGTTATCTAAGTAGCTTAAAATTAAAATTTGAAATTAAAAGACAATTGCTCCTTGGAAGAATAGCTATGACAAACCTAGACAGTGTATTAAAAAGCAGAGACATCACATTGCTGACAAATGTCCTTATTGTCAAATCTATATGGTTTTTCCAGTAGTCATGTACAAATTGAGAGTTGGACCATAAAGAAGGCTGAGCACAGAAGAGCTGATGCTTTCAAATAGTGGTGCTGGAGAAGATCTTGAGAGTCCCTTGGACAACAAGGAGATCAAACCAGTCAATTCTAAAGTAAATCAACCCTGAACATTCATTGGAAGGACTCACACTGGATGCTCCAATACTTTGACTACCTGATAGGAAGAGGCAACTCATTAGAAAAGATCCTGATGCTGGGAAAGATTGGGGGAAAGAGGGGAAGGGGGTATCAGAGGATAAGATGGTTAGATGGCATCACTGACCCAATAGACATGAGTTTGAGCGAACTCTGGGAGATATGGAAGGACAGGAAAGCCTGACATACTACAGTTCATGGGGTCACAAAGAGTCAGACATGACTTAGCCACTGAACATCAACAAAAAAGTAGTTTAAACTTCCTCTAGATACAAGAGTCGGAAGCTAGGTGGAGGTGGGAGGCATGCACCTACAACATCCCAAACACTTTTAGCTCCACTTGAAAATCTTCTATGATCAGAATTTAGGTTCTTTCTAGGTAGTCCATTCTTCAAATCTCAGTTTTAATCTTTTTTTTTAAAGTGTCTGTTGTAACTAGATTTCATCACACATTCTCTCTCCACTAGAGCAGTCTGCAGGGAGAAATTTAACTTTTCTCTAGGAGAACAAGTGGTCAGACAGCTTTGGCTCCTACTTCACTGGATAGAACAGACTGGGAAGGGTCAAATCTGGGTATCTTGATCGATTTCCAAATCAGTGTCAGTCTCTTCTGTCAAATTGAGAGCTGATGTTTAGAAATTCTCATTTTTCAGCATATTTCCCAAATCAGTTGGGAGGATATCTCTCCCTCTGCCCCTCCCTCCTCTTCCTTACCTCCTCTTTTTTCTCCTTGTTATCATCAAAAAATGACATAAATTGCCTATCCAACTATTTGGCTCCCTATTTGACCCATTGTTTCTTTTAGGGATTTTTAAATGTGAAGAGTTCTTTGCTCTTGGAGCCTTTACCACAGCACCAACTCCACTGAAGGTAACTCTATGCATTCTGATTTATTAAAATTCAATCAGTGAGAGTTAATGAATTCCTAAGGGCAGGAGATCAATCATGTTCTATTTATATTTAATTAATTTCATGTTGCCTCACTTGTCTTTTATAACTACTTTAAAGCATTTGATAAAAGTATACTTGTGAATACATTCTTATCTTAAAATAACTTTTAATTTTTAAATGAATCTTACTATACTTAATTCATAAAAATCTTCATTTTCTCAGAATTTTTAGGACATATTCAGTAAATCTCTTATTGACAAAAAGAAGCCTCCTTATAGATTTCATGCCTCACAAATTTCTTCATTTCATTCAAGGGAGAATTGATTCCATACTTTTTTCTTTTTCTTTTTGGTCCTGAATGAAACTCAATTGTAACAATTTATCGCATGTGCTTGTTTATCTGTTTGTCTCTCTTTCCAGACCATGTGCTCCTTGTGCTTAGCAGAATCATGGTACACACAGTAGGAGTTGCAAGAATGTGGTGTTTTGTTTGAAAGACTGGCTGAGTGAGTGAATCTAAGAGGCTGTGAAACTAGAAAAGTACAGAATGTACAAGACATATCAGAGGGAGACTGGCTGGTTACACGTGGAGCAAGGGATATGGCAGATGAAAGAGGTTATGACACAACATAATTAAATATTGAGTAAAGTGAAAGGATGATATAATGTATGCAACTGGACATTAAGATATTGATAGAGAAGGAAAGGGGGCTAGGTTGGAAGAAGAAAAAACATTTTCAGGGAAGTGGGTGGATAGAGAGGGAAAATTGGGAGACCAGAATTAGGGCAGGGGAAACTCATCTCTTTCAGAGGCTGGTATAATAACGTGGACATAAGTTCTTGTATTATGGAAGACTCAGATCTCCCTTTGGTGGCCAGGCCAGTTATTAATTTTTCCTTCAAAAAAAAGTAGGGAGAGGGATGCCCTGGTGGCTTAGTGTTAAAGAATTGGCCTGCCAGCGCAGAAGACACAGGTTGAATCCCTAATCTGGGAAGATGGCACATCCCGCAGAGCAGCTAAGCCCACGCACCGCAGCTATTGAGACTGTGCTCTAGAACCCGGGAACTGCAACCACTGAGCCCATGTGCTGCAGCTACTGAAGCCTGCACAACCCATAGGCCATGCTCTGCAACAAGAGAAGCCGCTGCTCTGAGAAGCCCATGCACCACAACTTGAGAAAAGCCTGCACAGCAACAAAGACCAGCACAGCCAAATAATCAACTAATTAATTATGACTTTAAAAAGGAGGGAGACCATTTAGGGAAGAGGTTAGCAAATTTTTTCTATTGAGTAATTATTTTCAGCTTTGCAGGCTATACAGTCTCTATAGAAAATTCTCAATTCTGCTCCTGTGAAAACAGCCATAGACTGTATGCAAGTGGTTCAGTTTAATTTTATCTAGAGAATCAGATATTGGGCTGGGTTTTGCTTGCAGGCATAATTTTCTAGCTCCTGACTCGGGGCTCACAGATTATAGTCAGTGTTGGTCGGCCCACTGTTTACTCGGTTGTGTTTTCATGGCTTGTGCAATAAATTGGCTTAATGTGAAATTAAGGCCTCTCTGCTCAGAACAGACAACTTAGCTTGCTTACTAAGAAACTCCTAAACAGGAAACAGTCTAACTGAAAGGGAAAAAAAGTACAAGGTGAGAGTTGTCAGTTAGGTTTATTTGGGGCAAAATGAAGACTATAGCCTGGGAAAAAGCATTACAGAAAGTTGTGAGAAACTGCTCCAAAGAGGTTAGGGGGTTATATATGTGATTTTGGTGAAGAGTGAGTACAACGTGCAATTAAGTGTACCTTTTTGCAGAAGGTTGCTGCCAGTCTGGTGACTGATTCACAAGAAGCAGACATCACTAGAAAAGATTTTATTTTTGAGGAGATGTAAGAATTGGGCTCCTAAAATCTTCTCCTGAAAGTATCTATCTGAAGACCTGTTCTGCCAGTTTTTCTCAGAGCAGAGAGATGGGGGATTCATTCCTGATCTCCACTCTGAGCTCTTTTCAGGGGGTGTTGAAGCTACAGTGGCACATAATTTAATCCTTGTAGAGGTAGTTGACAAGTGCCAATTTGTAAGGAACAAAACAAAATCTTTTATTTCCTATTAGCTACAAACCATTCACTATTCCAAAGTTAGTACAATGTTTGGAATGCACTCTTAAAATATACCTATCAAGCAGTTGAGAATTTCAAACGATCAGTTTTAATCCTTTTGTTGTCTAAAGGGGAAGAGACAAAGAGGAAATGATTGCTTCAGACATGTGAACTGGGGGAAGTGGTGGACATGAAGTGATAGGTGAACAGGCTAGTTGGAGAAGAAAATCAAGTTTGTTCTCTTCATTGTTTGACTTAAAATCAGTACAATTTGTCTCAAATTAATCATAAATTATTTCTTGGGGGGGGGCATTTTTGTTAGCAATGACTATTAATGTTCTATGACTTTATTTTGCAAGATTTCTGAAAAAAACAATTTTTTTGTTTAAATATGATTGATCACATAAAAAAGGAGTCTCAGTGGATTCTAACTGGTGCTATTCATTCCTCAGGATGAAAATTCATATTACTAGAGAGGTAGTATTCTGATCAAAATGGCACTGTAAGTTTATATATAAAACTGTCTCTTCCCAACTATAAATGTATGCCAATGACATCTATAAATAATACATATAGAATCATTGTTATTCTGGAAAAGAAGATAAACATTGACAAAAAATTTAAAAGACAGAAATTGCAATTAGGGAGACTGAAGCTGGAGATTTACTACATTATAGGATGAAAACACAAAGAGGCAGCTGAGAGCTCCACCTCAGGAGCTGAAGAAATAAAAAAAGTCAGCATCATTCTCAGGGGCTATAGCCTGTAATATACTGCTTGGTAGCATGGCAAGAGGAAGCAGAGACAGCTCAATAGGGCTCAAGTCATAGACTGACTTTGCTACTAGATCAGTTTTAACTCCCAGAATGGTAATTCTGAGCTGTCAGTACAAATCCTGTGTTTTGACTGGGGACCTGAGTAACCCTAATTCAGTCAACTATAAAAAGACTAGACATGGTATAGTGAGTGCAAAGAGGAATAGAAAGGAGAAATGACAAAATACAATTGTGAATTTGATCCTGCAACTAAAATTTCATGAATGAAAACTCACAATAGTCAACAGATTTACTAAATGATGAAATTGTTTATTTGCTAAGTCATGTCTGACTCTTTTGCAACCGCATAGACTGTAGTTTGCCAGGCTCCTCTGTTCAATTTTCCAGGCAAGAATACTGGAGTGGTTGCCATTTCCTTCTCCAGGGGATCCTCCCAACCCCAGGATGGAACCCATGTCTCCTGCATTGGCAGATGGAGTCTTTACCACTGAGCCACCTGGAAAGTCCAAATGATAAGATTACTAAGATTATAATCTTTTGAACATGGCATTACATGGTAGATGGTCAAAATCCTCAAAGACACAAAGTGAAAATACATGCATAGAGAAACCAGGTATTATAAACATGTAATAGGAGTTCCAGAATTAGAAAAAAAGAGTAGCAGAAAGATAATATTTTTAGAGTTAATGAAGGATTTAGTGTTTTTCTGAACTGAAAAATTTATCATCAGAAAAGGACCACAAGCTGAAATTCAAAAATAAAATAAATCCATATCCAGAGTAACAAAATGTAGACAATAAGAATAGGAGTTCTTAAATGCTAATGGGGGAAAAAGACATTACCTACAAAGTGGTGAAAATTAAGCTGAGAGCAGACTTCACAGAAGTAACAATAGATGTTATGAGTTGACAGAGAGGGAAAATAATTTTCAAAATATAGCTCTGTAACTAGCTAAACTATTGTTCAAAGTAAACTGTGAAGAAAGCTGAGCGCCGAAGAATTGACACTTTTGAACTGTGGTGTTGGAGAAGACTCTTGAGAGTCCCTTGGACTGCAAGGAGATCCAACCAGTCCATTCTGAAGGAGATCAGTCCTGGAATTTCTTTGGAAGGATCGATGCTAAAGCTGAAACTCCAGTACTTTGGCCACCTCATGCAAAGAGTTGACTCATTGGAAAAGACTCTGATGCTGGGAGGGATTGGGGGCAGGAGAAGGGGACGACAGAGGATGAGATGGCTGAATGGCATCACTGACTTGATGGACGTGAGTCTGAATGAACTCCGGGAGTTGGTGATGGACAGGGAGGCCTGGCGTGCTGCGATTCATGGGGTCGCAAAGAGTTGGACACGACTGAGCGACTGAACTGAACTGAAAGGCAAAATATCATTTTGAGGTACTAGGATTAAATGAATTCATCCCCCATGTATAATAGCTGAGTGAAGATCTAATCAAGTAGTAAACTAGTAAATTAGGGAAGATATCATCAAAATAGTGATATAACTTAACTACTGATGCTAATAGTATTGTGTGTGTGCTTAGTTACTCAGTTGTGTCCAACTCTTTGTGACCCCATGAACTGTGGCCCGCCAGGCTCCACTGTTCATGGGGATTCTCCAGGCAAGAATACTGGAGTGAACTACCATGCCCTCCTGCAGGGGATCTTCCCAACCCAGGGATCGAGCCCACGTCTCCCACATCACAGGTGGATTCTTTACTGACTGAGCCCCCAGGGAAGCCAGTAACCACCAATTATCTTAAAACTAATGAAAAGTACAAGATCCAAGAGAAACAGAGGGCTAGTGTTTGGAGGGTAAAACAGACTTTGTTAGAAAAATATGAAATTAAATAGGATTGTTAAAAATTTTAATATTGACACTAAAATACAAGTATAATTCTAAGCTGGCAGAGAGGAAAAAGAGGGAGTGAGAATAAATGCTGTCAAATAATAGGCTGGAAGAGGAAGGGACAAAGGAAGAAATATGGAGAAAAGAAAACACAAAAGAATGTAGCATAAATGAGTCTAAATAATTCAGTAATCACAATAAATGTTAGTTGACTAAATACACCAAGTATCAATAAAAATAAGGTGACCAAATTGCATATTAAAAACATTTTCAGGGCTTCCCTGGTGGTCTAGTGGTTAACAATCTGCCTGCCATTGCAGGGAACACAGGTTCAATCCCTGGTCCAGGAAGATCCCTGCCCAGGGCAACTAAGTACATACTCTCAACTACTGAAGACCAAACACCCTAGAGCCGGTGCTCCTCGACAAGAGAAGCCACCACAATAAGAAGCCCACTCACTGAAACAAAGACCCAGTACAGCCAAAAATAAATAAATCTTAAAAAAAAGCTCCAAATTAAAAAAATATGTGCAACATCTAGACTTACCAATGCATCACTAGAGAGGGTGGTTTGGAGGAAGGTAAAGTAAAGCAGATATGTGATTCTGGTGTTGCTTTTGTTATAGTGAAGTCACTCAGTCGTGTCCGACTCTTTGCAACCCCATGGACTGTAGCCTATCATGCTTCTCCGTCCATGGGATTTTCCAGGCAAGAGTGCTGAAGTGGATTGCCATTTCCTTCTCCAGGGGATCTTCCCAATCCAGGAATCGAACCCGGGTCTTCCACATGGCAGGCAGATGCTTTTCCGTCTGAGCCACCAGGGAAGCCTCATTTAGCATTTAGATAACATTAAATGTGACTTGCTTACACAGGAAGACCAAGAATAATAAAAGCAGTTGATACCACTGCACTTGTCTGCACATTACTATGCAACTATGCTTTTCAGGGGATTTCAAATGAGAAGCACTTCAGCTTAAATCCTGGTTGTGTCATTTGATTTTGTGACACAGAACAAGTAAGGTTTCTGAGATTGTTTTCTCATCTGTAACATTTTATAAAATCCTACTTCACAGGATTAAAAGTGGATGTAAGTTTAAAGTGTTTATTAAGGTTCAGTATATGTTAGACCCCTTTTTCTGTTTTCCTGTTACTCTTTAATATGTTCTATTTGGGGCTAAGATAAAGCTAAACATTTGACTTGATTTAAAGCCTCAATAAAGAAGTAAACCTAGAGGCAGCAAAGGCTCATTAAATATCAGCCTACATATGTAGATGGTGTTTGCTTGGAAGCACTACAGGAAACTCAATGATACCTAAGAAAGGGGGGTTTCCAGCTTGCACATGCTGTAAATTATAAATTGTGCACAGGACCTTAGTGGTTACTTAGTCTTTTTCCTTTTACCAATAGGGGAAATGAAACACAGAAAGGATTAGTGTGTTGAAATTACATAGAACAATGTCTCCCACACGTTAATGAATATGGAAGTAATGAAGTGAAAGTCATTTAGTCGTGTTTGACTCTTTGCAACCCTCTATGTAATTCTCCAGGCCAGAATACTGGAGTGGGTAGCCCTTCCCTTCTTCAGAGGATCTTCCCAACCCAGGGATCGAGCCTAGGTCTCCAGCTTTGGAGGTGGATTCTTCACCAGCTGAGCTACAAGAGAAGCCCTAATGAATACCTAGGGAGCTTGTTAAAATGCAGATTCTGATTCAGTAGACCTGGGTGGAACCTATTTTTCACTGATCCACTGTAGACCACAATTGGGGTTGTAAGGACATATATGCTGAGAGTAGGACAAACTTTATAATCTGAATCTTCACTAAAAGCACAATGTGCTTTCTTCCACATTTCAGGTAGCTTTCTAGGAAAGCAAACAAGAGATTGTTTCTGCTGGGTTTATAGAGCAGGAATAAACATAATTTGTATTGATATATATTCTTCTTGGTTTGATATTGGAAGTGAGATAGCAACTATAGAAATAGAAATTGATCAAAAAACTTGTTAGTGAAGAGAGAATTCTGAATGCAGCTACCTCAAAGTTCTCCCTTTGTGCCAACTTCCCGGCCAAATTTTCAAGTCTAAGTGTTTCACTTGAAAAATATATGGCTTTCAAAGCACTTTCATGCCACGACTCTCAGCGGGGTTTTAGAACACATATAAGGGAACCAAAATCCAAAGTAAAACCCTTTGGAACAAGATATAGTACATTCAATTGTTAGGTTTGGATTCAGATAATTTAGTCATGTTTACTTAGGCAACATTTTTTCCCAAATACTTCTTGCTTCTGGGATCTGAATAAGGCTCTTAGACCCTTGGGCTCAATTTCCCTGTCTGTTATCACACTAATTATTTTTTTTTTAAAGAAACACTTAAAACTGTTAAATGCTAAGTTCTTAGATTTATGGATTCAATAAAAAACAGTGCCTCTTCAATTTTTCAGGGCTTGTGCTGATTTATATGGGCTTTGCTGACACAAAAATTAGATTAAAATTTTTTATTGAATCTTGTCTGAAATGCTTAGACTTGAAGGGAGACTTCAAGAGAGAAAATTCACTTTACTGGATTTGGCTTTGGGAAAACTGAATATAAGCACCAATAAGGTTACTGGTTTATGGCTGGATGTATCTCAGTCCACCCCACCTATCAGGGGACAGGATTTCTTCTCTCATTCATAATTTCACCAGAATTAAGTATTCTACTTCATATTTCAAAGTGTGGCAGCCTGATTACCATCTGTGTAGTCATGGGTTTGAAATTTTCCAGGATCCCAGCAGTTGAACAGAACTCTTTCTGACCAACTCAATGAAAGAATTAACAAGAGACTTCTTTAGTGCCTTTGGAAGAACTTGCTTGTCAGAGCTCAAAATTCAAATTTCTGGGTGGCAGCTTCCTGCAGCTCTAATCATAGACTTTTTCTCCTTGGTCATGATTTTCTTCATTTGAGCTCAGTTTGGTCTCTTAGAAGTCCAGTAGTGTTTTATGCACTCGGATGAACATTGAAACAGGAGGACAATTAAATAGCTGAGAACAATGAACTCAGGGAACTCTGCCTTTCTTCTTTGTTTAAATCCAGGAATTCTTCTAGCCCCTGCTTTCAGAATGATCAAAACCCTTTGGTTTCCACCCCCCAGTTACAGGCTACCAGCAAAGTGTGGAATTGGTTTCATTACCTTGTGAGATTGCTGGTGACGGTGACTCATGCAGGGATGGTTATTTGTTTCCTGTGATTTTCCTGCCATGCAGGTGGTTGGTTATATAAAAAAAATTTTTTTAAGAAGTTATTTTCAGATATGTCCTGAAATAATATCACCTCTGTTGGGTTGCTTAAGGTAATAGGAAACTGAAGGATGAGGGATAGGGGACTTGGTCTTGCATCAGTGGTAGTAGAAATGTGCTGAAATGACAATGTTAGAATAGCTACAAACAGAACGCAATGCTATCATTGCTTATGGCCACAAAAATTAAACACTGCATTAAAATAATTATCTATTGGGTGAATTGGTAGACTGTAGTAGTTTTATTAGTATGACTTTGAATATTTTAATAAAGAATTTATTATGAAAATAATGAAGCAGAAATTTTGATACCTACATTTTTGCTTTTGCCATGATGCTCCCTATCCCATCCCCAACTCCAGGAGGAAACACCCCTGGTGTTTCTATTCTCTCATCCAGAAGAGTGAAGACTAGATCTGGGGAAAATTTATTTTTCACAGGTAAATTATATATAGTATTTTTGAGGAGGGCTTCCTGGTGGCTCAGTGATAAAGAATCTGCCTGCCAATGCAGGAGATGTGGGATCAACCTTTGGGTTGAGAAGATCCCCTGGAGAAGGATCTGGCAACCCAGTCTAGTATTCTTGCCTGGGAAATTCCATGGACAGAGGATCCTGGCGGGCTAAAGTCCACGGGGTCACAAAAGAGACGTGACTTAGCAACCAAACAACAACAAATTTTTGAGGTGTAGATTTTAAATGAATCTTAACTATTAAAAGATTGCCAGAACATTTACATATCCATACTACCAGGGCATTTGAAATATTAAAAAATAAATATCCATTCCCACCTGTCAAATACAAAAGCTTTTCATCCTGACACAAGTTAAAAGCCTCATTGTTATTTTCCAAACTTATTTAGTAAAC
This sequence comes from Budorcas taxicolor, assembly GCF_023091745.1. Classification (NCBI taxonomy): domain Eukaryota; kingdom Metazoa; phylum Chordata; class Mammalia; order Artiodactyla; family Bovidae; genus Budorcas; species Budorcas taxicolor. The sequence goes on along the minus strand of NC_068912.1, from coordinate 46,893,991 downwards.
ACATGTTAAGCTCAGTTGCCCCTATGAATTTAATCAATCAATACATTCTCCTTTTGAATTGTGATTTCTCAGAACTTAACCAGTGAGGCGCTGTAGGAAGGCAAGCTTCCAGATCAACCTCTTTGGATCCTATTATGCTAAGATCTCTCTCTCTCCGCTCAGACTGCAAGCCTAGGCAGCCATCCAGGGTTCTCTATGTGAGGGGCTGAGAGGTCATTGGGAGTTAGGAACAGCTTTCTCCTGGTCACGGTGCTGGCACTTTTCTGAGAACAACAGGGCGCTGAGCCCAGCGGCTGCTGATAGCCTGTCTGCTGCCCTGGAGTTGCTGTTTTTCAAAGCTAATCTTTCTTTCAGTTCATTTTTATACTGAGATTTTATTACCATGTAAAGCTACAAATATCAGAAGAGGTAAAGATTTACTCAGAGAGGATATTACTGAGTTAATCTCATGAGATATCACAACACCCATACTTTTTATTTTTCAGCCGTTATCAACTGGGTTATTTCATATTAATCAAGGAAGATACGATTTTTCTGAACCAACTGATGTTGCTATCAGTTTTTCCTGTGTGTGGTTCTGTCATCTTTTCAATTCTATGGTAGGAGAATTTCTTCAGACTCAGTCAGAATAAGATCTAGAAAAAGGTGACATGATCTATATCCTTAATTTAGAACTGGTTTCTAATGATTGATTATCTGCATCGGAGGCGTAGTTTTTATGTTTTCACTTTAAATACAGCTCAAGCAGCATTTCTAATGCATATCTTTCCCATTAAGCATTTAATGTTACGCTTTTTATTTATCTCGAGACAAAAAACCCATTAGTTAATAAAAGAAAATGGATAATTTTTTTGACTGAGTTTGAATGTTGCTGGAATGGGACTAAATTTGGATACGTCCATGGATTTTAAGTGAGGGACAAGGTAGTTGTGCTCATTTAAATAATCATTGGGTCAGATTTCCAGAGAACATCTTACCTGTATGGGAAAATTATTTCACTTATAGTAAGAACATGGAAGTGAGCTTTACACTCAGTCAAAGTTTCAAATCTACATTGATGAGCAACAAATTATTCTGCAGACTGAGTTAAGACAAATACTTGTTTTCACTTTGTCCTTATGATTTTTAAACCAGACTGTGGCATACCATACAAGTTGTATTTAAAGAACAGGAAAGAAGACACCTTTATTGATTTAATCCCTCAATTGATATTCACTAAGTGCTTTCTACATCCCAGGAACTGTGCTAAGCCAGTTGGTTTCAGCTCATCTTGGTTACTGCCTGATAACCATCTAACATCATCCTGACTTCCCTCCTCACTGCTATTCTACAACTACTAGGTCCCAGGCCCTGAAAAATGTCTCTGGGACTAGTTTATTTGTCCTTGTGGTGATCATCTGTGAGATTTTTGTTTGCACTAGTCCTGCGTCATCCCGTTTCTCTTCCTAGAGAACCATCCCTCTGATCACCCAGGAACCCAAGTGTTACATGTGGAAATGGTACTCTGGCGATGGCTGTGCTCATTCCTCTTGGGAAGAGGATTATACATCTCTGGTGCAGTTGCTCTGCTGCCACAGGACATAATGGGACCTGTGATTCATCTGAACCTTCACCACAATGAACAATGGATTCCTGCTAAAACAAACTTTTTTCTGACACAAGTACTTTACAATTGTTGAATGACACTTTCACTGTTACAAAATGGTCTAAATGAAATGGGACTAGAGATGAAGGGTTACTTTAAGGCAGTTAGGGGAAGAATGAAGACATTTTCCCTGAAACAATTTGCTTTTCAAGGCTACCAGAGACCATCTTTGTCTTGAAATGCCTCGAGTAAAAGTGGGCACTAAGTAGGAAAGGATTCCAAGATTTTTCTCTAAATTCCTAATATTTTTGGACCAGTTGGTTGGCAGGGCTCAGAACAGTGTGAGCTATCTAAGTTGCCAAAATGGATACTTTTTTCTAGAAAACAGCAAATATTTGATAATTCTTAGAAATTCTTACAATATTTATTAGATTGAAAAACAAGATTATAACTCAAATTTTAAAAATTTTCAGTTTGGTCTGTGAAAACTGGAGAGACTATAAGATCTCAATTATTTGTATCTGATGATAGTCTGAGATAAGAAAAAACAAATTGAGGATAAATTTTACTCTCTAGTAGGCTAAAGTCTGTGTGTTGGAGAAAATTTTATTAAAACAAAATGATTTCTCATCCCAGAAAGATTCTCTACAATGGTTAGTAGAAAACTTATTTGAATAAGCATTAAACCGTAATATGATCCACATCCCAGGCAATCTGTTAAGAGATAACAAAGACAGGAGGGATCAAGATGGCAGAAGGGGAGGGTGTGGGGCTCACCTCCCCAACACAAACACATCCAAAGCACACCTACATATGAAACAATTCTCAAGGAAAACTGGAAACTGGCAGAAGAACTCCTATACAACCAAAGCTTTAAGAAAGATTTCCGCATAACTGGATAGGATGGAGAAAAGTCATGGGATTGGGAGGGCTTTGAAAGGAAGGAAAGGTCCATACAGGTCACCTTCACCCTGGGGAGCAAGCAGGTTGAGCTGGGTGTCCTGGTCCTGGAGGCCTCCATGGAGAAGACCAGTCCCTCTGGCTGCTGGGAGACTTGCTGGGACAGGCAGAACGGCTGGAGAACCTCACCCTCACTTGTGAATAGTGCACGGTACTGGTCTGCCAACCACAGGACAGAGAGCTCTGCACTGATAGCAGCTAGCTCACTGTGCTCCCCAGCCTAAGTGCAGCGAACACTCTGCACCTGCTTATTCCACACCAGAACTTGGCGTGAGATCTAGGAGAGCTGGGTCTGGGGAAAAAAAACTCTGTCTAGGAACACAGGCAGGTTGGGGGTCTGGGATGTGGTCCAGGTGAAACAGCGGCTGCCAGTGTTAGCACTAGCTCAAACCAACACCACAGGGGAAGCCCAGACTGATGATGGCAGCAGAGCTGCTTGAATTCCTGTGGCCACAAAGCCCCAGCCTGGATACCACACAGGTCTCACTCACTCCAGCTGTGCAATGCATCTGGGAGGACCACAACAGGGGAAGAGACACAACCTTGTGCTATGTCTGAGCTGAGCCATGAATTCCTACATAGGTGGCACATCAGACCAGTTTGAGTACATGAGCCTCACTTCAGGGCTCCCGTCCTTTGGGGCAAAGAATGTACTCAGGGGAAACAGAGCCTGCTCAAGCTCAACCCTCAGGACTTCTGCTCCAGCAATTGGAGAGCAGACCCTGCCTCTGATAGGGTGGTGACAGCCCCTGAGCAGAGAGAAGTCCAACCTCTCACTTTGCACAGGCTTTAGATCCCCAAACACCAGCCACCCTAACAAGGTGATGGCATTCAGCACACCCTGAGGAAAGATGTGGCTGGTGTCCATATCAAAACAAGCATTCCAAAAAAATAAAATAAAATAAGCCCTCACACCAAAGGCAGTCTACATAGAGACACTGGCACATGAAAACACTCCCTCAAGACCACAATAGATAAGGATTTCTCATATATTCACAGAACAGAGGAAGTTAAGTGAAAAGGCAGAGAAACTATTCCCAATTAAGACAGCCAGGGAAGACAAACTGAAGGACAACACAGATCAGTCTATACTAGACAATGAGCTCAAAATGGAGATTATAAAAATGCTAACTGCGACCCGGCGCACTAAGCACAGCCGAGAGGAGTTACCCCACATCTGAGGTTAGGGGCAGTGGCTGGGAGGAGCTACCCTGCGTCCGAGGTCAGTGGCGGCTGGGAGGAGACAATCTGCATCCAAGGCCAAGGGCTGTGGCTGGGAGGAGCCACCCGAGGAGCAGTGGCTGCGTGGGCGTAGGAGGGCCTAAAGGAGCTATCCCACGTTGAAGGTCAGGAAGGGCAGTGGTAAGGAGATACCCCTCTTCCAAGGTAAGGAGCAGTGGCTGTGCTTTGCTGGAGCAGCCGTGAGGAGATACTCCATGCCCAAGGTAAGAGAAACCCAAGTAAGATGGTAAATGTTGCAAGAGGGCATCAGAGGGCAGACATACTGAAACCATACTCACAGAAGACTAGTCAATCTAATCACACTAGGACCACAGCCTTGTCTAACTCAATGAAACTAAGTCATGCCCGCGGGGCTACCCAAGATGGGTGGGTCATGGTGGAGAGATCTGACAGAATGTGGTCCACTGGAGAAGGGAATGGCAAACCACTTCAGTATTCTTGCCTTGAGAACCCCATGAACAGTATGAAAAGGCAAAATGATAGGACACTGAAAGAGGAACTCCCCAGGTCAGTAGGTGCCCAATATGCTACTGGAGATAAGTGGAGAAATAACTCCAGAAAGAATGAAGGGATGAAGCCAAAGCAAAAACAATACCCAGCTGTGGATGTGACTGGTGATAGAAGCAAGGTCTGGTGCTGTAAAGAGCAATATTGCATAGGAACCGGGAATGTCAGGTCCATGAATCAAGGCAAATTGGAAGTGGTCAAACAAGAGATGGCAAGGGTGAACGTCAACATTCTAGGAATCAGCAAACTAAAATGGACTAGAATGGGTGAATTTAACTCAGATGACCATTATATCTACTACTGCAGGCAGGAATCCCTCAGAAGAAATGGAGTAGCCATCCTGGTCAACAAGAGAGTTCGAAATGCAGTACTTGGATGCAATCTCAAAAACAACAGAATGATCTCTGTTCGTCTCCAAGGCAATCCATTCAATATCACAATTATCCAAGTCTATGCCCCAACCAGTAATGCTGACAAGACCTTTTAGAACTAACACCCAAAAAAGATGTCTTTTTCATTGTAGGGGACTGGAATGCAAAAGTAGGAAGTCAAAGAACACCTGGAGTAACAGGCAAATTTGGCCTTGGAGTATGGAATGAAGCAGGGCAAAGACTAATAGAGTTTTGCCAAGAAAATGCACTGGTCATAGCAAACACCCTCTTCCAACAACACAAGAGAAGACTCTACACATGAACATTACCAGATGGTCAACACCGAAATCAGATTGATTATATTCTTTGCAGCCAAAGATGGAGAAGCTCTATACAGTCAACAAAAACAAGACCGGGAGCTAACTGTGGCTCAGATCATGAACTCCTTATTGCCAAATTCAGATTCAAATTGAAGAAAGTAGGGAAAACTGCTAGACCATTCAGGTATGACCTAAATCAAATCCCTTATGATTATACAGTGGAAGTGAGAAATAGATTTAAGGGCCTAGATCTGAGAGACAGAGTGCCTGATGAACTATGGAATGAGGTTCGTGACATTGTACAGGAGACAGAGATCAAGACCATCCCAATGGAAAAGAAATGCAAAAAAGCAAAATGGCTGTCTGGGGAGGCCTTACAAATAGCTATGAAAAGAGAGGCAAAAAGCAAAGGAGAAAAGGAAAGATATAAGCACCTGAATGCAGAGTTCCAAAGAATAGCAAGGAGAGATAAGAAAGCCTTCTTCAGCGATCAATGCAAAGAAGTAGAGGAAAACAACAGAATGGGAAAGACTAGAGATCTCTTCAAGGATATTAGAGATACCAAGGGAACATTTCATGCAAAGATGGGCTTGATGAAGGACAGAAATGGTATGGACCTAATAGAAGCAGAAGATATTAAGAAGAGGTGGCAAGAATACACAGAAGAACTGTACAAAAAAGATCTTCGTGACCCAGATAATCATGATGGTGTGATCACTCATCTAGAGCCAGACATCCTGGAATGTGAAGTCAAGCGGGCCTTGGAAAGCATCGCTACAAAGAAAGCTAGTGGAGGTGATGGAATTCCAGTTGAGCTGTTTCAAATCCTGAAAGATGATGCTGTGAAAGTGCTGCACACAATATGCCAGCAAATTTGGAAAACTCAGCAGTGGCCACAGGACTGGAAAAGCTCAGTTTTCATTCCAATCCCAAAGAAAGGCAATGCCAAAGAATGCTTAAACTACCGCACAATTGCACTCATCTCACATGCTAGTAAAGGAATGCTCAAAATTCTCCAAGCCAGGCTTCAGCAATATGTGAACCGTGAACTTCCTGATGTTCAAGCTGGTTTTAGAAAAGGCAGAGGAACCAGAGATCAAATTGCCAACATCCGCTGGATCATGGAAAAAGCAAGAGAGTTCCAGAAAAACATCTATTTCTGCTTTATTGACTATGCCATAGCCTTTGACTGTGTGGATCACAATAAACTGTGGAAAATTTTGAAAGAGATGGAAATACCAGACCACCTGAGAAACCTGTATGCAGGTCAGGAAGCAACAGTTAGAACTGGACATGGAATAACAGACTGGTTTCAAATAGGAAAAGGAGTATGTCAAGGCTGTATATTGTCACCCTGCTTATTTAACTTATATGCAGAGTACATCATGAGAAACCCTGGACTGGAAGAAACACAAGCTGGAATCAAGATTGCCAGGAGAAATATCAATAACCTTAGATACGCAGATGACACCACCCTTATGGCAAAAAGTGAAGAGGAACTAAAAAGCCTCTTGGTGAAAATGAAAGGATACCGCAAAAGTTGGCCGAAAGCTCAACATTCAGAAAACGAAGATCATGGCATCCAGTCCCATCACTTCATGGGAAATAGATGGGGAAACAGTGGAAACAGTGTCAGACTTTAGTTTTTGGGCTCCAAAATCACTGCAGATGGTGACTGCAGCCATGAAATTAAAAGACACTTACTCCTTGGAAGAAAAGTTATGACCAACCTAGATAGCATATTCAAAAGCAGAGACTACTTTGCTGACTAAGGTCCATCTAGTCAAGCCTATGGTGTTTCCTATGGTCATGTATGGATGTGAGAGTTGGACTGTGAAGAAAGTTGAGTACTGAAGAATTGATGTTTTTGAACTGTGGTGTTGGAGAAGACTCTTGAGCATCCCTTGGACTGCAAGGAGAGCCAACCAGTCCATTCTGAAGGAGATCAGTCCTGGGATTTCTTTGGAAAGAATGATACTAACCTGAAACTCCAGTACTTTGGCCACCTCATGCGAAGAGTTGACTTGTTGGAAAAGACTCTGATGCTGGGAGGGATTGGGGGCAGGAGGAGAAGGGGACGACAGAGGATGAGATGGCTGGATGGCATCACTGACTCGATGGAGGTGAGCCTGAGTGAACTCCAGGAGTAGGTGATGGACAGGGAGGCCTGGCGTGCTGCGATTCATGGGGTTGCAAAGAGTCGGACATGACTGAGCGACTGAACTGAACTGAATTAAAAATATCGATATAAATGCAGATCAACATTAACAAGAAAGTATTAAAGATGACCCAATCAAAAATAATTCAATTTCTGAGATTAAAAAAACAATGTGGAAGCAATGAATAGCTGTCTGAATGATGCACAAGAGTGTACAAGTGATTTGAAAGATAGAGTAATGGAGATCACCAAATTAGAATAGCCCTCAGAAAAACAAATTAAAAAAACAAAAAAAGAAAGCAGCATATGAGGTCTATGGGAATAAAACATGCCAACTTATATATAATAGGGTTTCCAGAAGGAGAACAGAGAGAGAGAGAAGAGAATCAAAACAATTTTCATTTTGTTTAAAGAAATTACGGGACGCCCCTGGCAGTACAGTGGATAAGAATCCACCTGCCAATGCAGCAGACATGGGTTCAATCCTTGGTCTGGGAAGATTCCACCTGCTACAGAGCGACTAAGCCAGTGTACCACAACTACTGAGTCTGCAATCTAGAGCCAGTGAGCCATAACTACTGAAGGCCAAATGCCCATAACCCATGCACCACAACAAATAGTATAGTCCAGTAGCGCTGCTCTGTGGAACCAGAGAAAGCCTGTGCACAGCAGTGAAGACCCAGCACAAACCAAAAAACAAATCATTAAAAAAAAAAAAGATTTAAAACAGATATTATGGGTGAGAACTTCCCAAACCTAATAAAGAAACAAATGCAATCCCATGGACTGTAGCCCACCAGGATGCTCTGTCCATGGTATACTCTAGGCAACAATACTGGAATGGGTTGCCATGCCCTCTTTCAGAGGATCTTTCTGACCCAGGGATGGAACCCACAGCCTTTTGCATTGCAATCAGATTTCCCACTGTCTGAGCCACCTCAGAAAGCACAGGGTTACCCAAACAAAATGAGCTCAGAGCCAAATCAAGACATATCACAGTTAAAATGGCAAAATTTAAAGATAAAGACAGGATTCTAAAGGCAGCAAGAAAAAACAAAGAGTTAGTTACAAGGAAACACTCCATAAGGCTGTTAGCTGATTTCTCTGCATAATGTTTGAATATATCATACAACTCCCTTCTGACTTTTAAAGTTCTGAAGCGGAAAAGCCAGGAACCTGGGATAATCTACCTAGAAAGACCATCATTTGGAATAGAAGGAGAAAGAATTTCTCAAGATAAGCAAAACTGAAAGAATTAAAAACATTAAAATGTATTCTAAAAGAAATGTTGAAGGTTTTTTTTTTTTCTAAATTGAAAGGAAGCAAGAATTTACAGAAAAGGGAAAAATCCCAATATGAAAGGTAAATATATAGGAAGGATTAAAGATCACTTAAGCAAGTGTAGATTAAAAACCAAAATTGTTAAAGCGACTATAACTAGAGTACCTATTAAAAGGATAGGCAATGAAGATGAAAAATTGGACATCAAAGAACACAAAATGCGGGGGAGGGCAGTAAAAACGATGTGTGTCAGTCGCTCATGTCTGACTCTTTGCAAACCCATGGACTGTAGCTTTCCAGGCTCCTCTAACCATGGGATTTCCCAGGCAAGAAAACTGGAGTGGATTGCTATTTCCTTTTCCAGAGGATCTTCCCAAATCAGGAATCAAACCCAGGTCTCCTGCACTGCAGATTCTTTACCATCTGAACCACCAGGGAAGCCCCATATAGATCTTCTCGAACGTGTTTGAACCTAAATGATTATCGGTTTAAAGCAAGTTGAAGTAGTTATGGCTCAACATACATGAATACCAGGGTGACCACAAATAAAAAGCCTACAATAGATTCATAAAAACCCAAAATGAAAGGAACGCAAGCATACTACAGAAGAAAATCAAACTACAGCATAAAAACAAAAACAAAGATCTACAAAACTAGAAAACAAAAGTAAAATGGCAATAAGTACAAACCTATCAACAATTATTTTAAATGTTAATGGATTAAATGCTCTGATCAAAGGCAGAGTGGTCAATAATTTTTTTTAAAAAAGATCCTTCAATATGATGCCTACAAGAGATTCACTTCAGGGTGAAAGACGCAGAGACTGAAAGTGAGGAGATGGAAAAGGTCTCAGGCAAATGGAAATGACAATAAAGCAGCGGGTAGCAATACTCACACCAGACAAGACAGACTTCGAAGCAAATGCTATAACAAAAGACAAAGAAGGTGTTATATGATGAAGGGGTCAATATAAGAAGAGGATATTATACTCATTAACATACATGCCAAACAGGAATATACAGCAGAAATAAAAAGTCTTTTCAGCAAGAGGTGCTGGGAAAGTTGGACAGGTGCATGTAAATAAATGAAGTTAGAATACATCCTCACACCAAACACAAAAATAAACTCAAAAATGGCTTAAGATGTAAACATAAGACATGGCACCATAAAATTCCTAGAAGATATCATAGGCAAAACAATCTCTAACATAAATCATACCAATGTTTCTTAGGTCAGTCCCCCAAGGCAATAGAAATAAAAATAAAACAAAAGGACCTAAGCAAACTTATGAGCTTTTGCACAGGAAAGAAAATCATAAATGAAAAGACAACCTACAGAATAGGAGAAAGCAAGTGCAAACGCTGTGACTGACAAGGACAATTTCCAAAATATATGAACAGCTCACACAACTCAATAACAATCATAAAAAAAGAAAGATACACAAAAGATCTAAATAGAAATTTCTTCAAAGACGACATACAGATGGCCATGAGGCACATTAAAAGATCAAAACCACAATGAGGTATCACTTCACAACTGTCAGGATGGCTATCATCAAAAAGTCTACAACTGGAGAGGGTGTGAAGAAAAGGGAATTTTTGTACACTGTGGGAATGTAAATTGGTGTAGCCACTATGGAAAGTTGGTGGGAATGTACATAATGGTGCAGCATGGAGTTTCCTTTAAAAAATAAAACTGAAAATAGAACTATTATAAGATCCAGCAACGCCACTTCTGGGTATATATCCAGAAAAAATAAGCACACTAAATCAAAAAGATACATGCACTCCAGTGTTCATAACAGCACTATTTACAATAGCCAGGATGTGGAAGCAACCCAAGTGCCTGAAAACAGATGACTAGCTTAAGAAGATGTGGTATATACATACAATGGAATATTAGTCAAGCTAGTTAGTGTTAGCCACTCAGTTATGTCTGACTTCTTGCAATTCCACAGACTGTAGCCCTCCAGGCTCCTCTGTCTGTGAATTTCTTCAGGCAAGAATATTGGAGTCGGTAGCCATTCCCTTTTCCAGGGTTTTCCTTGACCCAGGGATCAAACCCAGGTCTCTTGCATTGCAGGCAGATTCTTTACTGTCTGAGCAACCAGAGAAGCCCCACAACGTAATATTATTCAACCATAAAAAAGAATGACATATTGCTATTTGTATCATCATGGGTAAGGTTAGAGAATATTATACTTAGTGAAATAAGTCAGACAGAGAAAGACAAATACTGTATAATATCACTCATGTGTGAAGTCTTTAAAAACAACATGAATGTATACACAAAACAGAAAGAGACTCATAGACGCACAAAATAAATTTATGGTTACCAAACTGGAAAGGAGGGGAGGGGGGCGACGATCAATTACGAGTATGGGATTAACAGATACAAAATACTATTCATAAGACAGATAAGCAATAAGGATTTGCTGTATAGCAGAGAGAATTATACCCAGTATTTCTAACAACCTAAAACAGAACATGGGCTTCCCAGGTGGTGCTAGTGGTAAAGAACCAACCTGCAAGGCAGGAGACATTAGAGATGGGGTTTCGATCCCTGGGTCAGAAGACTCCCCTGGAGGAGGACACAACAAACAGTATTCTTGCCTGGAGAATCCCATGGACAGAGGATCCTGGCATGCTACAGTCCATCGGGTCACAGAGTAGGACACAACTGAAGTGACTTAGCATGCACACACAAAACAATATAATCTGCAAAAAAAAAAAGAAAAAAATGATTTGCTATGCTGTACACATGAAAGTACACATGAACACCTTCCCTGGTGGCTCAGATGGTAAAGCCTCTGCCTACAATGCGGGGAGACCTGGGTTCAATCCCTGGGTCGGGAAGACCCCCTGGAGAAGGAAATGGCAACCCACTCCAGTACTCTTGCCTGGAAAATTTCATGGACAGAAGAGCCTGGTAGGCTACAGTCCATGGGGTTGCGAAGAGTCGGACACGACTGAGCAACTTCACTTCACTTCACACATGAAAGTAACACAATATTGTAAATCAACTATGTGTGAAAATCGCTCAGTCATATCTGATTCTTTGTGACCACATGGATGATACAGTCCATGGAATTCTCTAGCCCAGAATACTGGAGTGGGTAGACTTTCCCTTCTCCAGGAGATCTTCCTAATGCAGAGATCGAACCCAGGTCTCCCTCATTACAGGCAGATTCTTTACCAGCTGAGCCACAAGGGAAGCCCATACTTCAATTAAAAAAAAAATATTTCAAAGGAGAAAGAAATCTCATCCCTTTACACAGCCAAGCAGATTAACCCATTATGTACATGTTTCAAGATGAATAACAAGTAAGTAAAGGACTCATTTGTCACAAACAGTTCATCCTAACTTTACCTGGTAACTGGGGAGACCATATGCATTAGCTAATTGGATTTATCTAGAGAAAAAGCAAACCTCATATCTTTATAACGGAAGGCAGTTTTGCAACTTAGAGCAAAGTGTCCACTGAATCTAGGCTCCTATCTTGCCACAGATTCTGGAAGCTAGGGGTACTGTCTCTCCTGATGTTTGCATTTCAAAGAGTTGGTTCTCCAGTTTCTTCAGAAAGACATGCCTAGGTCAGAAAAGTGACAAGAGGCCAGCTGACAAAAACCTATCTAGTCTTAAAAATGATTTATATGTATTTCAAAGAGATAAGAAAGCAAATGCTCTGTGAAAAGGGAGGAGATCGAAGTCTCTTCCCCCATTTTCAACAGGGAGAATTAAGCCTCTTATTTTAAATTTATATTTGTTCTTACATGTGCAACTCTGTGGGAAAAAATCATTATTTGGTTTCACAATTGTCTGCTAATAAGATCTGTAATGTAAATGTTTACCTCTGGGTATTGAGACCATGTGCAATGTTTATAACTTTAACTCTGATAAATGTATCCTATGAGCTGAGTTCCTGAGAAATTTGAGATTGCTCGCTTCTGCAGCCATCTTCCTCCCCCATGCTCCAAGAGAATGGAATTTAAGAGATCAGGAATCTGGCTTATGTAATTTTGCATGTGCCATGACCTGTGGCCACAATTCAGTGGCATGTCCAAATTTTGAGCTCCTTAGTTAATTTATATAGAGTTAATAATTCCTCCCCGGCCTTCCTCTTAATTCAGTTCCTATTGATACAGATATTCTTACTATGTCCACACAGTTCCCTTCTTACTCCTATTTACAACAATGGCTCTTAACACTGAATAGATATTACACTCATCAACGGACCATTTATTAAATAACAATGTCCAAGAACTCGTGTCTTTCAGAGATTTCAATTCAGTTGACTTGTTATAGGGCCCAGGCGTCAATATTTTAGATATGTGCTGTGCAGGTTGAGTTTAGAACAATTGATCCAGAACAAATGCTTGGTCCAATAAGCCATTCACCAAAAATACTAATTACCCTCTCTCTGTAAGATGGTCCCTTGCTCATCCGTTTGGAATGGTGGAGACTTCCACTTCACTGGCTCTTGTTATAACGGAGGAACATCTTTTGCAGGAAACCACATTATCACGACCACCATCATTTCCACCACCAATAATTGTAAGCCACCTATGTGAATTCTTAGTACCATGCACATTCTGGCATGCAACAACGTCTAATAAATCTTTATCCAATGGATGAGGAATGCCTAGTGTCTTGCTGTATCTCACTGTTCGCTAAACTCAGGGTAGGCAAGGCGTGAGCTGAAAAGTTGGAAGATAACTGAAGGTGTTGTAGGAACTACAGACATGTTTATTCTCTACCTGCTGGTGTGGCTGCTGTAGCAGCAGCAGACATGCTGTATTTTCTTATGGTTAACCCAATATAACACAGCCTCAGCAGCTTTTTAGGTGGAGCTTACATTTGTTTACACAACAAAAGTGGCCCAAGGCCAAGCGGGTACATCCTGAGGCACATGCACAGTGCTATAAGTGATCTCACCTGTTATATAACCAGTTATTTACAAAACATGGGGCAAGAGCGAGAGGTTGCGGGGTGAGCGAGTCTGACCACCGCCATCTCGGCTAACTTGCTGTTTCCCTACACCTACTTATTAATCAGTATGTGAGGCTCAAAGAGAACTTGGAGCTCTTGTATGTAAATAAGGTCTTTTCTAAAATTCCAATTCCAACTCCAGGGGTGTAGGATCATAGTAAAATTCAAGTACATGATTATTTTCTGATAAGAATAATTAAGATGTGATCATAGTAAGATGTTAAGCTTTAAAATGGGGGTGAGAACTCAAAGCCAGAGACATTTGAATGGTAATTAATTCCTGGATTTTTAACCACTTCAGTTGTAAGATATCTATAAAGTATTCTGCTATAGACTATTTCTCCATTGAGGAAAAATAACACCCAGAAGCTTTGAAGAAATATCACTATTTCTCTTCTTGGGTAGGAGGGTAGTAGAGAAAAAAATAATTAAAGGAGGAAAACTGAGCAAAGATAATGTTTTTAGGGTTGAGGGGAAGAAAGGAAAAGTGTCGGATGACAGGAGGAAATTGACTGAGTGGGCCTTTCCCGATCAAGACAAGGAGAGTTAGAAAAGGAGTAGTTTCTTTTCACACAAGCATAATATTTTACTAGCCTAAAAGACAACTAACAATAATTTGGAAAGCTTCCTGTCTTCTTTAACATGTATCTTGTACCTTTGGTAAATGTGCTTCCTAGTGTTTCTCCCCCTCTGTAGCCCTACATCGTCTTCAGTGGACAAGAATACGTATAAAGTATAATACACACACGCACACATGCCTGGAGGGCAACTATTTAACCAGGAGTTCACCTAAGTTTAGCAAACATTCCCCCAAATGTTCTACATTCAGAAAACAGCTCCTGGCCAGGTAAACCTGAAAAGCTGTGTGCTAAAACCCCTTGCATATTAACAAATGAAAGGCCCGAGAAACCTGAAATCATAAAATCTGTTGAACTTTAACCCCAGAGTTCTCCAAAGTTAGGAAAGCAAGGGAACTCTTTACAATAACTTCCCTGCAGAGCTAGACATCTGTATGACATCCTGTGAAGGGTGCTGTGTTAAGTCATTTTACGTGTGTTGCATTTTCTATCTTGTTACTTTAGTTCTGTTACTATGGGCCTTTATTCATTTGTATTACCAAAGACCTAAGAAAGTTTCGGAAACTAGGTGATAAAAACAGGAAAGTGAAGTGAGAGAGATTCAGAACCAAGATGGTGTTAGATCGGAAACGGAACCAAGCTGTCAAAGGCTTTTCATATGAATACGCAATTTAGGGAAAAGAATAAGGGAATAGGCTGTCTGGATTCCTGTGTGTGATTTTAGGATTTCTACTAGATGCTGTCTTGGAGAAGGAAATGGCAACCCACTCCAGTACTTTTGCCTGGAAAATTCCATGGATGGAGGAGCCTGGTGGACTGCAGTCTATGGGGTTGCGAAGAGAAGGACACGACCAAGCAACTGACACAGACATACCAGATGCAGTCTCGTCTTTAGACGATACAGTCTATTCAAAAGAACTGGGATGAGCTGAGCCTGAGATTTAAAAAAAAGAAGTTAAAATAGAGGAAGAAAAGAATCGTTCTTTATGACAGTTTCAGAAAAATTGCTCTTATTCCTCTCTTGAACATGGTTATGATCCACATTTCATTAAAAAAGAAATCCTGTTCAGTAATACTGTTGTTCAATCTCTCTGCTACCTCATTACCAGCTATAAAATTTATCATAACCCAAATTCAACTAACTAGATTCCTCTGGCTACAACTAAAGAGCCTTTCTTCATTATTCCACACTTAGAAAAATAAATGTCAACAAAAGAAGCTAATAGGAAGGATTTATGAGATGTGCAATAATTCCAGCAGCATGACTTTGATTTCCAAAATGCTCTCACATTGAGCATCTAATTTGGTACAGACTAGGCAACTATAATTATCTTAGCTTCCAGATGATGACAGTTAAATGATTTGCCCAAGATCACACTGCTAGGAGAGCCTGAACTTTGGCTCATTTCTTCTGACTCTGAATCTATTTCCATCCCAATACATTTAACAGCTTACTAGCCCTTTGATTTCACAAATAACTGACACTTAAAGTTCACAGAAAAATGATTAGTTAAAAGCTAACAATTATTGAGAAGTTACTATGTTGTGGGCCCCGTTTTGAGACTTTACATAAACTATCTTATTTCATGTTCACAAAATTCCTACAGAGAAAACAGTATTGCTATCTTCTTTTTACCAGTGAGGAACCAAGGTTTGGAGAAGTTAATGGGCCTGGAATATAGACTCAGGTCTTTTACACACTGGAGCTCACTCATGTGCCAAAGCTGTTTGTTTTAGTTTTCTATTGCTATTGGAACAAAATATCACAGACTCAGTAGTTTAAAGCAACACAAAGTTTTATCTTACCGTTGTTTTAGAAGTAAGAAGTTCAATAGGAACCTCACTGGGCTAAAATGAAAGTGTCGGTGGGGTCGCATTCCTGCTGGAGGCTCTTGGGGAGAACGGACTTCTTTGCCTTCTTCAACTTTGAGAATCTGGTTAGGTCACGTTTGTTGGCTCCTAGCGTCTTCCCCATTTTAAAAGCCTGCAATGTTCTCTACGGCGCCTTGCCAGCTTTCACTAAGAAGGCTTGTAATTACTTTGAGTACACTTGGGTAATTGAGAAGACTCTCTCTAAAGGTCTGCTGAGTAATAATATTAATTCCACGTGCAACTTTCCCTTACTCTGTAACTTAATATTTTCAAGACTTGGACATCTTTGGAGAAGGTTACTCTGCCAACCACCCTGTTCTGTTTTCACAGAAAGAAAGATTCAGTGAGGTTTGGAATGCAGTAATACATTCATTCACTCTTGCCTGGAAAATCCTATGGACAGAGGAGCCTGGTGGGCTGCAGTCCATGGAGTCACTAAGAGTCAGGCACGACTGAGCAACTTCACTTTCACTTTTCACTTTCATGCATTGGAGAAGGAAATGGCAACCCACTCCAGTGTTCTTGCCTGGAGAATCCCAGGGACAGAGGAGCCTGGTGGGCTGCCATCTATGGGGTCGCACAGAGTCATTTATTCAGGTAGAAAATGCCACCAGGAGGTGTTTAAAAGACTTTCAAAAATAAATATGTAAACAAAAATAACTTGATTAATAATGAAGAACTTTGAAAATATGAGTTTTTAATAAAACAACTGGATTTGCATAATACTGTGTACTTTGCGGCATGCTTCCACACACATCTGATGCCTATAGATCACCTATGAGGTAAATAGGTAAGATGTTAATTAACCCTCTTTCCATCCTACTTTTTTGCCTTCTTTTTGCTTTTATCCTGTCTTTTTAACAATTTTTTTCACCCCAAAATAAATTATACTGTGTAGGCCTAGCCTAGTATCCTAAAATAAATGCATTAAAAATGTCCACAGCTTTCTATTATTTTTTAGCTTAGTCTTCAAGGAACTCTGTGGGAGGACTCTGAATATTATTTGTAGATGGCAGGCCTTGAAACTGGTTTATCTCATCAATAAAAGGAAAACGAATCAAGGAGACATTGTTAGCAGAAGTAAGAGTGAAGTTGGTAAAAGGAAGGCATTTATTCTTTGAGAAATCATATGAAACACTTACAGTATGCCAGGCACTGTTCGAGGCTCTAGGCAAACAGTAATGAATCAAATAGCCAAGAAGCCTTGTTTAGGGGGCATAAACATCAATTTCTAGGAGATAGGTAGTGAACAACTTAACAAGTCTGTATATAATAGTTAGCAGTGGAAAGTGCTGAAAAGTCTGATAAGAGTCAATCAGAGTGGTAGTTGCTATCTTCTATGGGGTGGCAAAAGAAGACCTCCCTGATTAGTTACTGTTAAGAACAGAGACTGAAAGGAAGTATTAACAAGAGACAGAACCATGTGAATATATGACTACTAGTGTTTCTGAAAGAGGGAACAGCAAGTCCGAAGGCCTTGAGGTAGGAATATTCTTGACATATTGAAAGGAGCAACTTTTTTTCTCAGCATTATTAAGGTACAGTAAGAAAAGGCAAAAAGATAGGACACTGAAAGATGAACTCCCAGGTCAGTAGGTGCCCAGTATGCTACTGGAGATCAGTGGAGAAATAAGCCCAGAAAGAATGAAGGGGTGGAGGCAAAGCAAAAACAACACCAAGTTGTGGATGGGACTGGTGATAGAAGCAAGGTTTGATGCTGTAAGAGCAATATTGCATAGGAACCTGGAATGTTAGGTCCATGAATCAAGGCAAATTGGAAGTGGTCAAACAAGAGATGACAAGATCGACATTCTAGGAATCAGCAAACTAAAATGGACTGGAATGGGTGAATTTAACTCAGATGACCATTATATCTACTACTGTGGGCAGGAATCCCTTAGAAAAAATGGAGTAGCCATTATAGTCAACAAAAGAGTCCGAAATGCAGTACTTGGATGCAATCTCAAAAATGACAGAATGATCTCTGTTCGTTTCCAAGGCAAACCATTCAATATCACAGTAATCCAAGTCTATGCCCCAACCAGTAACACTGAAGAAGCTGAAGTTGAACAGTTCTATAAAGACCTACAGGACCTTCTAGAACTAACATCCAAAAAAGGTGTCCTTTTCAATATAGCAGATTGGAATGCAAAAGTAGGAAGTCAAGAAACACCTGGAGTAACAGGCTAATTTGGCCTTGGAGTATGGAATGAAGCAGGACAAAGGCTCTATTAGACTCTATTAGAGTTCTGCCAAGACAATGCTCTGGTCATAGCAAACACACTCTTCCAACAACACAAGAGAAGACTTTACATGGACATCACCAGATAGTTGACACTGAAATCAGATTGATTATATTCTTTGCAGCCAAAGATGGAGAAGCTCTATAGAGTCAGGAAAAACAAGACCAGGAGCTGACTGTGGCTCAGATCATGAACTCCTTATTGCCAAATTCAGACTGAAATTGAAGAAAGTGGAAAAAACCACTAGACCATTCAGGTATGACCTAAATCAAATCCCTTATGACTATACAGTGGAAGTGAGAAATAGATTTAAGGGACGAGATCTGACAGACAGTGTGCTTGATGAACTATGGATGGAGGTTCATGACATTGTACCGGAGACAAGAATCAAGACCATCCCCAAGAAAAAAAAAATGCAAAAAACAAAATGGTTGTCTGAGGAGGCCTTAAAATAGCTGTGAAAAGGAGGGAAGCGAAAAGCAAAGGAGAAAAGGAAAGATATACCCACTAGAATGCAGAGTTCCAAAGAATAGCAAGGAAGAGATAAGAAAGGCTTCCTCAGTGATCATTGCAAAGAAATAGAGGAAAACAATAAAATGGGAAAGATTAGAGATCTCTTCAACAAAATTAGAGATACCAAGGGAATATTTCATGCAAAGATGGGCTCTATAAAGAACAGAAATGGTAGGAGTCTAACAGAAGAAGAAGATATTAAGAAGAGGTGGCAAGAATACACAGAAGAACTGTACAAAAAAGAGCTTCATGACCCATATAATCACGATGGTGTGATCACTCACCTAGAGCCAGACATCCTGGAATGTGAAGTCAAGTGGGCCTTAGGAAGCATCACTACGAACAAAGCTAGCGGAGGTGATGAGATTCCAGTTGAGCTGTTTCAAATCCTGAAAGATGATGCTGTGAAAGTGCTGCACTCATTATGCCAGCAAATTGGGAAAACTCAGCAGTGGCCACAGGACTGGAAAAGGTCAGTTTTCATTCCAATCCCAAAGAAAGGCAATGCCAAAGAATGCTCAAACTACTGCACAATTGAACTTATCTCACACGCTAGTAAAGTGATGCTCAAAATTCTCCAAGCCAGGCTTCAGCAATAGGTGAACCGTGAATGTCCAGATGTTCAAGCTGGTTTTTGAAAAGGCAGAGGAACCAGAGATCAAATTGCTAACATCTGCTGGATCATTGAAAAAGCAAGAGAGTTCCAGGAAAACATCTATTTCTGCTTTACTGACTACACCAGAGTCTTTGACTGTGTGCATCACAATAAACTGTGGAAAATTCTGAAAGAGATGGAAATACCAGACCACCTGACCTACCTCTTAAGAAAGCTGTATGCAGGCCAGGAAGCAACAGTTAGAACTGGACATGGAACAATAGACTGGTTCCATATAGGAAAAGGAATACGTCAAGGCTGTTTATTGTCACCCTGCTTATTTAACTTATATGCAGAGTACATCATGAGAAATGCTGGGCTGGAGGAAGCACAAGCTGGAATCAAGATTGCCAGGAGAAATATCAATAATCTCAGATATGCAAATGACACCATCCTTATGGCAGAAAGTGAAGAGAAACTAAAGAGCCTCTTGATGAAAGTGAAAGAGGAGAGTGAAAAAGTTGGCTTAAAGCTCAACATTCAGAAAACAAAGATCATGGCATCTGGTCCTATCACTTCATGGCAAATAGATGGGGAAACAGTGGAAACAGTGGCTGGCTTTATTTTTGGGGGCTCCAAAATCACTGCAGATGGTGACTGCAGCCATGAAATTAAAAGACACTTATTCCTTGGAAGGAAAGTTACGACCAATCTAGAAAGCATATTAAAAAGCAGAGACATTACTTTGTCAACAAAGGTCCGTCTAGTCAAGGCTATGGTTTTCCCAGTGGTCATGTATGGATGTGAGAGTTGGACTATAAAGAAAGCTGAGTGCAGAAGAACTGATGCTTTTAAACTGTGGTGTTGGAGAAGACTCTTGAGAGTCCCTTGGACTGCAAGGAGAGCCAACCAGTCCATCCATAAGGAGATCAGTCCTGGGTGTTCTTTGGAAGGACTGATGGTGAAGCTGAAACTCCAGTACTTTGGCCACCTGATGTGAAGAGCTGACTCATTTGAAAAGACCCTGATGCTGGGAAAGTTTGAGGGCTGGAGGAGAAGGGGATGACAAAGGATAAGATGGTTGGATGGCAACACCGATTCAATGGACATGGGTTTGGGTGGACTCGAGGAGTTGGTGATGGACAGGGAGGCCTGGTGTGCTGTGGTTCATGGGGTCGCAAAGAGTCAAACACCACTGAGCAACTGAACTGAATTGATTAAGATAGAATTGACATACATTGTTGTGTAAGTTTATAGTTTCTGATGTGTTGATTTTATAAACATATATAGCAAAATGTTTACCACCATAACCTTAACGAATACCTACATCCATCACACCATTACAATTTTTATGTCTTTTGTTGAGAACATCATTTTGGTGAGAACATTCGGTAAGAACATTCACTCTTGGCACTTTCAAATGTAAAAGACATCTTAACCATAATCATCATGCTGTACATTAGATCCCAAGAGCTTGTTCCTTTTCTAACTGGATGTTTGTACCTTTAACCAGCATCTCCCCATTTTGCCTACATTCCAACCCCTGGTAATCACCATTCTACTCTGTTTTTATGAGTTTGTTTTTGGATTCCATATGTAAGTGATATCATACAATACTTGCCTTTTTTTAAGTGATGCTAGGCATGGCAGCAGCCCCCCTGTGCTTTTTATTTTTAACTAGTATTTGTCTTATTTGTCTGAATTTTCATTTAGCGTAATGCCATGTTGTCACAAATGGCAGGATGTCCTTATTTCTCATAGCTGAATAATATTCCATTATATGTACTGTGTGTGTATATATATATATATATATATATACTTTATATAATGGATATATCACATCTTTATCCATTTCTCCACTGGGATGGACCCTTTGGTTGTTTCTGTGTCTTGGTTATTATGAATAATGCCACAGTAAATATGAGAATACAGATATCTTTTATTTCCTATGTTCATTTCCTATGTTTATACACTCAGTATTAGAATTGCTGGAAAAAATTATTCTAAGTGAGGCAGAAGGAGAAAACTAGACAGAAATAGGAAGTGAGTTCAAAGAAGTAGTAGAGACAAGACTATAGCTAATATTTGAGAAATTTGGTTTCATTCTGAGTGAGATGAAAACCCACTGGGTTTTTGGAACAGAGAGGTGAAATCTGATTTTAGTTCTGAAATGGTTAGTCTGGCTGCTGAGGGTGAGGAAAAGAATGAGGGGAAGAGAGACCAGTTAGGGGGCCATGAAAATCACCCTATTGAGGGAAGACGGTAGCACCTAAGATGAAGAAGGGGCCAGACTGTGAATTTATTTTGATGGCAAATCTGTAAAGATTGCTGATGAAGGGAAAGTGTGGTATGAGGGGAAGGGAGGAGGCGAAGATAAAACCAAGGAGTTTAACTGAGCAACCGAAAGACTAGAGTTGATATTTAGCGCTTGGATGAATGACTCCAGGGAGAGAACAAGTTTGGAGAAGAAAATGAGGATTGTGGCTTTGGACCTGTTAAGATTGAATTTCCCATTGGAAAGAACAACTTTGGAGATGAAAGTGAGGATTGTGGCTTTGGACATATTAAGATTGAATTTCCTATTGGATAATCAAGTAGCAATGTCAAATAGGCAGTTGGATATGTAAGTTTGGACTTTCAAACTGGATATAAAATTTGCGAGTCATCTTAAGTCTTTCCTAGTGTGTCTCAATATTTAGCAGTTGGAGAAAAGAGGTGGAAATTAGCAAAATAAGCTGAGAAAGAGCCAGTGAGATAGGTAGAGAATCAAAATAGAGTAATAACCTTAAAGTGAAGAAAGTGTCTCTAGAAGGAGAGTAAAAATGCAACTGTGTGCTCAGTTGCTTCAGTCGTGTCTGACTCTTTGAGAAACCATAGACCAAACATAGGCCACTAGGCTCCTCTGTCCATGGGATTCTCCAGGCAAGAATACTGGAGTGGGCTGCCAAGCCTTCCTCCAAGGGATCTTCCCCTCCAGGGACTGAACCCACATCTCCTGCATCTCCTGCATTGCAGGCAGATTCTTTACCACTGAGCCACCAGGGAAGCCCCCAAAATGTATCTAGTGTGGGGAAAAACATAAAATTGAAAACTGTCTGTTGGATGTAACAATGTAGAGGGGACTTTGATAACCTTGGCAGGAGTTTTTACAGTGGCATAGTAAAGATGAAACTGATTGGAGTGAGCTCCAGAATGGCAGGGTGAAAAGAAAGCAGAGACAGCAAGTATAGACACACTTTGAGCATGGCGTGTGTGAAGAGGAGCAGTAAAATTGAATAGTAGTGGAGGCAATCATGAGTCAGGGTTGTTGCTTTTAAAATATTTTTCTATTTTTGAAATGCTATTTTTTATTGATATATATTTGATATATAACATTATGTAAATTTAAGGTGTACAAGGGAAGATTTATAAAAAATGGTAGAAATTATAGTGTATTTGTAGGCTGATGGGGATGAACTAGGGTTTCCCGGTTGGCTCAGCTGGTAAAGAATCCTCCTGCAAGGCAGGAGACCCTGCGTTCCTGTATTGATAAGTTCTCCTGGAGAAGGGATAGGCTACCCACTCCAGTATTCTTGCCTGAAGAATCCCCATGGACAGAGGAGACTGGTGGGCTACCGTTCATGGGATCACAAAGACTTGACACGACTGAGAGACTAAGCACAGCACAGCATAATACAGGAATGAACCAACAGGACAAACTGACGCTGCAGGAGTCAGGACAATTGCTAAAATAAGTGGGTTAAAAGTGCTTCCCCTGTGGCTCAGCTGGTAAAGAATCTGCCTGCAATGTGGAACCCTCGGTTCGATCCCTGGGTTGGGAAGACCCCCTGGAGAAGGGAAAGGCTGCCCACTCCAATAGTCTGGCCTGGAGAATCCCATCGACTGTACAGACCATGGGGTCAGAAAGAGTTGGACATGATTGAGCAGCTTTTACTTTCACTTTCAAGAGGACGAAAGAATGAAGCTTAGGGAAGCGCTGTCCTCGCAGAGAATCAAAAAAAGTTACAAGAGGGAAGGTGGAGGATGCAGGACCAGATACAGATAGATTGGCAGGTTGGTAGATGTTCTCATTACTTCTGAGACCTAGAGTCTCAGTGAAGTAAAATGCAAGGTCACCAGAAGATAGTGAAAAGAGGGGAGAAAATGTGAAGAGTTTGAGGAAAGAGAAGAAGCAATCACCTAGGAGAGTAAGGGTGTAAGTATTCCAGGGAGACATGGCAGAAGGCTGGTGGTGAATTTCAGCATGGTTCTGTGTTTTTCTCTAACTCCCCCAGGGGTAGGAGACTGAACCTTAATTACAATCCTTGGAGCTGTAGTATTTTTAAAATTTGTAAAGGCATTGTTTCTTTCTGGATCATAATAAAGTATTGTGGGCTTCCCAGGTGGCTCAGTGGTAAAGAATTTGCCTGCCAATACAGGAGATGAGGGTTCAATCCCTGGGTCAGGAAGATCCCCTGGAGAAGGAAATGGCAACCCACTCCAGTATTTTTGCCTGGAAAAATTCCATGAACAGAAGATCCTGGTAGGCTCCAGTCCATGGGATTGCAAAAAAAGGGACGTGACAGGATGCTGGTGGTGAATTTCAGCATGGTTCTGTATTTTTCTCTAGTTCCCACAGGGACACGAGATTGAACCTCTATTACAATTGTTGGAGGTAGTTTGTTTTTTTTTTTTAATTTGTAAAGATATTATCTGGATCATAATAAAGTATTATGGATGAAGCCTTTAATGTGGTCCACCCTCTGGGAACATTTGCATTTTCAATAGTAGGAGAAACCATTATCCAATACCTGATGACTGAACAGTGGGATTTCCGTAATAAGGTTGGTGAAGAAATGTTACTGAAGAATGAGTGTGATTGCTGTTTCTCAAATAACAGTATATTGTTATCAATGGATGCGTGAATCTGGACCTTTATAAATAAGCAGTTGTGATTTTAGATATTTACTTTTGACAGATGCTATTCCCTAATGTCAGAGTGAGTGTGCCACTTAGCTCCAGAACAACAACAACAACCAAAAGAATAGAAGCAAGGAAGGATTTAAGGGGATAGCACAGTTGTAAACCTTCTTTGTTTTGCTGTCCTGTGGTTGTCTTTTAAAGCTGTGATTCATTTCCAGGGTTTTTCATCAAAGTGAATAAAAAGTATCACAAAGATTCCCGGTATTTTCTTTTTATAGCCCTTTGGCCCATTATTACAATGCTAAACTCAGACATCTTTGGGAAATGAGCACACCGTGGTGTCCTTATACCACAAGATGCTAACTCTAGTCACCCCTTCTATTTAATAAAGACAAAGGAGATGTCTCTTTCTCTTAAGTGGCAGAGCTAACCTTATAATCTGTCATAGCTCTGCCAAAGCAAGAAAATTCTGAGAAAAGTTCTGACACATTTTTCTAGACTCCTGGAAAAACAGTATATAAAGAACCAAGAGAGCCTGACATGAAATGAAGACAGCTTACTGTTCTGTCTTTTTCCTTAATTGGAAATGCTGTTTTATAAGAAGCTCTGTTTTATTTTCATGTACTTTAGAGAAGATCAGGAGAGTCTGATTAAACTAGAAAGATCTTCACTGGTGCTCTAACACTGCTGCTTTATTTTGGGGCTCATGGTGTGATTGAAAGAGAGACGGATGCAATTTATTGGTTTTTCATCTCTAAGGGTCCTTATCTAGCCTATTACTAATTCATCCATATACCCCATTAAACACTTATAAGTATATACAGGGTACTTACAATGCTTCATACTAGGTTCTGAGAGTATTGAGATTAGTCAGTGATGGTCCTTGATCTGTAGCACATAATCTAATCTTCCAACATAGCCATCAGTGTTGGATTGAATTGTGTTCCACTAAAATTCATGTCTGTTATGCTCCGAGCCCGTATCTCCGAACCGACCGAGAGAGCAAGTCCACCACAGTATTGCAAATGCAAGAAGGGAGTTTGTTTATTTTTAGCGCGCTAGGGCCCAAGTCTCATCCCACACAAGGGAATCTGACAAGAGCCGCGAACAAAGGAGTATGGCGGCTTATATACAGGCAGTTCTTTGTCTCAGTTACAGGAGTAGCTGGCGTTACATGATTGGCCAGGCAGGATGAGCGCATATCCTGTCTCTTTCTGGTAAACATGACTCAGGTCCTAGAGACCGTCATTTGGTCCCTAACATTCCCACCTGTCCTTAGATCATATAGACGAATCTTCCTCTCAGTCTTGAGACACAGTTTGATATTGTTGTCGAAGCACCAACAGCTGTACGGTGTTTATGCGTTCTTTTACAAAGGCTACAAGTCTATTGATAATGTATGGGCCAAAGGTAAGCATTAGTAAAAGTACTAGCAGGGGTGCTAGCAAGGTGGAGATTAAGGTAGTCAGCCAAGGGGATTGTTGAAACCAAGATTTAAACCATCCCTGTTGAGCCTCACGTTTTCGTTTATGTTGGGCTAGTCCTTTTTTCACTTTTGTCTCAGTTGCAGGAGTAGCTGGCGTTACATGATTGGCCAGGCAGGATGAGCGCATATCCTGTCTCTTTCTGGTAAACATGACTCAGGTCCTAGAGACCGTCGTTTGGTCCCTAACAATGTCCACCTCAGGATGTGGTTTACCAAACCTCAGAGTGTGATTATATTTGGAAATATGGTGTTTGAAAATGTAATTATGTTAAGATAAGATCACATTGTGTCATCCTTATAGGAGAAGTAAGCCATGTGAAGAAGAAGGCATAGGTTAGAGTTTTGGTTCCCCAAGGATGGCTGTCATCAGAAGCTAGAAGGAGGCAAGGAAGGATAATATTCTAGAGCCTTCAAAGAGAAGGTGGCTCTGCCCACGCCTTGATTTAAGAGTTCTAGCCTCCTGAACTCTGAGACAATGAATTTCTGATGTTTTAAACCACCTAGTTTGTAGTTTGTTAATGTCAGTCCTTGCAAACTGATACAGATACTCACCCATTTTGATGTATATTCACTGCCTTCAAATAATTCTCTTCTCTCACTTTTTCTTTTGTAAAATCATTCTCTTTAAATGGAGAAAACTTTCAAACAAGTGGTCTAATACAGTTGATTTGTGATATCCTGTGTCAATCCATATTCTTTTTTTATACCCATCAAGTATTTTTGTCTTCATTGTAGGGTAGATGTTTTCTTTTAAAAGTACGTCTGTGAGAGAGTTTGCTTTCATAGTGCAAGTGTTTTGTGGTGTAAATAAAAGCTAGTCATTGAGGACTTATTAGAAACCGAAGGCCTTTTCTTTTTTAAACCAAACCGCAGGTGAATGGCTTATAATTCTTCCCTGAACTTCAAATGCTTTTTGTGAGAAGCAAATATGGAAGGAATATGATACCAGGGTTTCTTAAAGTTAAATGAAATTTCTACTTGGCCATGTCTTAATAAACAGAAACCAAATAAGCCGTATTTTTTTTTTTTATCTGCACAAAATGAATGGCATTTCAATCAATAGATTCAACAGCAAAGAAAAAGCCATGGTAGTACAGCTGCCAATGTCAAATATAGTAAGTACTCAAGAAGGCATTGGCAGGGACAAGTTTTGTGCAAATGTTGTTTCATGCAAAGCAGATTCTCATGGTAATTGTTGGTGACCATGGAGATCATGTTCTAAATGAACATTGTACAATCATTGATTTGGAGATGGGAAATGCATTTATCCCAAAATCTCATTACCTAGCAATCACTGAGGCAGAGTCACCCAATCAGAAATAGCCTCTCTCATAAAACTATGGAGGTCAAATTATGTGTATAGTTTGCGTGTGGGGTAGGGGGGGTTGTATTAAAAAATAGGTTTACATAGAATAGAATATTCATAGCCTTTACTTTTCAAACCTGCTAAAACTAGATTCTCTTATAAAGAATAGGAGAGAGCATAAAAAGATCTCTTAGGATGCTTGGGAAATAGAAAAGTGGTAAATTACTTGCATTGGATAGATAACATTTATTTTTTTCTTCAGGGGAGAGCTTTCTTCCTCCTCATTCTCTCTTACTGTCTCTCTTTCCTCCTCTCCCCTCTTTCTTCTCTTAGACAACTAACCACATATTAAATCTTAGAATGTATATATCCAGAGCTATCTAACCAACATAAGCTACTTCCATGTGGCATTTCTTTTAAAATATTTCTTTCTGAAATATTTTCCTAAGAAAATGATGCTCAAGATTAATCAGAAAATCCCAACTTGATATGAAATAAAATGTAACTGGAATCTTCTGGGGGCGATGATCCCATGAGAGACAGCTGTTGTGAGGTGCAAGTCCAAGTTTACTCATTCAGTTTCTGGGCTTAAATAGTAGTTTACAGGGAAATTATGCTCCTTGATGATAATAAATGTTTGTTCATCTATATTAAGAGTCTACTAATTTCCTCTCATATTCAATATGTTGGGAGATAATTTCATGCTACTGTATAAAAGTGGAGGTGTTTTGGAAGTGATGGTAACACATACATTTAAGAATCAGTTATACTAGCCTATTACATACAAACCCTGCTCATTTTTTAAAGTTTGTGCTTTTTTATTGGAGTATAATTTCTTTACAACATTTTGTTAGTTTCTGCTGCACAACCAAATGAGTCAGCTGCATGTATGTCTGTGTACGTGCGCATCGCTCATCCCCCATCCCACTCGTCTAGGTCATCACAGAGCACCAAGCTGAGCTCCCTGTGCTACGCTCCAGGTTCCCTCTAGCTATCTTCTTTGCACATGGTAGGGTGTATTTCAATGCTCCTCTCCCGGTTTGTCCCATCCTCCCTTTATCCTCTGTGTGCACATGCCTGAACACTTGCTAAAACATAAGAATAAATTAAACTTTCACACTAAAACTAGGAGGGTAAAATAGTCAAAGATCTCTACCTTCTTTTCTTAGTATCCCTATGACTCTCAATGATTTTTGACTAGTTCTGATCACATTTCAAAGAAGAAATGTTTACCTAGTGGAAAAGTGGAATTCTATCCTAATTCTTTGCAGGGGGATAATTATGTGACCCATGTGTGTAACTATATCTTGAAGCCTTAAATTGGTCATAAATCTTCCCTCAAAATTTAATTTTTTAATCTATGTAGACTTGTTTTCATCATGCTAAATGTTAAAATCTAACATTGTAACTAATGTTAAATTAGTTATCTCTTGAGCGCTTGCATGAAAGATGAAATGCTTGGAGCATTTGGCATGAGAATTACAGGCTTTAGTTATTAGACTGGTAAAGGTAAATTTATGACCAAGTGGCCAATGAACGAATGCTTTACTCCTTAATTTCTATTTATTAGTTAGGTGTAATACTCTAAGAAGCTCTACAGAGTTGGATATAAATAAAGTATCTCTGTACATACATAACTAGAAACACAATGACTTCTATAACTGAAGTTAATATCCTTAGCTGGCATTAGTAATCTGCCCCATGACTCACTCCCTAAAAAATGTTTATTGAATGCCTACTAAGGGCCAGGGATTGGGGATTTAGCAGTAAACAAACCAAACAAAAATCCCTGCCTTTGTGGAATACTAATTCCATGATGACTTTAATTACAACTTTAAAACTAAATATTTTTTTTTTAATATAAATTAAAAAAAAACAGGAAAAAAACAAAATAAAAAAATGAAGCAAAACAGAAAAAAATAAAATAAAACTACGTATTTAATGAGAGTTGTATATAAGATTGAGCAATGTAACTGGCTTTTTTACAGAAGTAAAATTTATTGTTTTATTTTATTATTTTTTTAGAAGTAAAATTTATATACAGTGTAATACTGTACAGGTAGGACAAGTTCTTATAAATATATACACCTGTGCAATTATAACTACAAAGAATAGGACATTTCTATCTCTTCAGAAAGTTCCCTCATGCTCTTTCCCAAGGAACTCATATACCACATCAAGAAACACTGTTTTGATCTGGAAAACCAAAAATTGCTTCTTCTTTTTCTTAGATTTTGTATAAATACAATTATAGCGTATGCACTATCTTGTCTTAGTTTTTTCACTCTGTGTAAGGTTTTTGGGATTCATTCATGCTGTTGTATTGGCATTACATTCCTTTTTATTGCTGAGTATGATTTCATTGTATGAATATACACAATTCGTATATTCATTCAAATGTTGATGGACATTTGGGTGGTTTCTAGTTTTAGATTCTTATGAATACAATCTATAATAAACAACCAGGGATAATCCTTTTTCTGTTGTCAGGTATATATACCGCAAATATTTTCTCCCAATCTGTAGCTTGTATTTTCATTTTTAACCATGTCTTTCTGATAAACAATATTTTTAAAATTTGATAAAGTCAATTTGACACATTTTTTTCTTTTTTGTTCAGTACTTTCTGCCTCATCTTTACAAAAACTTTTCCTCATCAGGAATTGCAGATATTATACTTTTTCCTTTAGAAGCTTTTAAGTTTTAGCTTTTGTGGTCAGGTTATGACCTATTTCAAGTTAATTTCTCTGTGAAGTAGAAGTTGAAATTTAATTTTTATTCATGTACTTATCCTGTAATTTTGCATCACTTTTTGAAAAGACTTTTTTCCCTATTGAATTGCCTTGGGACATTTTCCAAAAATCAATCAATCATCTGTTTCTGGATGATTATTGAACTCTGTTCTGTTTCATTGATCTATTTTCTAATCTTTACATAATACAGTACTATTTATAACAAATTTTGAAATTAGCCATTGTGAGTCCAAATTTTTTCTTTCTTATTGTAGGCTCTTTCCACGTAAGTGTAAGAATTAACTTTGTGATTTGTATTTAAAAAGCTTTGTTGGGAGTTCTTGAAATCATGCTGCATTAATTTAACATAATTGAATTGTGTTGATCAATGCATGAAGAATTGATATCTTAACAATATTTAGCCTTTGATCCATAAACATGGTATATTTCTCCATTTATTTGTCTTCTATTTCTTTCAGAAGTGATATATAGTTGTACACAGCTTTTGTTAAATTTATTCCTAAGTATTTTATCTTTTCTGAAGCTATTTAAAATGGTATCACTTTAAATTTTATTTTCAAATTATTTGTTACTGATATATGAAAGTTTAACTGAATTTTATACATTGACTTTGTAACCTTAAAATTTGCTAAATTTACCTATTAACTTAGTTATTAAATTATTAATTATTAAATTACTTGTTAATCATTTTATAAATTTCTTATGATTTTCTATATAAATAGGTATTATATTGTCTGCAAATAAAAACAATTTATAACCAGAGTTTCAAAGTCTTGTTAGAAAATAAAATATTACTGAGGTTCAAAATTACTAATAATGTGAGGATAAAAATAAGGCACAAGCGTTCTCCATTTTAAAGTTATATGTTGAATCTGAGACAGTTTTTCTGTATCCTTATTAACATACACCAGTGCTGTCCATTAGAAATAAATTTGAAAACTTTTCTAGTAGCCACATTTTAAAAAATAAATAGAAATGGATATAATTAATTTAATACTATATTTCATTTTACTCAGTATATCCTAAAGTGTTATTTCAACATAAAATCAATATAAAAATTATAAGATATTTTATAGCCTTGTCTTTAGTTCTGAGTCTTTGAAATCCAGTCTGTATTTTACGCTTACAGCACATCTCAATTTGGATTAGCCACATTTCAAGTGTCCCATGGCAACATGTATCGGATAGCTTTCATATTGGACAGTAGAGATCTCAAGGATAAAAGGCAAGCATATAGACAAATAACTTGTAATTTAACAACTGAATATTTTCTCCTTCTACAGATACGTGGAAGCTAGTGAGATAATTTGAAAATTTACTTTCTCAAGGCACATATTGCATTATTTAACATACTTATCAGTCTAAGCACTGTTTGAGGAAGGCAATGGTTAAGAAGCCAAGCTCTGAGCTAGATAGGCTGTTTTCCTGTCTTGCCTCCATAATCTAATGTGTGACCTTGGACAAGGCTCTTTTTCTCTTACTCTCTTTGTCTTAGGTGAGTTAAATAAGATTAAACAGAGCAAGGTGCATAGCAAGCTTTTAAGAATGTTAGCTCTGAGTATTTCACTGTGTGTGTGTGTATATGTATTTGGAAGGACCATGCATACATGATGACCTGGAGGAAAAATGGATCCAGTGGCAAGTCATGGTCACTTTTATCCCTTTTGGTTGGTACTGTGTTTCAACTGAGTCACATATATCAGATTTGATAAATTAAATTGGAATAATCAAAAGTATTACACTTAATGAAGAAAAATCATGAGGAAAATGTCTGTGGAGCTCACTAAAGAGGCAGCCATATACCCTGGCCAGCCAAGAGAGGTTCTATCTAGGGATCTCAAAACTGCTCTGTATTTAGAGCTGAATGGACTTTTCAGACATTTTTTTATAGATATATTTGCTCTAATTTCTATTTCTGGTCCCAGGCTGCCAGTAACCTCTGCTGGCTCAGTTGACATCTGGCAGCGCTCTGGCTCAGTAACTTAAGTCAAATTACCTTTTCCTCTTTGTTTTAATAACTATCCTTTTCTATTCTCCATGGAAGCCAGAGAGAGAGGACAGGAGGAAAAAAAGAAGTCCCTCTGAGGCAAAGTCTTAGATTTTTGAAAGAATCTATTTTAGACTTGCTTTAAAATCCATTCATTTTGATGAATATAATCTAGTATGTGTCTGGAGCCAGCCCAGTAAATTTGTGAAGATTCTCGGCTTCATCTCAGTACTCTCAGAGAGACAATAAATTTGCACTTCTGCAGCATAATGAGATTTATTTGCACAACTTCCCTGAGTGTATCTATAGAATGTACTTGTGGTGGAGAAGGGTTATTCAAGTGCTACCGTCTGACTTTGTGCTTTCAGTAAATGTTTGCTATTTGAGATATTTTTCTATGTATGTGTCTCAGAGTTTCTTTGCTTTGTGATGTGTTCTTCTCATGGGAGGCTGGCAGTATAAGTGGTTGACAGCAAAAAGCTAATAAATCCAGGGTTAATAGGGCTCTAGACAGCAAAGTACACAGTATAAGGAGTCTCACCAGCTGCAGAGTGTGGTAGAAGGTGGAACTGTCAACAGAAGTCTGATTATTGCTGAGGGCAGGACAAAGCTCAGGAAAATTCCAGATGAGTTTTCAATTCACTGAAGTCATGTCTCACATCAACATATACCTCTGCCATGGGATTTAAGTCATCAAGGAAAGATACAGTTCTCTGTGGGTTTCAGCTTTGCATGGATTTGGAGTTGGTTCAGGTGAAATACTTTGAGTGGCAAAGTACACAGGAATCGAGAGTGTCCATACTCAGGTACATCATGTACCTTAAATGTTTGTGTAACGAGCTGCATGGTGGAATCTCGTGCTTTTTGTGACAACATGCCTTTCACACTGGTTTTGAAGCTCCATGATACAGGCAATGGCAACCCACTCCAGTACTCTTGCCTGGAAAATCCCACTGACGGAGGAGCCTGGTGGGCTCCAGTCCATGGGGTCGCTAAGAGTCGGACACGACTGAGCGACTTCACTTTCACTTTTCACTTTCATGCATTGGAGAAGGAAATGGCAACCCACTCCAGTGTTCTTGCCTGGAGAATCCCAGGGACGGGGGAGCCTGGTGGGCTGCCGTCTGTGGGGTCGCACAGAGTTGGACACGACTGAAGCGACTTAGCAGCGGCAGCAGCGGCAGCAAGGGGAAATCAGGTACATTTAAATATTAGCTGCGGTGGTCACACGGTAGAGGTGAGGTGGGGTTGTGGGCAAGGATTCAGTTCAGGCAGATGCTTAGGCAGGATCTTGGCTAAGGGTGGGTACAGTGACCACGGACATCTGACTGTCGTGGCAGCCACCACTCTATTTCCTCAGAGAATTCCTCAGACAGAGCTGAGGAGGTGTCTCGCTGCGGCTGTGAAGGGGACTGGTTGATGGGGCGGGGCCGATTTTCTGAGATTTGAGCATCCAAACTGTGAGAAAGGTGGATAAAAGATGACTCATAGCCTCTAACCTGTAAAAAGAGTAAGGGGCTGAAACATTGTACACTTGAGGAGTAGGAAAACGAAAGGCAGCTTAAGTGTACCTCTGACATAGGGACACAATGATCAGAAAAACCCAGGCCGTCTCTGATCTGCAACACTAGCATTGGTTTCTCTCAAAGGCAAGTCAACCACCTCTTGAAACATGCACAGCTCTCACATTGAAGACAGAGAAAAAGTCTCATTTAAAAACAATTGTGTCATTTATAGAGACATGGATGGACCTAGATCCTGTCATACAAAGTGAAGTAAATCAGAAAGAGAAAAAAAAAAACTATTGTATATTAATGCATATATGTGGAATCTGAAAGATGGTACAAATGAAACTATTTGCAGGGCAGGAATAGAGACAGAGACATAGAGGATGGACAGGTAGACATGTTCCTACATGTCTGCTGCTGCTGCTGCTAAGTCGCTTCAGTCGTGTCCAACTCTGTGCGACCCCATAGACGGCAGCCCACCAGGCTCCCCCGTCCCTGGGATTCTCCAGGCAAGAACACTGGAGTGGGTTGTTATATCCTTCTCCAATGCATGAAAGTGAAAAGTGAAAGTGAAGTCGCTCAGTCGTGTCCAA
The DNA here is from genome assembly GCF_023091745.1 of Budorcas taxicolor. Lineage (NCBI taxonomy): Eukaryota > Metazoa > Chordata > Mammalia > Artiodactyla > Bovidae > Budorcas > Budorcas taxicolor. The sequence continues at coordinate 46,860,242 of NC_068912.1, read as the reverse complement.
TTCTTAGCGACCCCATGGACTGCAGCCCACCAGGCTCCTCCGTCCATGGGATTTTCCAGGCAAGAGTACTGGAGTGGGGTGCCAGTGCCTTCTCCATGTCTATCTGTCTACAATTCATCCCTTCTGGGTGGGATGAACTGGGAGACTGGGATTGACATAGGTGTAATTGCCATGCGTAAAACAGATAGCTAATGGGAAGCTGTTATATAGCGCAGGGAGCTCAGCTCAGTGCTCTGTGATGACCTGGAGGGATGGGATGGGGCTGTGAAGGTCCAAGAGGGACAGGATATAGCCTGGCAGAATTTCTTGTCCTTGAATTCATTGGAATACAACTGTTTTATTACATAGATATATAGCTGATTCATTTCAGTGTACAGCAGAAACTAGCATAACATTGTAAAGTAACTATACCCCAATTAAAAAAAATACATCAGGAATGAGGATAAACTGAAGCTCACATATAAATTGTAAGTTTCTCAACATGTATAGAACAAGCAATTTGTGCCAAGTCTATTTCTAGGTCCAGCAAGGAGGTCTAAACAAGTAGGGATCTCATCCAGCAACAACTGTTTAACTCTTCCCAGAGGTCAAGCTTTGTGTGAGGCACTGCAGGTTGGAGAGAGCAGAGGGAAAATTGTTCTAGAGTCCTTGGGAGTCTGCCAAGCACATATTCACCTATTCTGAAGACTGCCATGAAGCCTTGGGAAAGAGAATGGGGCAGGGGGTGAGGGAAATATCACTGAGAGCATCAACCCTCCAGCTCCTGATAGCTCTCATCTTCTCACATAACCTACCAGGACTTCTTGCCCTTGAATTCATTGAAATACAACTGTTTTCTCAAAATCAGTTCCATTTTCTGGCTTTTGCTAGTTTGAAGGGTTATCTGTTATTTTGTGAGGGAGACCAGACGACTGAAGTGACTTAGCCAGCAGCAGCAGCAGCAGCAGACATACTTACAGTTGAACAAAGGAATATGAACATGTATTATTGAAGTAGAAATAATTCTTTCTATTCTAATTTCTGTCTTCCTATCTTGTATGTTTTTCTTGATTCTCATACTTTTGGAGCTGCTCAGTGGACCCATATCTTTTCTCTACCCTCTTTCCGTCTGTAATTTTATCTGATTTGCTGTAATAATGAGGTCAATGTGAATGAATCCCAATCTTGTCTCTCATTTCTGCCTTTTATAGACATTACATTGTGATAAAGTTGGACTATCCACAATATGACAGTAAACTATTCCCCAAATGCTTAGCATATTAGTTACTACTGAACTAATGCAGTGTGTTCCCATGTAAACCATAGCCTTTTCTATTTTAATCTCTATATGTCCAAGGCTTACTAATTTGACTTGGTTTAAATGTTACATGCTTCTGATTGCTCTTGCTTACCTCATTCCTCTTATCCCCTTCCCTTTCAAACTTACCCACCATGGAAAATAATGTTCTCTCCTTGAACTTCCCACACTGTTCTATGTACTTTGCATGTGCTAACTCATTCAATACTAAGCATAACCCTATGATGTATAATATATAACTTTAAAATCACCACTGTTTTGCAGATGAGGAAATTAAGGCATAGCAATCATGTTCTTGTCCTGTGCTCAGTTGCTCAATCATGTCCAACTTTTTGTGATCCTGTGGACCATAGCCCACCCGATTCCTTTGTCCACAGAATTTTTCCAAACAAGAATACTGGCGCAGGTTGCCATTTCCTGCTCCAGAGGATTTTCTCAACCCAGGGACCGAACCCGTGTCTCTTGCATCTCCTACACTGTCAGACAGATTCTCTACCATTAGCTCCTGCTCTTAGTAAATATTAGATCCAGGATACAAACCTAGACAGTCTGGTTCTAGGGTCCATGTTTTTAACACTTATCCTATAATGTCTAAATACAGTCCATGCTTTATATCTAGTGTTAAAGATGTTGATGGCAACTTCTTTTCCTACACTGATCTTCTTGAGCATACAGCTGCTGTTTGATTTTCTTTGGTTCTTCCACATTGCCCAGCAGGGTGCCTTACACATTTAGAAACTCAATACATATTGGGTGAAGGATTGATTCTCTTATTTTGTTACTGTGTCACTTTCTGTGGCTTGCTTGTCTCTAAATTTAACCAAACAACATATTAGTTGAAGGTCAATATGTTGATTTATCATAAACCTTATTAAGACCAGAGTAAGCCATCTCCTTCACATCTTTCATGCCACCTCTCACCTCCTCCTGGCTGAAGAAGAAAGAGGAATTGGTTTGACATGACAAATTTTGTGGGCTGCTTTTAAACAACTTAATAACCTCCAGGATTTTACAAATTGATCTTTTTCTTAATGAATTGCCCAAGAAACTTTCAGGTTTGAGAGTCAGACCAACTGCTCCATAATTCATGAGTTAGTCCTTGCGTTCTTCTTGTAATGCAGGATGAACTGATTAATTTTTTGGACATTTGGCAAATCTGATCTGGGTGACTAAGTCCCTGGCCTGTTTTAAATCCTATTTCTGAAGTCCTCTGGTAGGAATTATATTATGTCTCTGACAACAGTGGCCTTTGTAATGAGAACTGAAACAAAACAGGCATTAAGCACACTCATGTTAGCCAACCATTATTCAATTGTCTTCTTAGTACAAGACTATCTACCCTTTGTTTTTGACTATATTTGAAATCTATTTCCTGGTTGCTAAATGTTACAGCTTTCCTGCTAAGCCGATTTTATGTATCAGAAGCATATGCATAGTTAGAGGCATTGGATGATAGAATTCGAATTCATCTGTTTTTGAAGGTTAAAGTTTGGGGATTATTTATTACAGCAACCCCCACCACACAGGCATGACCTTTACCTTGCTCATAAAGAAGGGCTGGTCTCACAGACAATAATCTACTTAATCTTACTTTATTATGCCATGCAAATGCCTGGGAAAAATTCGGAAGCTAATGATGTCATCAAAATAAATTAATCTGTAATAGCTGAAGACATTTCCCTCTTGCCTGAAGGCTGTAGCTCCAACAACTTTAAAGAGATGCAGTTATTTCTTCATCCATCCATTTTTTTTCAACAAATATTTATTGATGTTCTAGCATGTGCCTGCTCAGGTGCTAACTCAGGAGGGGCATTTAAAGATAAATAAGAATTGACCCTTACGGGACTTCCCTGGTAGTCCAGTGGCTAAAACTCTGAGCTCCCAATGCAGGGGGCCCAAGATTGGTCCCTGGTAAGATAACTAGATCCCACATGGTGCAACTAAGCAATCGTGTGCTGCAACTAAGATAGAAGATCCTGCATGTTACAACTAAGTCCCAGTACAGCCAAATAAATAAATATTTTAAAGGAGTAATTGACCCTTCCCCTTGAGGAGTTAGTTCAGTCTGGTGGGAGGACACTGCCAAGTTGTGTATCAACAAAAATACTGAGTATTTACAAGAGGAAGAATGATTAACTCACAAGGGCACTGAGAGAATGTGACTTTTAAACCAGGTCTTCATGACTAGAGAGGAGTGTGCAAGATAGAGAAGAGGCAGATGAAAAAGAAGTTGGAAATGGTAGAGAACTAGACGGATGGGGATGGAAAGGAGAGCTGGGCTCTCATGGGGAAGGGCTTAGTGTGATTTTTCTCAAAGGGTCGTATTATATTCTGAAGGTAATAGAGTCTGAAGGTTTTGAAAGATGAGAGTGACATGCTTGTATTTTTTTTTTGGTAGGAAGATCATTTTGGTGTCGGGTGGGGTACAATTTAGAGAGAAGATAATTGGGAACTGCCTATAAAATACTGTGACATTTCTCGGAATTTGATTTTCTAAAGATGAACATATATAAACTCATCCCTAGTAGAGAGAAGGATTTTACTGATAACAATCATATATTGGTAATCGTTAATGATTTATTTGCCCTATAGCAAAAGAATCAGCTCTTGCATGACTTTACTGTGCTCAGAGTACAAAATCACTGTTATTTTCCCATCAATGCACATATCTGAAATTCAACCAAACCCTTGGCATTCAAGCAAGTTCATGTTCATTTGTAAGCTGTGGCACAGCAGGATTTGAACCAACCTCTTATGCACATTTGGTGGAAAATAACCTGAAAAGTAATTGTGGATCTCAAACTTCCTCTCTTGATTAAAGCATAATTAAATTTTATTTAAGAGGTCATGATTATGCGATACTGTAGAGCTGATGGCAATGGTATCTGCAGGTCTATTCTAGAGCCCAGTGCCTGGTCAATGGCCAAAATATTAATCAAGGTGATGATGATAACTGTGATGCTGTTATTCAAGTCACTCTTAGGACAATTAATTGTTTTGTCCATGCCCCCGGAAAGGAATGTTTTCTCTAATCATAGAGAACTATACTTTTTTACATAAGAAGACTCAGATCCCATATTCATAACAGAAGAATCTTGCTGTTCAGGAGGTGTATTTGAATAGCCTGCTGGATTCATGAGAGAATTGGGGTGTATGTATGTATGTATATCACAGGGGAAGAAATGTAATTAAGCACACACAATAGAGTCCATCTTTAAAGTCTTATATACTAATAAGCCTTTTAAAATGTTAAAAATATAATCAACATATGCAGTAGGAACCCACATGTGTCTACAATGAATTAAAACTTCAGAAAAATATCATGATGTCATGATGTTTGGCTTAATCAGACTGAGCCCAAGAAGAAGTGGAAGGAATTTTGCAGGAAGAAACCATGATGATTTAATGTCTGAACTGGTGGTAAGTAGCAATGACAAATCAAGGCCAGAGTTACTACCCATGAGATAGAGTAGAAGTCCATCTTCTGCGTCACATCCAAAGAAACACGTTCAAGACCAGACTCTGCCACATGTTGGCTCTGGAATGATGGGAAAATCATTCAAGCAATGTATGCCTTAATTTTCTTATCTGTAAGATGAGTAGATTCAGTTGTGTGCCCCCTGAGAAGCCTCCTAGCTCTAATGTTATATGAATTCATGTCATTGCCTGAAGGCCCATGATTTCAGGGGTTTGATGAATCTGGCACAGTGGTTGGTTTACCAGACTCTGCTGATGGGCTGTCAGGGCTATGGTGCTAAACAGCAATGTCGATGAGGCAGTGAGGGAATGACTTTCTCTATTTCCCTCTGTGTTGGAGCTGATCTCTATTTACCTTAGTTTCCATAAACCAGTTATAAATGTGAAGTCACTAATTGAAGGTTATAGCTCCTGTAAGATTGGGTCCACCAAAAATACAGAAGTCTGCAAGGTTAGGAAGCCCTGGCCCTCTCTATGGTGTCCGTGCAGTGCGCTGTGTGTGTGCCCACCACACACAGCCCAGTTACTCAGTGGTGTTCAACTCTTCAGCCCCATGGACTGTAGCTCCCCAGGCTACTCTGTCTCTGGAATTTTCCAGGCAAGAATGCTGGCATGGGTTGCCAATTTCTTCTCCAGGGGATCTTCCTGACTCAGGGATCAAGCCTACATCTCTTTCATTGGCAGGCAGATTCTTCACCACTGAGCCACCTGGGCAGCCCTCATGCAGTGCCACAGTTACATCACTGCCTGTCTCGGTGACTTAAATGAAAAATGAAACAAATGAAGTCGCTCAGTCGTGTCTGACTCTTTGCGACCCTGTGGACTGTAGCCTACCAGGCCCCTCCGTCCATGGGATTCTCCAGGCAAGAATACTGGAGTGGGTTGCCATTTCCTTCTCCAGTGATCTTCCCGATCCCGGGTCTCCTGCATTGCAGGCAGACGCTTTAACCTCTCAGCCACCAGGGAAGCCCCCAAGTAAGTGCTTAATCTCTCCAAGCCACATTTTCCTCACTAGAAAGTTGGGCTAAAGATAGCATCTATCTCATTAAGTAGGCTGGAAGATTCAGATAAGTAATTTTAAAAATAGTAGTTATTGAGTGGTAAAAGTCCAGCATTTTGTATGAGTTTTAAACTTTTAACTTCACTTATTTCTCAAAAGAACTAGAGAGGATGTTGAGTGGAAAGACTGAGATGGTAGAGGGAGGAAACAGGGACACAAGAAACAACACTTTTAGAGCTCTGTAGCTTTGCCCACCATTTGCCTCAGTTTTCTTATACTTCATAGGCTTACTGCTGTTGTAGGAATGACCTTTGACTTTCCAGAGGAGAATAATGAAGCAAGAGAAACTTAGTGAAAGTGGATTCGTGGCAAAACGTAAATGTGGCTTCTGTATTTTATGTTCACACCAGTGTCTTCTACTTTAAATTTCTCTATTTTGTCCCCACTTTTCCACTTGGTAAGAATCATTTGCTGCCCTAATGTTCAGTCAGTGGATTTCTTTCATAGGAAAAAGGGCTTTTAAAAAACCTACTGTAATGATCGCAGTACAAGTGAATCCTTTCTATAAATTCACTTGGATTTTTACCTTGACAATTGTGAATGAAATGTATTTAACATCCTTGAGAAGAAGGAATGGTTTCCTTTTCTATTAATTTTAGATTCACACCTAGTATTAATTTGTTTTTGGTTTCCATTGGGGGCAGACTAAGGTAAATTGTATTCAAAGGGAAACAGGAATGATTTTGAAGACAGAGGGTGGAACTGGCTCAGATGAAAATTTCTAAAACACTGTGGTGTATTTTCTGGAATGACTGTGAAAATATCTTCCCTTGAGAATTTTTTTAAGAGACTGGCTTCCTCTCTCTTTATATTATATTCAGTGCAGTGGTAGCTGACATGTGGGGGTGGGGTAGGGGTGGGAGCAGTGTATCCAAAGCGCCTTCCAGTCCAATCCTTCAGAGTCTAATACCAACGGGAAGGAAACTTCACAAACAGCCTTTATCATTAGAGCCAACTTAATGACAGAGAGCAATTAAGCATTTCTATGGCGGGTAGTATTCTGTGTCTGTTAGCTATTATTAAACTTATTGAGTTTTTGAGGGGATTTATCTCTTGTTGCCTCTCTTTGCCTTTGGCTCAATAGGGCAATGAAATCAGAATTGCATGCCTGTGACAACATGGGGGCGTTGCCACAGGATGAAAGATGTTACCAATTTAGCCTGCCGACCACTTCAAACTCGAGAGGAGGAGCAGATGGGCTGGTGCTGGAAAATTCTCTTACTTGCTAGATGAAAACAACTCATAAAATGCTAAAGATGGTAAAGTGATTTTAAAAATTAAACAAATACAAATCAATTTTTTGTGTCTCTTGGTATGTTTCCTAAACAATAAAGTCATGTTTGGCCTAGAATCAAAGAGCATTTGCTGAATATCTGTTATGAATTACAGAGTACAAAATTAGTGAGTTTTAAAGATATGGACTGCTTCTAAGGAGAGTACATATGATTATCAGGACAAGCTGCACACACATGTGTGTATGTCTGTCTATATCTGTTTGTCTATCTTTGTATGTATCCATTTATGCATCTATCATCTATATATCTCCTATCTGTAGAATTCTATTAGCATCAGCTCTTGACAATATTATATATATATATATATTACATATAGACAAGACTAAATGTTTAATTGCTAGGTACTGGCATATAAGACTGTCGGTTATGTAATATGCAATACAGATATTGTAAAGGAGAATATTTAAGAAAGAATAATATGAATAGAGATGTCAAAGATAATTTGATCTGGACATTTGAGTACATGGATGGGAGGAGCAAAACAATTGAGTGTGACGAACAACTTGAGCCAAGATAGAGGCTAGGGTCAAGGTGACCGTGAAAAGACGTGCTTAATGGAACTAGTTTTTGGTTGATTTTAAATTACAGAAGATAAAGCAAAGTAGGAAAATAAGCCAGGAGAATTAGGCAGAGTTGGAATTAATATTGTACCCTTTATAAGGTTCTAAATTAGAGATGGCATACAGTTTAGTGGATGGATGAATTTAGATGTAGAGGTAAGCTCTATTTCCACCACTATCTTGTAAGGTTGGAGACTTGCTTAATGGAATTATTTGGGATAATGAGAACTGAACAGTTGTGCAAAAATACCATAGTAGAGGCAAACATTTTAAAGGTGGGGAGGAATATAATTTAGAAAACAAATTGCTGCAAACTTGGTGATATCAGTCATTTAAAAAACATTTGTCAATATCAACACTATGCTAGATACACCTAGTGGACAAGCTCCCTATCCTTCCAAGGTTTATAGCTGTGTTAAAAAACAAAATTTAACTTAGTAAATTTTAAAGATCCTATTGGCTCTATCCCAGGTGTTACTAGTGTTAAGGAACCTGCCTGCCAATGCAGGAGACATAAGAGACGCAGGTTCAATCCCTGGGTTGGGAAGATCCCCTGGAGGAGGGCGTGGTAACCCACTCTAGAATTCTTGCCTGGAGAATCCCATGGACAGAGGAGCCTGATGGGCTACTATCCATGGGGTCGCAAAGAGTCAGACGTGACTGAAACGACTTAGCTCGCACACAAGGATACAGGAGACGAACAGCATCTACCAGATAGAAAGGAGCTGTACAAAATGGAAAGCTTTTATAAGCAGAAAGCAGAGAGGGACAAGAAGAGAGCAGCTTGTTTAAGGCAGGAGAAAAAGCATGCAACTGACTCTCCTCCCTTTCATGTGGCATCACTGGGCTTTCTCAGACTTCCCTACATGTTTCTAAAACTCCCCACATCCTGAAGACTTTAACCCTGTTTCAGTCCAAATTATTGCCTTCACCCAAATTCATATGTTGACGCCCCAAACCCCAGTTCCTCAGAATGTAAATATATTCAGAGATAAGGCTATTAGTTAGGGTTAAATGAGGTCATATAGGAGGCATGCATGCTCATTCACTCAGTCGTATCAGACTCTTTGAGACCCCATGGACTATAGCCCACCAGGCTCCTCTATCCATGATTTCTCCAGACAAGGATACTGGAATGGGTTGCCATTTCTTCTTCCAGAGGATCTTCCCATCCTAGGGATCAAACCTGTGTATCCTGTACTGGCAGGCAGATTCTATACCACTGAGTGTCTGGGAAGCCCCATATAGGTGGACCCTAACCCAAACTGACTGGTGTCTTTATAAGACAAGGAAAGGGGACACACACAGAGACACCAGGATGATGCACACAAAGGAAAGGCCATGTCGAGACCCAGCCAGAAGGTGGCCGTCTGCGAGCCCAGGAGAGAGGCCTCAGAAGAAACTAAAGCTACCAACATTTGATCTTGGACTACTAGCCTCCAGAATGGTGAGAAGATAGATTTCTGTTTAAGGCACTCAGACTACATTATCTTGTTATGGCAGCCCAAGCCAGCTAACACAACTCCCAAAGCAGAAAGTTGAAGACTTTTCTGTATGATTTCTTAGCTCTTTCCTCTCTTTCCTTTCTATGACTTACTGGGTTAGGAAAGTTGGACTTCCCATTTCCTGTGCATAAACTTGCCTATCTAAGTCTATTTTGCCCCCAGTTACCAAGGCTTATAATATACCCATGATGAAAGAAATGCTATATTTTCCTACACTAATAAAAATAAATAAATAAATCCATGATTTGAGTCTTTCAGGCCTGGCTGATCTTATGGTAGCCATGGAATAATTTGTAACAATGAAACTAGCATGAAAATGCAGTAGTTTAATATCCTTTAAGTATTATTCCTACTACATGGCCAAGTGGAGGAGACAAGGCTTTAACACACTCACACAAGCAAATAAGTAATTAGGAAGAGGAGTAAGTTTGATGAAAACAAATAGAGGATCTATTGAGATGGGGATGTGCAAAGGTAAGGAATTCCTCTCTAGGAAAGTATTGGGTTGACATTTCAACTGGGACTTGAAGAAAGAGTAGTATTTAACTTGGGACAGGGGGAGGATATGTCAGGAGTGCAATAGCAAAGAGGAGGAAGAAAGCTCCTCTGAGGAACCAAATGGAAGCTGGTGGGGATAGGTGAGGCGGCCGAATAAGGATGAACGCATAATATGGCATGGGATAGACTAGTGCACTGCACTATTATAGAGACCCAGCTGTGGAAGGCTAGTGGGCTGCGTTAGAGGTCTGAGATTTTAACCCCAGTGCAAGGGCAGCCACCAAAGGATTTCAGCCTGTGACTGCCAATTTGTGATGATGCAAACGCCAGGGAGCAAAAATATGTAATGATAATAGCCACAGTAGAATTTATGAAATGCTTCCTTGATGTCAAGAGGTATCTATGTTATTTAATCCTTACAACACCTAGTGAGGTAATAATTGCTACTCTTTATTGGATACTGACAGTATTCCAAGCACCATGTTAAATACTTTACAAATATATCTCTAGTCTCACAACAAACCTGTCAGGAGGTATTATTATCTCCTTATCTTAAATAATATAATGCAGGCTCTGAGTGATTAAGTGATGATTAAGGTAAGTGGCAGAGCTGATGTGAAGACCAGAGCCATATAATACTACCTTCCATAGTCCTAGGCATGTGGTATATTAGCTGTAAAGGGTGAACAGTAGACAAAGCAAGATGAACAAGAAAGATGTGATTTGAGAAAGGCCTTTCAATATCCCTGAACCTCTCATTCTGGCTAAATTTAGGGCAAATCCACAAAATTTATTTGCTATTGTACCTGTATACTTCACCAGCAACCCATTAAGTCATCTTAGGTTTGTGTAATGGGTATTAGTTTCCTAGAGTTTTCATAACAAATAATCACAAGCTCAGAACTTCCCTGGTTGTCCAGTGCTTATGACTTAGCCCTCCAATTCAGGGGGAGGGAGTTTGATTCCTGGTTGGGGAGCTAAGATCCCACATGTGTCAGGCCCCACCCTCCCCCCCCCCCAAAAAAAAACACACAATTCATAGAACAGAAGCAATATTGTAACAAAGTCAATAAAAAATTTTAAAATGTTCCACATCAAAAAATCTTTTTAAAAAATAATCACAAACTCTACAGTAGAAATTTATTCTAGATTCTGGAGGTTGCAAGAAATCAGGTTGCCAGCAGGTGGATGCTCCCTCTGAAGGCCCTTGAGGAGAGTCCTTTGCCTCTTGCACAGGTGGCTCCAAGCATTCCTTGGCTTGCGGCTGCATAACTCCATTCTCTGCCTCCATCTTCACATGGGCATCTTCTTTTTCCTCAGTGTTTCTTTTCTAGGACACTTGTCCCTGGGTTTAGGGCCCAACTAGATGATCCAGGATGATCTCACATACAGAACCTCAATTTAACAGCAAAGATTGTTTTTGTTTTTTTTTTTTTTTCAGTGAGGTCAGATTCACAGGTTCAAGAGCATGGACACATCTTTTCCCCACTTTCCCACATGTTTCATTTCAGGAAGCTCCTGCTATGTTCTGGATGAACATACAGAGAAAACCCAGGGTATTAGCAGTCTCTGATCTCTTTGCTCCCCAAGGCAGAAGACCTCCCTGCTTAGGGATTAGCTCTTGCTGTGGGTTCAATCTTCTGAGCAAATATAGACAAGTTAAAAGTCTACAGAAGTTTGTGATTTTTTTTTTTCATTTTATAATTGGGAGTTTTGTGATATTTCACAACTGACCAGAATCATGTAATTTTCCCTTCCTTCCTTGATACACAACTCTCTTTACTATGTGTCAGTTTGTACATAGGGCATTAGAATGTGTGTTGTTATTGTATCGAAGAGTAAAAACGTCTGTCTGAAGTATAAATAATAGTTATGACTTGATCATTGCTTTTTTCATTATAAAGTCATCAGTGTTAGTCTGACGAACAAAAGTGAAAAGATCTTCACACAGCCCCAAGTTAACAAATTCTTTTCCACTCACTCATACATCCAGGCATAAATGATAAGGCGTCATCGTATGTGTTTGGAATGGAGCCCTGCAATCTGACCTGCAGATCAAAAAAGTGCTAATAAGTGGCAATCAATCCATCAGCCAACAAATGGTTTTATTTTCACTCAGTAAGGGTTTCACGCTTAAAGGGGAGATGGATAATTAAGACTTCATGTTTCAAAATATTAAATATTGATTTGTAGACATTTAGCAGCAGGCATAAAGCTCTCCTGAGGGATGACAACAACTGTCTCAAAGATTATAAAAGATTTTATTTCTCTGGGTAGAATTTAGCATTTATTTCTTATTTAAAAGATGTGAAATGAGAGTTAGTAAAATATTATATCAAGGAGATAGCTCAGAGCTCCTCAAATTGCTGTCATGTCTGTGGTGTGTGGCTGGCCAGAGTTAAAATAAAACTGTTTTGCTGGTTGCGTATCGGCTTTTGGTTTATTGAAGTGTCAGAAGGTTTATAAGCTCTTCAACTCAAGTTTTGATTGTTTTATCCAACTACTGTCACTTCTTATCAGTATTAAAGGCAGAAATCAAAGAAAAGGCCCTTGGGAGGCGGACTTCCAAATGTTGCTTTTCGCTGTCACTGTTGTAATGCTGACACTCTCCTGACAGGCCCTTTTTCTTGACACCATGGAGTAATTAGGGGCATTTTTATAATAAGCTTTACCAATTAGTTAATACATTTTCTGATTAAACACTCCTTTGTCTCAGCTGTACAGAAACTGCCTGAATGAGTAGGAGCTGGAGAGGGGAACTACAGCTGGGGCTATGTGGAGACACCACAGTGAGTCCAAATTTCACCTGAGCTTTGACTTTCTTAAGCCCTTGAATCAGGAATCCTTGTCAGTGCAGGCAATTGGGACAATATTTGGGCCAGACATAATATTCAGACCTCACAAAGTAAATTTCCAATCAATAGACTCCATGTAATGGGTGGATTTTTAGCACCTTGATGAAACTCAGTGTCTTTCCAAAGGTTTGCCCCATTATAATCTCTTCTGTTGAGGGACTGTGCAAGACGAAGTGGAACACTGACTGGACATGGTGTGTGTGTATTAATTGCTCAGTCATATACAACTTTTTGTGACCTCATGGACTGTGGCCCACCAGGCTCCTCTGTCCATGGAATTCTCCAGGCAAGAATACCGGAGTGGGTTGTCATTTCCTTCTCCAGGGGATCTTCTTGAGACAGGGATCGAACCTGTGTCTCCTGCATTGGCAGACGTATTGTTTACCATCTGAGCTGAATGGATGTGAGGGGACCTACAAAACAGTCTAAAGGTTCTGCAAATACCTTATAGAAGATGAATAAAAACTGTAAATTCCCCAGTGTTGCCACAACATTCTCATAGATACAATGCAAGTTTCATCTTTATTTACACTACTTGATATGCTTTAGTACAAACAAGCATACTATCAAAAATTAGATGCCATTTGGTTCGTTGCATCAAGCTCTTAGCTGTTAAAAATAAAAACTGCGAATTCAAGGCAGAATTCCTTTGGCCACAGAGGGCTTGGTGTTTCTGGGTGGAGTAAAAGTGCAGCTGTCTTGGGTGTGCTCTTCTGCTGGGGTAAAACTGAGGTTTGCTTTGAGCCCTAGAGTTCCCCACGTGGAGGACACTTGGGCAGTCTCTGCTGCCTTTCTCCCATCTTGCTCTAAGAGTCTCTTCCTATCTATCTCTCAGCGTCTTCTCCTATAGTATTCACTCAGCGATCTTTTATTCCTCATTTAATATGATGGGAAAGTGACAGCAGTTGGATTTTAAAAATTGGAATTTGGATTGAAGTTCTTATAAACCTTCTTTCCACTGGAGATCATATAATGTTGTTCATGTTGCTATTGGCAGCTCCAGCTCCTAAGACTGAGGTCTTAGAGGTACCTAACAGAAGCAGAAGATATTAAGGAGAGGTGGCAAGAATACACAGAAGAACTGTACAAAAAAGAGCTTCACAACCCAGATAATCATGATGGTGTGATCACTCGCCTAGAGCCAGACATCCTGGAATGTGAAGTCAAGTGGGTCTTAGAAAACATTACTACGAACAAAGCTAGTGGAGGTGATGGAATTCCAGTTGAGCTGTTTCAAATCCTGAAAGATGATGCTGTGAAAGTGCTGCACTCAATATGCCAGCAAATTGAGAAAACTCAGCAGTGGCCACAGGACTGGAAAAGGTCAGTTTTCGTTCCAATCCCAAAGAAAGGCAATGGCAAAGAATGCTCAAACTACTGCACAATTGCACTCATCTCACATGCTAGTAAAGTAATGCTCAAAATTCTCCAAGCCAGGCTTCAGCAATACATGAACCGTGAACTTCCTGATGTTGAAGCTGGTTTTAGAAAAGGCAGAGGAACAAGAGATCAAATTGCCAACATCCACTGGATCATGGAAAAAGCAAGAGAGTTCCAGAAAAACATCTATTTCTACTTTCTTGATTATGTCAAAGCCTTTGACTGTGTGGATCACAATAAACTGTGGAAAATTCTGAAAGGGATGGAATACTAGAACACCTGACCTGCCTCTTGAGAAACCTGTATGCAGGTCAGGAAGCAACAATTAGAACCGGACATGAAACAACAGACTGGTTCCAAATAGGAAAAGCAGTACATCAAGGCTGTATATTGTCACCCTGCTTATTTAACTTCTATGCAGAGTACATCACGAGAAACGCTGGGCTGGAAGAATCACAAGCTGGAATCAAGATTGCCGGGAGAAATATCAATAACCTCAGAAATGCAGATGACACTGTCCTTTCTGGCAGAAAGTGAAGAGGAACTAAAAAGCCTCTTGATGAAAGTGAAAGAGGAGAGTGAAAAAGTTGGCTTAAAGCTTAACATTCAGAAAACGAAGATCATGGCATCTGGTCCTATCGCTTCATGGCAGATAGATGGGGAAACAGTGGAAACAGTGTCAGACTTTATTTTTGGGGCCTCCAAAATCACTGCAGATTGTGACTGCAGCCATGAAATTAAAAGATGCTTACTCCTTGGAAGGAAAGATATGACCAACCTAAACAACATATTGAAAAGCAGAGATATTACTTTGCCGACAAAGCTCTGTCTAGTCAAGAGTATGGTTTTTCCAGTGGTCATGTATGGATGTCAGAGTTGGACTCTGAAGAAAGCTGAGCACCGAAGAATTGAGGCTTTTGAACTGTGGTGTTGGAGAAGACTCTTGAGAGTCCCCTGGACTTCAAGAAGATCCAACCAGTCCATTCTGAAGGAGATCAGTCCTGGGTGTTCATTGGAGGGACTGATGCTGAAGCTGAAGGTCCAATACTTTGGCCACCTGATGCGAAGAGCTGACTCATCGGAAAAGACTCTGATGCTGGGATGGATTGGGGGCAGGAGGAGAAGGGGACGACAGGAGATGAGATGGCTGGATGGCATCACCTACTCAATGGACGTGAGTCTGAGTGAACTCCAGAAGTTGGTGATGGACAGGGAAGCCTGATGTGCTGTGATTCATGGGGTTGCAAAGAGTCGGACACGACTGAGCAACTGAACTGAACTGAACATCACATCATATGGGCATAAATTGCGAAGAGAAATGAGCCAGAGCCTCAGGTTCTCAAACTGCAGCCATGATTCTCCACTCGATGAACCTTGAATCTCTATGCCCTGTGGTTGGCTTTCTACTGATTTTCTAGATCAATTGCACCATGGGGCTTTAGCATTGCTCATTAAAGAGTCTGAAAAAGAAGCAAATTTGGTTCAATTTTTCTGCAGAAAATTTACATTCTCTAACTCTGAAAGGCCCAGCACTAGAGCTCTGCAGCCCTTACCTCATGCTTTGAAGGTTCCATTACGTATATCCCATGGGAAAGTGGAAAAGATTGAATGAATAGCCTTGTGGTATATGAAATTTATTTCTTTAGTAAATATTAGTTTGGGAGCTTCATGTGTGAAACTGGCATGCAGTGTCACAGTTCATTTTATTTTCCTTTTTGCACTGATATATTCAATCTTAGAATAAAGTATTTTTGTATTTCCCATTGAAGTTTATGTGATGCTGTTTAAAGCTATCTTTTGCTTATAATGAAACACTTAGAATTAAAAATGCATTCTTTTAAAGGCACATCTTTTTTTATTAGGCATTTGAATGCATCACACTGTTTTATCAGCAGTAGTAAGTAGACGATAGAATAGGGAAGTGACAGAAAATCTATTTGGCAGAGAAAATAGGCTCTCTTCATATGTGTATGTGATTGCATGTGTGAGTAACATTACAGTAATCGTAATACAAGGATAGACATCTTCTGGCATCATAATGGCAAATCAGAAGATAAAATACAATTTTTAAAATGTGGTCTGTTTTGGTCACTTGATTCTTTCACACCAGCAGCAAACAGAAAATAGACTAAGACAAGAGAATCTACTACATTAGATTCTAAATTAAGTCCTACATTATATCTCTTTTATAAGTGAAAAGGAATTTAAAAGGTAAGTCATCTATTTGGAAAACAGAAGGAGATAGTATAGTTAGAAATAAACAGTCGTATTTGTTTTAAACATATATTTTGTAAAACAAAGAAGCAGCTGTGGTTTCCATAAGAGAACCTTTGAGAGTGCATTAAATGGAATATTTAAAGCTGTAAAGTTGAAGTGGGAATTCATACCAATTATCATTGCCTCTAATAATTTAGATAGTATTTCCTAGTATGCAAGAAAATCTCTAAAGTATATGATCATGTTCAGATTCATACATAGGTTTCAAAAAGAAAAAATCTCTCTCGTTCTGAGAGCTTCCAGGAAATTCTTACTCGACATACAAATCCCTTCTGATTATCAGGTGATCAAGGAAGTATTTGTCATTTTTAAAACACTAAACATTAGATTCTAAAGATAATGCACCCCAAAGAGGGGAAAACCTGGCTTGTTTAATAATGTATACTTCATTTACAGTTCCTAGGAATTTCGTTCTTCTGGCTATGACATTTCCCCCAGTCATGGTTCTGATGTATGCAGATCTCTAAGTACATTTTAAATAGAACAACAACTGAACGATACACTCAACAGGATTCATGAAGAGGAAATAGACATATTTCGGCGTGGGAGAATATTTATGCATTATTTAACAGCAATAATGTTTGAATTCATACATTATGCAAATGTAGTTATAATCAGGAAAATGAAAGAACTTGGACTGCTGCAACGTCCTTAAACCCACCATTAGGTACCTATTTGTGCATAACATTTAACACTGCACAATGCCTTACGATACTACAGTGTATCACTCGAAGAGAAAAGTTATCAGAGATTAACTGGGTATAAAATGAAAAGTTGATGAACCCCTGATTGCTACCTTGATACTGACTTCTATAAATTTATCTTTAAACAAGTGCAAGGATGTTAATGATAATTAACATGATATTGGAATAAAATGCACTTTACTCAAATGCTGCCCCCCATTAAACCTTTCTGCTATTTAGTCGGATATGAATGACTTCATCTTTATCCAGAGAGCCACTGCACTTAAATGCAGGCACTATTCTAAGAATTTTACATGACTTACCTCATTTAATCTCATAACAATTAGCTCACAACAATGTTATGAGGTAGATGCTATTATTATTTCTATTTTACAGATGAGAAAACGGAAATACAGAGAGGATGAGTATCCTGCCTAAAGTCACTGAAGTATTAAGTGGTAGATCCTTGACTTTGAGTACAGGAAATCTGAATCCAGAGTCTACACTCTTGGTCTCAATGCCATGTTGTTTATCTTACTATGATAGTTAGTTATGTTCTACTTCTTTCTTTTAGACTGTAAGTTTTCTGCATTAGAAATGATCATAGTTTCGTATCTGTCATATTCCAGGCAACATGCCAGGCCCGGTGAAAAGAGGAGGAAACAGAGCCCCTGCTCTCCAGGGGCTCACAGTCTAGCAGGGTCGATAACGTGAAACTGGACAGCGCTGTGGGAAGCAAGAGACGGGCATGCAGAGAGAGAATCAGGCAAGTGATCGGAAGGGTGCCGAACCCATCTGGAGCTGCAGGAGCAGGAGCTGTTCAGGAGTAGGCAGCTAAGGAAAGCTAAAGGGAGAGATGCCCCTAACTGGGGCTGCATCCTATTTACCGAGGCCTTACCTTGTCCTCTAGCTCCTGGCATGGGACTCTTCACAGAGAAATTGATTAAGTAGACCAGACTAATGTTTAATTGGTTGAATTAAGTCATTGTTTCCCAACACCAGGGACTTCCATATTGGCAGTCCTGGGTCCCACAGGGTCTAGGGAGAGTTTGGAGACGATATGTGCCCTGATTTTAACTGAAGTAGTGGTTTCTGTTGATTTGTAGAGAATTTTATAATATCCATGACCTCGCCCCGTGGGGAAAAAAAAATGTACACCTCTGTGGAATTCTGTGAAATTTCAAGGTGTTTGTGAACTCTCTAAAATCCACTCTGGACCCTGTTAGGGACCCTGGTCTAAAGGAGTGCAACTTGGATGAATAATAAGCCTACCAATATACAACAGCTATAAGTGAGTACAGATCAGTGGTTCTTAAACTTTGTAGTCCTGAGGGACTTCTTTACACCTGTAAAAACTAAGGACCACCCCCACCCAAAATTTTTTGTTTATCTGGGTTATATCAATCTACATCTATGTTAGAAATGAGAACTGAGAAATTTAAACATACTATCTATTAATTCAAAAATTACAATAACTTCCATTATGTGCTTGCATAAATGTTGCTATGTGTGCATACGTGCTGAATCGCTTCAGTCGTGCCCAGCTCTTTGTGACCCCATGGACGGTAGCCCACCAGGCTCCTCTGTCCATGAGATTTCCCTGGAAAGAATACAGCAGTAGGTTGCCATTTCCTTCTCTAGGGGGTCTTCCTGACACAGGGATCAAACCCACATTTCCTGCATTGCAAGTGGATTCTTCACCTGTTGAGTCACCTGGAAAGTCCTAATGTTGTTATAGAATATAACTACATTTTCCAAATAAAAAAATTAGCAACAAGAGTGGTATTAGTTTACATTTTTATACATCCGTTTAATGTCTGGCTCAGTAAAAGATAGTGGGATTTTCAAGTCTACTTCTGCTTTTAATATGTTGGGAAATGTTATTTTAGTTGAGCTTACAAAGGAAAATTATTCTCACATGGATATGTAGTAGGAAAGGAAGGTATACTCTAATAGTCTCATAAGATCATTGTGGACATTCTTCTTTGATATTACACCAAAACTTGGCAAATAGTTGTTTTTAAAAGTTATTTGAAATGTCAAACCTGAAACAATATTAATGAACTTTTTCTGCTCTGCTACTTGAACATCCACTAGTTTTCTCTGCATTTTGAGTGAATCTTTCACTCTTGTATGATGCGTATAAAATTTTGTAATGTTTATTTGGAAATGCATGTTCACTGAGATATGCAGACCTTCCAAATGTTGATGCATTCCATCACACAGCATTTAAAAATTGCATTCATTAATATCACTACCAATCTCACCCCAAAATCTTTAAATATTGGGAAGTTGTGAAACTAATCAATATAGATACAAGATTTCCAAAATTTCAATTGAGTGAAATTTAATTTTATCAAAGCAAAGATTGTCAGCTGCTTTTCTTGAAGTGATAGGTTCATTTCATTTGTTTTTGAGAAAATGTCTTCCAAATACACATTGAAAAAATCAGTTTGTCAATTGTTCTTTCAAGTAAAAATTCTTTCCACAAAGTGGCTTGTTCAGCTTACAACACAAATGAGCCCACAAATACTTCTCCCTAAGACAAAGCTTGTACTTCTATATATAACCAAAGTGTGTCATATCTACTTCCCATTTCATCTTATTAAATATTGTATTCAAGACTAGCTTTAATAAAATTAATTTTTACTGTTTCATAAAAGACATTCTTAAGTGAAAGTAGCATTTGTTTAAAGTGTAATTGCATAGCAGTTGAAAAATATGACTACATTGTACAGTTGGACGTTGCTTCCTTGATTTCACAACGGCACCAGAAGCCCTACCCACCATTACTTTGGCACCATTAATGCAAACCATCAACACAATGAAAAAGGCAAATCATGTGTTAGTAATATTATGAGAATAATTTTGACCTTGCAGATGCCCTGGAAGATCTCAGGAATCCCTGAAATTCTGCATTCTACACTTTGAGAACCATCTGTGTAGAAGGTACACAGAGAAATTAGCTTCCCCTATGGAGGAAGTTTGAAATAAATATGGAGGCAAGTTTACAGGTTTGGAAAAAAATAATTTTTCATGGAAAAGAGCTAACGCATAAAAGTATTTGTGTATACCTAAGTATGTCCAGTACTCTTGCCTAGAAAATCCCATGGATAGAGGAGTCTGGTGGGCTGCAGTCCATGGGGTTGCAAAGAGTCGGACATGACTGAGCGACTTCCCTTTCACTTTTCACTTTCATGCATTGGAGAAGGAAATGGCAACCCACTCCGGTGTTCTTGCCTAGAGAATCCCAGGGACGGGGGAGCCTGGTGGGCTTCCGTCGATGGGGTTGCACAGAGTCGGACACAACTGAAGAGACTTAGCAGCAGCAGCAGCAGCAAGTATGTTTCAAGTGCAAGGAAATACTGTTTTATACTGTAGACTTCCTGAATGCCCAAAACACCAATTTTAACATTGGATTGTTCAGGATAAGAATGTGAGACTCCTGAGGTAGTCATTTCCTGGCTGCAATTTTTGACCTTAGTGTTTCAAGCATACCAATATCCATTTCTCTGGGTAGAATTTAAAGGAGACAATGGGAAACGGTAGGAGGGAATTACACTCACCCAAGTGAAAGTAGAGATTTTTAAAAACCTTATAAAACAAAGACTTTCAGAAGTGAACTTATACGGCAAACACATTAGCTTCGGAGAGTCCAGGTTTAGAGTGGAGTGTTGACAGACACAAGACTGGAAAAGCAGGAGGAGGCTGTTCTGCAGTAATTAAAACTAAACTGAAGAAGTCGAAGGATGCTTGTTATTCTGTGTTTTCATAGCAGCATGTTCAGCTGCCATGGAGGAGACTCGATTAGCATTTACTTTACAAATCTCATTTCTTCAGAGGTCAGAGCTCAAGCTGAAAATTCACTTCTGGTGGAAATTCCTTAACTTTCTGTTGGCCCATGTCACAAATGGAATGCTTCTTAGGTTTATTTTAGTTGTCTAAATATTGTAGGGTTGCTTGGTAATAAATCAACTTTATGCAATATTTTTCTTCTTTTTATCTCTGGTCATCTTGAAACACTAAGGGTTTCTTGCATTAAAGTAGAATCCTGTATAATACATAGATCACTGATAAAAAGATAATTTGGTGTTGTGAAACAGGTTAATAAGAAAGAATATTACTAGCCATTCATCTTTCTGCCTCCAAGGCAAAGAATATCTTCCAGAAAGATAGCAGTTGAATGTCTTTTTTCAAACAAAGTGGTAATTTTTCCACCAAGATTACTGGCATGTGGATGGAAATTTGTAGTAGAAAGTTATCCTAAGCTTCAGATTTCATTATTCTTTGTGATTTCCGTGATATCACCATTTCTTCAAGCACGGTTAAGGTATATTGTATAGGATCTTTCATGTATACAGATCCTGGGATCCTGGGACAGATTTATATATGTCCAATATGCAGTTATTTCTGGGACTAGGTTAGCATTTGGTGGTATTTCCTGCCAAAGAATTTTGCAAAGGAAATTGCTATGCTTGGGTAATGTATGAAGAATGTTTTCTGCTGGGACTCTGAATACCTACCACATGAATAAACATATGTGCTCTCAGCAGAGAAAAAAAAAGCTTAGACTAGAAAAACTTACCCTGGTCTTCTGACCTCTGTAGGTCACTGTCACAACAAAGAGAGGACAAGTAAGTCCACAGCTTTGAAGATAAGGATAAAGGAGATTGGGTAGTAGTCTCATTTTCTATCCATTTGGAAGAAACTATTTCTGTGATATGGAATGTTTTAGATATTCACACTTGACTTTGTAACTAATATAGTAATTAACATTTATGTAATTCTGGACTGGGTATCAGTGTTAGACTAATGGAAGACCTTTCTGGTAGTGCAATTTGCTCAACTACTCAGAAGGCTTTCTGAGAGGACTCTTTGGAGATGTCTTTTGGGGAAGTTTGCATAAGAATACTCAGAAAATTAAAAATCATTGCAATAAAGGAAGACTTGGAGATAGTTTATTACAAACCGTCCATTTCTTAAGTGAAATATTTTCAGCTCTTCAGGATCATATCAGATGAGAGCGAACCTCTAGATAGGCGACAGGACAGGACTCCTGGAATTCCTTTCAAGGCCTAAGTTTTCATGATTTAATAAGAACAAATGTAAAAATAATTTGCATTGAAATAAAAGCCCTCCATACATCCTAGCTACCATTTTTATTATTAACTGTTGGTTAGATGCTAAAGAGTGAAGAAATAATAATAAAAAACCGATGTGGGAAAAAGGCTGAGAAAAAGACTGTCTCTCTATAGAGATTTTCAAGGCAAGTAAAACAGCATTAGCCTGCTGACAGGTTGTGATGGGGAACAGTTGAAAAGAGCTTAGAATTTCTGAATCGACACAAAAGCAGTACAGGTGTCCCTTCAATCTCATATAACCTTAAAAAAAAAACCCAAATCCTTGTTCCCTTTGTGAGTCAGAATCAGTATAGGCAAGAAGGAGGCCACAGGAAGGACACAAGGTATTTGCCTATTCACAATGAATACTTTTCCTGCAATATGTTTATAATACTGGTGCTTTTGTTTTAGAGGTATAATAACCGCCCCTCCCCCACCACATACACACATTCCAAACTGAAACATGGTACCGAGAGCATAGCATCATCCCACACAGTTTCATTATTCATAGTGTTATCGTGAATGCAAATGTTGACACAGTATCTGCACAACTATTTTCTGGTAAGGAATCCACAAATAACACTTGACATCTTGTTTGCATAGCAGCTACCATGTGTATTTTTCACTGTTCTTTGTATCTTCACTGCATATTGGAACTCTGCATCATTTTGGCCTAGTTCAACATCTTTTAATAGGCAAACCTGACTCAACATCAAAGGACAGATCAGCTTCAAACTGATTTTCCACACTAACAGTCTTGTGCACCACCACCAAATATTATCACGTTGACTACCACACAGTTTTAAGACTCAATCGTTCTGCGTTGATTTTTTTCTCCATTAATTTATGTGGCCTTTCATAATATGCTTTGGAGGGCATAATTTTTTAGTTCTCATTTTCTTAAATCTATTCTTCATTAAATGTGTAATTTTCAGTACAACTCAGGGTTTTCTAGCATCATGCTGTTAATGATACTTCAATTATTTTACTCTATTGTTTGCAATGCAATTAAGCAAGACACTGAATCTTTAACAGTAACAATTCTTTCATATGACTACAACCATTAAATAACTACTGCAAACTTGCTGTGAATTCTGTAGGGTTAACATCAGATACAATCTTAGAAGAGTTATGTTTCACCATAGAATGCAAACATCTTGGTTCCTAAGAAAGGCATCGTGCAGAGGGTTTGCTAATTGATTTTTCCTTAAGAACAATCTGTTTCTCTTCCAGCTTATTATAGGAAACTCTGGTATTTGTCATTTTTCCAATATTTGGAGGCTGCTGCCTTAATAAATGCACATATCAGATGATGCTCACTCCCTGTCTGATGGGCGAGTGGTGTTGGGCAGAAGAAGGTCACACTGATGTTAAATTTGCTGCTGAGCAAAGGATCAAAGTGTAAATGGAATTCTGAAAGCTGGGAAATATGAGTGTGCCAGTGTAAATAATCTATTAATTATTGACAGCTAAGAGGCTAAAAATTCCTATTTGGTCATGACATCTTAATTTTCACACTGACTGAGCCATTTCTGGCAATTTTCAAATTAAAGTTTTCTTTTACTATAGATGTGAAATATTTCCATTATACTAAATCTCTGCTGGTGCTTTCTTCCTCTTTTGACATTTTGTCTGATTTCTGCATATTAAAGCAATGTCAGATATGACAAAAGGCAAGGAATGATTTGAGCACGAGAAAGAGAACAATGATATTAGAAGTGCTTACACACTACACATTTTAAAAGTTTTGTTTCTATGTAGAGGGGAAATAAATCCCTGGGAATAATGTGAGTGATGTTTGAGAAGCTTCAGGTATGTTCACTATTTACAGAAGGCAAACAACACTGAAGGTGATGATAATTATGAGACCATTTAGCAGATATCACAGAACTGGAGGTCATTTTTCAAACATTTTAAAGTGTATCCAGGAAAAGGACAAGGCGGATGTAAAATATTTTAGTGTCCTTGCTGTACATTTTCAAAATTATTATTGTAAATCGTTTAATGACATGATATTTTTCATATATTCAGTTTCTTTATTTCTACTACACATCACCAGGCTTTCTTTATTTCTGGCATGAGCTATTTGTTTAACTGAAGTAACTGGCACTCTGCTTATCAGAGTTTAACTGGAGAGAGTATAAATGGAGCCTGACGAATAGGTTGGGCCATACAAGAACATTCGGGAACTTCTGAGGCACAGTGGGTTGGTGCCCCTGACATCTAGGGGAATGGCTTTTATTAACAGCGCACTTCCATTGGCGAGGTAATGTTCAGGACTTTGATCACTATAAAGACCCTCTCTTCTGGGTTTCTTAACAAACTAAAAGGTTGAATCAGGTTCCCTGAAGTTTGCGAACCCCTTTTTGTCCATTTGGGTCAAGTTTGAAGCCCAAATGGGCCAATTTATGTTTGCAGGTTAGTGTTGCTTTGAGTTGAGGAAATATGTTTGAACTTTCTATTCAGCAGTCCAACTCAGGGGGTGTGAATACGGTGAACTGTTCACACGAGCCCCAGCACACCTCCATGCTGGGCTTCCTACTGCTGGACTGCTGGTCCAAACTGGCCTTAAAGGACTGGACACCAGAGGAGGTCTTTCATGCTTCTCTGACTTTGATTTCCCACTCTCTGCTACTGATCATTTATGATAAACTGGAGCCTTTTGAGGTGAGCAATGTCATGGCTACTGTCTACTTTTGAAATGACACTATATTAATGCATTTTACACCTAAAACGAATATGAAATGCTTGATTTTTAAAAGAAATATTTTAGGTAATAAATCTTAGATAGAAAGGGGGAAAATGAGAGGGAGGGGTCACCATGGAATAAATGTGTGAAGAATTTAATTACATCATTTATTTAAGAGAAGAAAGAAAGCAGGGAAGATCAGTAAAGAAGGAATTCATCAGAGACTAAGCTAATAGCAAACCATTATCCCTAACAGAATCACATAGTAGGGATGAGTCTTTGTATTTTCAGTTTGGAAAGATATTTTCCTTTTGGGGGTGATGCTGTGCATTGTGTGTTCTACAACAGCAGTATCTGAATTGGAGGAAATACATCAATAGGTCCATCTTTAACTAGCTCAGCCATATTCCCTCGTGGTGCTTGAAATGCTCATTCTGTCCAGCAGAGGGCACTAGTAACTAGTGCACACCGGTAACACATTGTGGTGTTTCCCATGATGAATAACCATATTTTCAATACATCGCAAGCCACAGTAATGAGAGGAACTAGTTATTATTTTTGTTCTTGTTATCACGCCATATCTTTTATTTACCCCATTAGACATTTCCAGCTTCTATAGCTTCAATTAAAATATCAATACCTGGTTCAGAATACTCTCTCAGTGTCAAGAACTGGGCTATTAAAAGAAATACACACAGATGTTTTCACACTTCTAAATAAAAGGGACTTTCTTGACTTTTTCTCAAACTAACAATTCTATTCATTTAAGCAGGATTCCAAAGAAAAAGGGCAACAATTCTAAACACTGCAAATCTTTGAGTGGAGAGCAATGGAACTTTAGAACTTTTAAGAATCATGGCTCTGCTTTCCCAGTAGGAACTTTTCAGTGAGGAAACACAGTCGAGGTTCAACAAACCTTGATTTCGCAGACAGACTCTAGAAATTTTAATTAGCCATCTCCTTACATGTTTAGACATTAATGTTGTTTATGTAGCCATCTTATTACATATTTAAACATTGCATTAATTTGGCAGCCTGCTGAGTGTTACTGAAGAATTCCCTGAAGAGTGGCAGATATTTCCAACATTTTACCAAAACATAATTTGCTAAGTTTAACTAAAGCAGTTTGGCCCTTTTCATCATCCTGGACCAGATGTGTAAAAGGAAGAAGCAATAGAGCTTTATTTACCTATTAAAAAAAAAAATAGCAAACATCTTCAAACACCTGGCCAGAAAGAGTTCCTCGCACTGTTTCTGTGCTTTAGCAACCTAAACACATTATCACTGAATGATAGTTATCTATAGTGAAGTTGAAAGTGAAGTCGTTCAGTCGTATCTGACTCTGCGACCCCATGGACTGTAGCCTACCAGGCTCCTCCTTCCATGGGATTTTCCAGACAAGAGTACTGGAGTGGGTTGCCATTTCCTTCTCCAGGGGATCTTCCCAACCCAGGGGTCGAACCCAGGTCTCCTGCATTGGAGGCAGACACTTTAACCTCTGAGCCCATGTATTGTGGTTGTTTAGTCCCTGAGTCGTGTCTGACTCTTTTGCAACCCCATGGACTGTAGCCTGTCAGAATTCTCCAGGCAAGAATCCTGGAGTGCTTTGCCATTTCCTTCTCCAGGGGATCTTGCTGACCCAGGGACTGAACCCACGTCTTCTGCATAGGCAGGTGGTTTCTTTATGATTGAGCCGAAGTCTATGATTGAGCCGAAGTCTATGTTGCTCAGTCATGTCAAACTCTTTGCTACCCCATGACTCTAGCCTGCCAGGCTTCTCTGACCGTGGGGATTCTCCAGGCAAGAACACTGAAGTGGGCTGCCATTACCTTCTCCAGGGGATATTCCCAACCCAGGGTTTGAACCCAGGTTTCCCTGGTGGCTCAGAGGTTAAAGTGTCTGCCTCCAATGCAGGAGACCTGGGTTCGACCCCTGGGTCGGGAATATCCCCTGGAGAAGGAAATGGTAACCCACTCCAGTACTCTTGCCTGGAGAATCCCATGGACGGAGAAGCCTGGTAGGCTACAGTCCATGGGGTCGCAAAGAGTCAGACACGACTGAGCGACTTCACTTCACTTCACTTCCCTCATTGCAGGTAGATTCTATACCTTATGAGCCACCAGGGAAGCCCAAGTCTATGTGCATTCTTCTTAAAAAGAAATTTTATAAGACATTTTAAATTAAATCAATGTATTTTTATATCCCCATATATACCTATATGTTTAACTTTGGATCATTGTGATTCTCTCTCTCTCTCTCTTTTTTTTTTTTTTGGTGGGAAGACCTAGACCTTATGAATATGTGCAATAATTTAATTTTTTTAATTTTTTTATTTTTTATTTTTGTGGTGAAAGAAAGTACAGTTTATTGCAAGGCACCAAGCAAGGAGAACAGGCATCTAATGCTCAAGAAACCCAAACCTCTTGTTGGCTTTCAGGCAAGGGTTTTTAAAGGCACGGTGAAGTAATGGTCAATGGTACATAGTCAGCTTATGTACATCCTTCTGACTAGGTGGTGGTGAGGTAAGAGGGTGGTACTTTGGGAGTCAGCATCATCGGTCTTGTTGCAGTCAGTCTGGGTCTGTGAACTTGTGGGCAGCATGCTGTTAACTTCTTTCACCTGGCAGTGGTTTTGGTGGTGGTGGTTTAGTTGCTCAGTCGTGTCCAAATCTTTGCAACCTCATGGGCTGTAGCCCACCAAGCTCCTCTGTCCATGGGATTTCCCAGGCAAGAATTTTGGAGTGGGTTACTATTTCTCCAATCCTGGAGTGGGTTTAGTATCTGCACAACAACTCAAGGATATGGCTCAGAATATTATCTACAGCCTTTGAGGAAGAACTGTAAGGGTCTTTTACTTTGTTTTATGGCTAAACAATTATTACTTTATCTTGCTTAACTGTTTTCCTCTGTTTCTGTATTTTCTCACTTCTGTGATTAAGTATGCTCTTTGGAACTTGCTGAAGGACTAGGAGGCTAAAGCTTTTCTACAATCAAGGAGTGGAGGACATGGTGCTGGGTGGTTTGTGCCTGGAAAGGCCCTGCAGGGTCCTGCCTGGTTTCGCTACTAACAGAAGGCATTCACTGTAACCATCAGACACTTGGATTACCACAGTTACTTCTAAATTATACAACAAGGCTTTTGCTTATGTCTAGTTTATTTTAGATAGTTGCACAGAACTGTTAACAGGAGTTTTTCTATCAAGAAATTAACTCCCCAAAAAACCAACTGTTAAGAGAAAGGTAAAATTTATTAATTTATCTGCATTTTAAATTACAAAATTCATCTTAAGGAAATAGGCATTTTTTAAAATGTCAGAAAAAAAGATGGGAAGACCTAGACCTTATGAATATGTGCAATAATTTAAAAAAATGTGATATACACTGTACATAATTGAAATGAAACATTTTAACATTTTGCGATAAAATTACACCTTTTATGGCTTTCACTTAAAACACAGAATGTACAACTAGTTGATCAATTAGAGTTTTGAATTTTGTTATTCATATTTTCTTATACCAGTTTATAGGCAGTGTCTGCGATTCATGGTGTCACAAAGAGTTGGACACGGCTGAGCGAATGAGCTGAACTGAACATTTTGTTTTCCATTACAGTTATGCCTGTTTGAGTGTCTAAAAATTTACATTCTACAGGACTTCCCTGGCAGTCTAGTGGTTAAGGCTTTGCATTCCAATGCAGGGATGTGGTTTTTATCCCTGGTCAAGGAACTAAGATCCCACATGCCTTGCAGACAAAAAAAGAATATATAAAACAGGAACAATGCTGTAACAAACTCAGTAAAGACTTTTAAAATGATTCACATTAAAAAAAAGTTACACTCTAGAATATGGTAAAACTTTAGAGGGAGATTTATGCCATTTTGAATGGATTGTTTCAGGTTGCTTGCATTTTTAATACCTCTTTCTTTTCACAGAGAAGAGAAGTTTGTTATTTTTGGCTTTCATTAGCGTTCTCACTTCAGAGTTTGTATAGGATTCTGCTTTCAAAGCCAGCATCTCTCTTCTTTTTAGCATCCGTTACATAAACAGGATGAACAGCTACAGGATTCCAAATTGGTGAAGGAAGCAGCTCACCCGCTTATTCCTCACCAGCCAGTGTAACTGACAGCACTTAGCTCTCTCCACCCCTGCCGCCTCAGTTTTGAAGGGAAGCACTGTTTTGCTCCTTTCCCAACACTGAGGTTCTGACAACAGGCAGATCTGAGGCAACGAGTGTTACTGGGAAGCAAGCAGGGGAGGGAAGCCTAGTAGTGGGAGAATGGAGGTAATAAGGGAAATTATTAATACTTCCATAGTATTTTCTTGCACATTTCTGTCACTGATTCTTATACCATCCCTTTGAGAATATATAATTGTTGTGTATGTGTGTGTGTGTTCAGTCATGTCTGACTCTTTGCAACCCCATGGACTATAGCCTGCCTGGCTTCTCTGTCCATGGAAGTCTCCAGGCAAGAATGCTGGAGTGGGTTGCCATTTCCTTCTCCAGGGGATCTTCCCAACCTAGCAACTGAACCCTCATCTCCTGTGTTGGCAGGAAAATTCTTTAGCACTGTATCACCTGGGAAGCCCTCCCTTTAAAAATTCTATATACATATTTGTATATATGTATATTTTAAGTAAAGAAGAGGGGAAATTCTCTAGACAGGAGAATTTTTTTTCCTCTGCTCTCTGAGCTAACATTCAGACAGGAATTGGTCCAATCAAAATATCTTAAACACAAAGGAAAATACTGGGTTGGCCAAAAAGTTCATTTGTGTTTTTCCATAACATCTTACGGAAAGAACCAGAATGAACTTTTTGGCCAGCCCAATATTATCTTATATAACAAAAGCTTCAGTGTAGAGTGACTCCAGGGCAGAATGATGTCTCAAGGATTGAATGTTTGCCTCGGTCTTTCTGCTCTGCTGTTCTCAGAGCACACTGGACTTGTGCTCACCTTGTATCTTCATGGTCATAAAGTGGCTGCCACAGCTCCAGCAGTCACAGTTCATGTTGTCAAACAGCACATAGTCTAACACAGTTTCTTAAAGATAGCCAAGTCCGCTGCATTGAACTGTACTGTTTTACCTCTGAGCTCAGTGGTAGCTTAATTCCCAAGTTCCATAGGGAAGTAGAATGGCTCCATTTGCTCCTGCCTCTCAGGTTCAAGGACATCATAAAACAAAACCAGAAATAAAAACCTTGCACTCAGAGAGTTAAATAATTTATTCCAGGATCTAGGAGCCAACATGGAACACAGTGCCCATTGTTCTGTCTCTAAGTCTGCCCTGGAAGGGGTTTGGTTTAAGAGAAGACAGCCCTTTCATATTTCTGTTTATTTGTGTAACTTCTTTGTACACAGTAGGCACTCAGCATTAGTTGATTTGATTTTAGGTTTAAAAATGAAATTAAAACCAAGTTCCCTTGGGCTATTTGGCTTTGCTCTCACTCTCTGGCATTTCTCTGTGATAAGTTTAATTGAATTTGAACCAGACTCAACTGTGAGAAATGTCCAGGACCCAGATATCTTTTCTTACATGTTTAATTTGTACTAATACTAACATAGATGGAGATAATCAGACTCAGTGAACTCATTCTGCGGCTCTAGGATGCTAGGCCCAATCTCTGTAATTAATCAGCCAATCAATTTACAATGCCTTTTGAGTACCCCCACTAGGACCCCATCCTACCTGCTCTAAAATTTGTAAAAGGTGCTTTTTGTCAAGGAGCTTACAATATATTTGCAGAAACGTGAAATACATGTAAAGTGTTGGCTAACGGTTTTAAGGTGTTATATATGAATCAAATAACTAAGCTCCTTGGGAGGCTCAGTACATAAACAGACATAAGATGTGAGCTGGCTTGTGACAGGTGAACTGGCCACAGGGGAGTAGAGTAATATCTCTGATGGAGAAGCTCTACTCAAATCTTATGAACATGAGTTTTCTCAGATACCTGCAGCGGCACCACCTGGAGGGATTGGAATGGAACAGACCTTAGAGGCAAACCTCAGGCCTGAAAAACTGGGCCAATTGCTTAGGGCTGTGAACTCTGTGTAGTGGGACAAGGATTCAGAGAGTCAGCCTGAGGCCCAAAGGAGGATGCTTTTATTTGGGAAGATTTAACTAAGAGGCAAATGTTGCAGGTCCATTGAGTTGGTGATGCTATCTCACTACCTCATCCTCTGTCACCCCCTACTCCTCCTGACCTCCATCTTTCCCAGCATCAGTGTCTTTTTCCTCTCTGTTGACTTTCTACAACCAAAACTTTATTGCTCCATATTATGTGATCCAGCAATTCCACTCTTGGGTGTATATCTGAGAAAAATGAAAGTACTAAATCGAAAAGATATATGCACTCCAGTGTACATAACAACACTATTTACAATAGCCAAGGCATGGAAGTGACCCAAGTGCCTATAAACAGACAATTGAATTAAGAAGATGTGGTATTGATATATAGTGGGATATTACTCAATGAAATGAAATACTGCCATTGCAACAGTGTGGATAGACCTAGAGAATATTGTGCTAAGTGAAATAAGCCAGACAGAGAAAGACAGATATTTTATCATTTATATGTGGAATCTAAAAAATTATGCAAGACAGAGACAGACTTACAGATGTAGGAAGCGAACTAGTTACCATGAGCCGAGGGAAGTGGGGAGGGACAAACTGGGGGTATGGGATTAACAGGCACAAGCGACTATACATAAAATAAACACCAGGAATATACTGCATAGTGCAGGGAATTATAGCTGTCACCTTATAATAACCTATAATGGAGTTTAATCAGTAGAAGCATTGAGTCACTATGCTGTGCACCTGAAACTGACACCATATTGCAGATCAACCACACTTGAACGGAAAGAAACTGAACAGGTCCATTTAAAATCCCACTGATTCTGACATGGGTGTTTGTATTATAAACAGGCAATGTCTTAGTGTCTAAAGAATGTCTCTATTGCTTAGGTATGAGACATCAACAGGGGTTTCTTGATTCAGGGTTCTCTTGGGTATCCTCCTCAAAATATACTCATAAGCAGTCACCTACTCATGTGATACCTTAAAAGCAAGAGAGGAGAAAACAAAATAAATGGTGAAGAAGTAGGCATGGAGAAATGATGCTCTCAGACTATTTTCACAGAAACCAAGAACTGATTAAAAGAGAAGCAAATAAATTTGTGGTCATTTAAAACCTAAAGACACATTTAATAACATTTCTTAATTTCTTTAAATTTCTATCTTTTCCCTCCTATGGAGGAAATCTACCCAATATAACATTAAGCTGCTAATACTGTGGTCTAGGCAGAACATGGTTCTCTGAGCCAAGGCAGGTGAGTTTCAGGGAACCTAACAACATTATTGATTTTAGGCAAGCTTATTAGAATCAGTGTTACATGCCGTCTTCCTCTACCAGATTGTATTTGGACTTCATTATGAAATCTCATTACATTAAACGGAGGCTGCAATGAGTTCCATAAATAAAACATTTCCAAAGATGGATTTGTTAAAATTAGTGTATCTATGAAACCTACTTTCGGTATCAGTCTGTCAAGAAACAGGATCATGTACTTTGTTCTATCATGCATCCCCCGCTGCCCTTTTTTTTTTTCTGGATTGAGAATATTCACCAAATCTAGTAGCATACAGAAAATCTTCGCTTGTTTTCCTGTGGGCAACTTTGTGCAACATACAACTGGATGAGACACCACATCACTTAATGGCTACAGACAGCTTGAAGGGGCGAATACTGGTCTGTTCCTCTTTCCATATAGCTTAGTAACACAATAAACTCGTGAATCCCGAGCAAGAGCTATGACAATGGAGTTAAGTCCACAGCCCTCAGGCCCCACCTTTTAGTGTAGGACTATGAAGGACTAGTAGAGATTTGAAATCACTTCCATTTCTGCTTCAGTAGTACACGGGAAATCATCTGGATAAGGTGGCTTAAATGAATTAATGAAATTGATGGAAATGAAAAGATAGTGGAAATTATTTTTCCAAAGCAAAGAGTTATAATACATACTTTTCTCTTAGACTCTCAGCCCAGTGGCTATTTAATCAGTACCAACACACACAGTCTTGTAAATACTGGAAAGAATGATGAAAATTGTTTAGCCAGAAAGCTGAGTACCTTCTCTTTCAAAATTACAGGGGCAAACTTAATACCAAACTTTGAGTGTGGCTTCACACTCATAGTGTAGCACTAAGGAGCATTTCTGAAAGCCACATTTGAGAATCAGGTAAGGGTGGAGAAGTGTAAAGCGTTACTGGAGGCACACAGCCGCAAAGCCCTGGCTGGCTTCACAGGAGGCTCCCCAGTGTCAGTTTGTATTGCCTTGTCCCAGAATGCTTCTTCCTCACCCATCCAGTTGACATTTAGGATCTCGACAGATCTGGGCATTGATCTGATCTGTTGGATTAATACTGTCACAGAGACAAAGACTTCAGCACCAAGATGCTGCGTAGCATACTACAGTTTAGGGAGAACTCCCAGGACGCTAGTCTCTAAGTAAAAGGTGACAGTTGAAGTGACTGGCTGATTTCTCCCTCCTCTGACACGATTTTCCCATCCACCATACCTTGCATAGATTAATAGTGTGGTCACACATTTACTCTAGCCATACACAACCACGCTGGGAAAATGCAGTGTCTTTATACTCTATAATTGATCTGAGTCTTCTTTATGAGTCCCCTCTCTCTTGGATGCTTTGAGTTGCCAATTAACAAGATATCAGTCTCCTCTGCTTTAAGCAGGCTCATTTCAGCCTCTGGTTCATCAGTCTGGCCTCCTCCCAGGACTGTTGCTCCTACGCTATGGGGACTTGGCTTAGTCCCAAAGTCTAGGAATGTCCTAGAGATCTGGAGCCTGTCAAAGTGGGCAAGCACTAGTAGCAGGGTTCCTAAGTTCCCCTATAACTAAGTTTTTAATTATCATCCCCTCTTGGGCTGTGGCCCCAGGATGGGTGGGACAGGGGAGGAGGATTATTGTGTATTATTGTGTATACACGTCTCTTCTTGTGCTTTGTTTCTTCCTACCAGTTTTCAGAGTTGGCAAGATTGGGCTTTTATTTTACTTTCTTTCTCTCTGATCTGAACTTCTTATTAATACATCCTACATTTCTCTTGCAGAGCTCAATCCCGCTAGTCATTGAGGTTTAAAGAGA
Organism: Budorcas taxicolor; assembly: GCF_023091745.1. NCBI lineage: Eukaryota > Metazoa > Chordata > Mammalia > Artiodactyla > Bovidae > Budorcas > Budorcas taxicolor. The sequence continues at coordinate 46,826,381 of NC_068912.1, read as the reverse complement.
GAATTCAGCTCACCAATAAAGGATTACAACTCAGAAGGCATTTTGAAACCCTTGCACCCATTGCCTACTGCTATACTTATAGAGGTAAAATTTGAGTGGAATTATAAAATATTGTCACTTTCTCCTTCCCATATAAGCTTTCCTCACAATGTCCATTTTCAGAGACTGACTTGAGATGTCAATTGCCTTAGCTCCCATGTTGTTTAGTAGCTAGACATCTTGACATTAGAATCTCCTAAAATTCTTTAAACCAGAGGGGTGTTTATTTTTAGTAACCACAGTATACTTGGAAAAGTGTGCATGATACTTGTAACATAAATGATAAAGGGTTTCATATCAATCTGGTTGTTATCAGTCTGTATGCTTATATACAAAACTCTCTTGCAATGATTTTCTTAGAGCACTTCAGAGCAAAGAAGTCTCTCACTTCTAGTTTATAAAGTTGTATATACAGAGGCATTAGGTTATGAAATTAGTTTTTGAAGCTTCTGCAGTCGGAGAAATGAGCTCATCGTACTCAACACCAGTCAACCTCCCCTGCAGTACATTATACAATTCTGGATACAAACAGTACATCTCTCGGAGAGAGATTGCACTCTTCAGGCCATCTTTTTTTTTTTTTTTTTTCTTGGTGCTGGGGACAAAATGGCGAAGTGTTAAATAAGGTAGATAAAGTCTCTATCCTAAGGGAGCCTGTATTCTGGAAAGTAAAATAAGAAAACGGAAATGGATGTGGATGAAAAATGTCACCTGCCATTAATCAGTCAAAAAAATGTTGGGACCATCAAGTCATCAGCCACTGCAGCCACCCCCAACTGTGCTCCCTGAGGGGATTCAGGATGGAGAAATGCAGGATACTGGTCCTAGACAGCTAAGGTAAATATCAAAGGAATGATTTCAATGACTGCAGACTCTTGCATCTTCCCATACATAGGAAGCAAGAAAAGCTCTAAATTCATTAACCTGCAATGTCTGGTTTTCTTTAATTAACAGTGCTATTTTGATGCTCCAACTACCTGATTTTTTATTGTAAAAACTCCTTACATATCCTGGCCCCTCATTTACCTCTTCAGAGTTGTCCCTAAGAGCTGTCTGAGAGGCTGCCTTCTGGGCTTAAGCCCATTTCTCCGATTACAGAAGCTTCAGAAACTAATTTCATAACCTAATGCCTTTGTATATACAACTCTATACTGCCTCAGCTAAGTACCCTGAAAAAACAAAAACATAATTCTCAACTTTTAGGTTGTGCTTTTTTTTTTTTTTAGTTGATGTGGGTACATATGAAGAGTATTTAGGGACTTTCAAGAATTTATCCATAAGAAGAAGAGAAACCTCGGGGAAAGCAGAGTGAGATTTGATAACTATGTATAGTAGAGGGACTGAATTTTAGAAGATAGAGGAACTCATATTTCTACTTGGTGTTGCTGTGTAGAGCACGACTGGGACCAAAGGGGAGGATCAAAGAGGCAGATCTTACTCAATATAAGGAAGAACTTCCTAGCAATTAGAGTTTTACTTCACCTGTCTTTGTAGAACCTTACTATACTGCTGGAAGGAATATGAATTGTTTAGTTGCTTTGGAAAACAGTCTGGCAGTTACTCAAATGACTAAACATACATTTATCTTATGACCCAACAATTCCACTTAGGTATATACACAAGGGAAATGAAAACATATATGCATATAAGAAGTTGTGTATGAATATTTATAGTAACACTATTCATAATAGAGAAAAGAGGGAAACAACCCAAATGTCTATCAACTGACGATCAGATAGTCAATGGAATATTATTGACCATGAAAAGGATGAAGTACAGATACATGTTACAACATGGACAAACCTTGAAAAGATTATGCTATGTGAAATAAGCCAATCACAAAAAAAACACATATTGTATGATTCTGTTCATATGAAAGTACAGGATAGAAAAATCTATAGAGGAAAAAATACATTAGTGATTGTCTAGAGCTGGTAAAGAGGTTAGGGGTATAGGGGAATGAAAGTTAAAGGGTATGCAGTTTCTTTCTAAGGTGATGAAAGGGCTCTAAAATTGATGGCAATGACATCTGCGCATATCTGTGAATATGCTACAATTGTATACTTTAAGTGATTAAATTGTAGGGTACATGAATTATAGTTCAATGAAGTTGTTAAAAAAAAAGAAGTAATATTTGAATCTGTGCTTTCAACTTTTCCAACCAGATTAGGGGACACACCAAATTATGGCTTTGGTTCAAGGGAAAAGGGAGGGTCCATTTCAGACTCCTTTTGAGCCTTTTAATTCCATTTTAGCATGTATGGAAATCAGACATTCTTTGATGATTTGGGGAAACTGGGTTTTCTGAAAGATAGCTCCTGCCTTTTTTTTTTTTTTTTAAGTGTTTTCTGTGTCCTAGGTTCTCATTCCTAAAGATGCAACAAGTAAGATGCAGAAGAAGGAAAGATCTGAGAGAAATTCACCAATCAGCTGCTACTCTTCATCTCTCAATGAAGCTTTATTAAAAAGGACAAATTTTAAAAGAAACATATAATAAAAGAAGGGTCTCATTCATCAATATATTCTTGAAATTTATGATAAGGAAAAATATTTAAAATTTCAAAAAAAATTTAGTGTGTTTTCAAATTTAAATCTGTTTTTTAATTGGAAGATAATTGCTTTCCAATGTTGTATTGGTTTCTGTGGTACAAAAAAGCTAACCCTAAAAATTCCAAAATTTTATTAAAATTTGTTATGAAAGAAAGTGAAAATGTTAGTCACTCAGTCATGTCCAACTCTTTGCAACCCCATGGCCTGGAGTGCACCAGCCTCCTCTGTCCATGGTATTCTCCAGGCAAGAATACTGGAGTGGGTTGCCATACCCTCCTCCAGGGGATCTTCCTGACCCAGGAACTGAACCCATGTCTCCTCCATTGCAGGTGAATTCTTTACCATCTGAGTCACCCGGTCATTTGTTATGTGACATAATAAAAATTTTACTTATTGATACTTACTGAGTACCTGTTGTGCCCTAGTCCCTTTTATATACCTTAGTCATAATTCTCTTTTGAATTAAAGAAACAGTTGAGAGAGACTGTAATTTGCTTCAGATCACTATTTTTGGTTCAGTGGCAGAGCCAGGTTTAAATCTGTGTCTTTTCCATACCAGTATGTTGTTACAAGTTGCCTCTGAAGAAAGTGGACCAAAGCTGCAGCTTGAACATCCTTACTGCTAAGATGTGCAAAACAACCTAAGAGGTAAGAAAGAAGCCTGGTTACATAGAAGGTTCCTCCATAAAGTTATCAAAAGTGAAACCACATCCCAAGTGAGTGCTGCCAATTATTTCTTAAAAGGTCAGTACCACTGCTTAGTCCTGAAAATTCAAAATTTCTTATTTCATGATTACTGGATTCAAATAGCTGCACTTTCTCTCTCTTGTCTTTTTCTCTTGCTTTCACCCTACACAAATTGCTAGTTGTTGAGCTGCCAACAAACCAGAGCTCCCCTGGTGCTTCTCACACATCTCCAGAAGCGATGTCAGACTCATGTTCATATTCTCCTTGGCTGATGAAATATTTAAACCGTGCTGATAGCCTCAGATGGCATTTTAGATGCTGAATACACCACCCTGTGGGTCTCTTTCCAGAGGAACAGTAGGCTGCAGTGCCCTGCCTCCATCTCTCTCCCATGTTTATGCTAAAAATGACACTTTCTCCTAATGCTTTTTAATCAAAAGCAGCTCATCACCAACACTAAAAAAAAAAAAAAAGTCATTTCTAGTAGGCTTGACTGGCCAAGTGCACACAATTAGTAAGACCTTTTGGAGGAAGAATGTACAGAAAATGCTCCATTTGTTGACTTTCAATTAAAATGATAACAGCAACAGATCAAGCGATAGGAAACCTGTTGCCTTTCTGTCAACCCTGAGGCTGGTGCCTGGTGGGAGAACGAGGCTGTCTTTGCAAGCACAGGTGAGAGGGTCATGCCGGGTGCAGTTTTTACACCCAAGCTAATTGAGGAAGATATTTTCATTTTGACCTGATCCCATAGAAAACAGACAAACAAAGACAAAACACTTGTCAAAGAGCTGTACTGACACAGGTAAGGTTAATAGGTGTGAGGGACTAGACTTTCCTTAATATTAGTCAAAAATAATTTGAGCCTTAACACAATGCCCTTGCTCCTTAATTTTGATGGTAAAAATCAGACCATTTCCCCTCAATGCCATTAATGGGGTCAGTCTCTGAGTCTGAGCTGGTTGCCATGCCGTCAGTCCTGCGGAATCCTAAAAACCATCATCATTTGTTTCTAAACAGATCAAGAGCTATTTACCATCTCAGTGTTTTGTGTACAGCTGGGTGTCTGGCAAAGGTCCAATATCCATTAACATTTAAAAATTAGTCCCATAATGCATCTTTTCTAGGGCTTGAGAAGTAGACACAGTGACACATGTTGAGAACCAATTACACTTGCACTACCATTAGTCTGGCTGCATTCAACTTCCCAGTAAATGCAGGCTAATTTAGTTTCCAGAATGGTGTGTCTAAATTCATACAATGACCTTAGAGAAGGCTGAGTATCTAAAGATTTAAAGTGGAACCAACTGCTTAGCAAGAGTATTACTTTTCATAGTGAAACATGAGAACACATTATGTGATGATCTGCTGAATTTCTGCATGTTCCCTTTTAATCCCTCCTTTTTAAAACTTGCAGTTAGGATGAGTCGGGAGGGCATGGACAGATTTCAGCCACCATTTTTATTCGCTTGGTCTGTAAAGATCCCATCATTCTGTATGTTAGCAAATAATTCGCAATGTGTCTATTCTTTCTCACTTTTGCTGTTATAACTGAGTTACCTGATTCCATTTGTTCAACAAATGAAGAAATTCTGTCTTCGGAGTACAGCACTTCAAACTCTATTTGGGAATCATATTATCATGTTGCCCAAGATAAGCAAAGCAAACTATAATGGGTGGTTTGGTAAAATGCTGAAAATAGAGGTGTTCAGAAAGAAACGGGCTTCCAGGGTGACAGTAGTGGTGAAGACTCTGCCTGCTAATGCAGGAGACGTGGGTTGCACCCCTGGGTGGGGAAGATCCCCCGGAGAAGGAAATGGCAACCCACTCCAGTATTCATGCCTGGGAAATCCCATGGACAGAACAGTCTGGCAGACTACAGTCTGTACAGCCTCAAAGAGTTGGACAGAACTGAGCATCTGAACATGCACACACATAGAAATACTTTCTGGAAAATGTTCTTCAAATTTGCACTGTCTAGAAAAATTCCTCTAATCATATCCAAGGTGAAAGAAGGATTGAATCTTTCTGGCGAGCAGCCCCCCTTCTTCCCAGCTGTCCTTTCAGTTTTCAGTAATCAGGACGGAAACTGACGGGCTTCCCTGGCTGATGATTCTGGAGCACGTAGTGTACCAAGCTTATCTTAGCTCACTTATTCTATGTCATGCTGTTTAATAAAGCTAAATTGCTCACATAAACAGAATACTGTACCATGGGCTTTTAGGATTCAGAGGTAGTTTAAAAATATAATTTTTCACTAACATTCAACAGAACAATTTAGCAATAGCTTACAGAAAATTGCAGGAAAGCAGTAATTTTCCAAATGTGCACAAACTGATTCAGTGATTTACCAATTAGAGACTTTGGGGGTGGTTGGGGATGTGCACTGAGCTAAAAAAGTTGTCCTCTCCTAAGGAAGATTTCCCACGACTCAGGACACACTAGGGAACCTTATTGCATTTTTCTCAAGCATCTTGAAATATTTCATGATAAAGCTCCTTTTGGAGGTTATAATTTTTAGGTTAAAATTGCATTGATTTAAATCAGAGTTGACTCTAGGAGATGTCGGTCTTCCTTGCTGACTGAGATTGTGAAGAATCTGCCCACGGTTCAGGGGACCCAGGTTCGATCCCTGGGTCAGGAAGATCCCCAGGAGAAAGGAATGGCAACCCACTCCAGTATTCTTGCCTGGAAAATCCCATGGACAGAGAAGCCTGGCAGGCTATAGTCTATGGGTTCACAAAGAGTTGGACACAGCTGAGCTAGGAAATGTCAGGGCTTCTGCAATGTAAGAGTAATTTTTAGTGCGTTTGGAGACATTTATTAGGATCTCCTCTTAGCTTGAGAAGACTATATATTTATAATATTTTGGGTTTAAATGCTTCTAAACATCATAGGAAACACAACTGCCTCACTAGGGCTGTTGATCCGTGTTCTTACTGAATTAGGAGTTTGGGGTTTACACTGTTTTTTATCATTTGGGGAGTACAGATCATAGTTACTGCTGAAAATTTGTAGGAGAGGAAGATAGACACAGTAGATTAAAATAATAAAGGAAAAATGTGCCAATTGGGGAAAACATCCAAGCCTATAGTTTTTCAGAGCTGTCTGTATTGTATATTTCCAGGTCATGTGTGTGTGTGTGTGTGTGTGTGTGTGTGTGTGTAGGAATTAGCCCAATTGGCATAGAAGAGCTTGACTTATTGGATGAGTAGAGGTTCAGTTAGGTTGAGAATATTTCATTTCAGTAACTTGAAAAGTAAAGATTTTTACCTATAGTAGTAAATGTGTGTCCTGCTTCAGTAAACTAGTTCCAAACAGGCTTGAGAAAAGGGTATGTTAATCTTTGTATAAAACGCATGCAGGGTTATGATCTCATCACACATACAAAACACCCTTTACAATTGCAATAGTGAACAGGAAATGTATTTCCTCCAACTTAATTATTTGGTTTCCTATGAAGAAGTTGATCTGCAGAGGTCAATTTTCCTTCAGGGATATCCTGGAAGAAATGAACAATTAGCTTGATTTTCTGTTGAATTTGGAGCTTGAGACTCAGTATGTGATCTATTTAAAAAAGGAGATAATTCCTCTTAAACCATGTCTTAATATACATGGGAGTCTTACACTGCAGGTAAGAAATCAGCAAAATAATCCAATCCTCCACCATGCTGCCGAGATGGAGCATCTTGATACACAACAATCATGGCTTCAAAACATTAAAAGGAAAGTCTCTCATGGGGAGCAATGAAGGATAACAGAATTCACTCCTCTTATGAAGTGTAAAACCTTATGAAAGGGAAATGCCATTTGATTTTTTTTTAACGAAAGAGAATTACTCAAATCTGATTAAAGGGAGTAGCAGCAAACATTGTAATCTGGGGTAATCAGGAGAGTGTACAGTTTTATGGAGAGATGAAAGCCAAGAGTAAGACTTTCATAAGCTTCGGACTATCTGGGAGGCTGACTATTACCTGTCTCTGCTCTTAAAAAAAGCTGCTTTTGCCCCAAGAAACAGAATTTAAAGTGGGGACTAAATTGAGCTAAAAGCATCCTACACAGAGCTTTTCAGAAAAGCACTAAATTTTCCTACATGATGAATCTAGAAAAAAATTATTTCCTCTCTGGAAACATCTTTCTCTCTTTTTTGAGTTAACATGGGTGTTGTAGATACAACATTCTCCCTCTGTCTCTCTCTTTCTCTTAATTTTAGGATCCTAGTTTCAGCTGGCTCTATTGCCTTGGAAGCCAGGACTATGCTTTAAGCTAAATAATATTGGATGTCTCAGAAGACCAGAACCTTCATGTCACTGACAGCATTTCCCCCGAGGATGCATTCATTTGCTTTGTCTTGGTCCTAGGAGTCTGGCTTTTAAACACACACACACACACACACACACACACACACACACACACACACTTGGGAGAGAGATGAGAATATGCAGAGGGTTTAAAGATGAAGAAGTCAGAAATATATTATGGATTGGGAACTTGCTGGAGTTGTGTCATTTCAAATGTAATCCCAAGAAAATAATTTTATAGCCAGTTGCTGGTTTTCTTTACAAGAGGAAGAACAGTTTTATCAAAAACCACTGTGTGGGTGGTAAAAATAAGTTTCTGCATGGAGAGGGGGGGAGAGCTCTCTTGAATGGCTGCTACTTATGATACCAAAGATAATTTGTAATAATACATAAAAAGAGCACCCTGAATCCATTTAACCAATTTCAATGAGATTTAAACCCTTTTCGTGCATTTTCATTGACTTCTACAGCATTCTGGTGAGGCAGAGTGGGCAGATATTATTTCTGCCTCTGCAGTTGAGATGGCTGTGATGAACACTAGAGCTGAGGATGTGTGGAACAGTGTCTGCTGATACAAGATTAGGCGCTTCCTGTTGAATCTCTTTTCAAGTTATTTTTCTTTTCTGATAGATTTCCTTTTCAATATTTTTCTCTGCTCAGTTGCACACTGCTTCAAGTCTTGCCAGGAGGAAGGGGTGATGAAAGGGTCCCAGGACTTTGAATTAATCTGAAGGACATGTTCTTTAATCCTCCTTTTCCTTTCTCAACTTGCCTAAACTTCTGCTGACAGCCTCAGGATGACCTAGTAAGCTTGAGCCTGGCATCAGATGTGGCCAGAAGAGCTTTTATGAGGAAAGATGTGGTCCTCCCTCTCAGTCTGGACTTGCATCTCCAAAAGCAAAGCCCGGCCTACAGCTGCTTAACATGTCCTAAAGGATTGAATAGAAGTGGCAATTATAGCTTCTGGTGTCAAGACATAACTGGATTTAAGCCCTGGCCTGTCACTTATGGTCTGAGTCTTCCTCATCTGTAAAATGGTAATAATATTGATAACCACTTCATAGGATTATTTATCTAGTATCGGTAAGGATTAGTGAGACAATGCGAGAAACACGTCTATTATGCTGTCACTGCAGACCCATGCTGAACCAAACAACTCATGTCTCTGTGATGCATAGTAGCTGTGGACTCAGACTTGAGCTTACTCTTTTTTGTAGTATGCTTTCTTGGTCAAAGCCCCCAAATGTCAACTTTCTCTATTACACTGTGTCTCCACAAAGGAACTTCCCTGAGTGTAATTTTATATCAAAAACATGTTACAGAGCTCGTCATATCAGAAGATTTTCTTGGCATTGATTATTTCATAGTGTATACCTATATCTAATTATTATGTTGTACATCTAAAACGTATAATGCTATATGTCAATTACCTCAATTTAAAAAGTAAATGGAAAATAAAGATGCCTGAGAATACTTTAACTAATCTTTGTTCTATTGAATAGTAAATTTTCTCCTGAAAAGGCTTTACATCTCATAAAACTGTCTCTGAAGGTGCAAAATATATGTGGTGGCGGTTTTCAAGAGCATTTCTGTGCTTTGCAATGAGAATCAAACATTGGAGAATGTTAGGTCCAGCAGCACCTTGGAGAGCACCAAACTTGCTGCTCAGGCCCTTTCACAGATAAGGAAATCAAAACATATAAAGGTCGCGCTGCTCTTCAGTTGCTAAGTAGGTTAAGAACCTTGGACTCCTAACTCTTAGTAGTGTGCCTTTTCTTTCTCATAGGATAAAATATGATTTTACCAAATATTTCTGGATACAAGTCTAAAGGCAAAGACTATTTGTTCATGAAACAATTGATCCATGTAGGCAATCTACTTATTCAGTCAATTCATTCTTTGGTAGGGGAGGGAAGGGCGTGTCACTAATGGAGAAGGCACTCTTAAAATGGCTGTTTGGTTAATTGGTGAAATAATCTCACTTTGAGCCAGTGGTCATGTCAATATCTTTGAGCTCAGAAAAAAAGTGCTCCAGTGATGTCCCTTCCATGCTGTTCTGGATGAATAGGAGGCAGTGGTTATGGCCATGGGGCATTCAGTGGGATAGGAAGAGATGCTTTTCATGCCTTGGGATTTACAGGATGCATAACTGTGGCTAGTGGTCAGCTCTTTCTTATTCCACTGGATGATCCAAGGTGAAACATCACACTTTTTTTTTTTTTCCACAATGGTTTATTTCCTCTATTTTTTTTTTTCCTTCAGTGGTACATTTATACAAGGCCTAACAAAATGTGGACACCAAACTCAAGTGCACAGTTCAATAGTTCAAAAGCATCTCTGGGAATTAAGTGGATGTTTGAGCAACCACCAGAATGACAGGTGAAGTCAATACAAGACAACTTCAATGTTTTTCTGTTCTATTTGCCCTTAGAATGATGCATTTTTGCCTAGTGAAGAATTGGTGAAGCTTCTTCTCTAATAGTAAGTTTTAAAACACCCAGAAGCATTTCCTACTCCATCTCCACATTCTTTTTCTCTGGTAGAAACATTTTGTTCTCATAGGTCTCTAAAAGTTAGAGAGTGTTTCAACATCTGTTCCATACATATTAGTTGTTCCCAAAAGAGCCTTGTGGGATCACCTTCACTAATGCAGAGCCAGCACTGAGCTCCGTTACATCTACTTCTGTACCCCATATCTGGATGCCTAACTCCTTGTGTAATCTGATGACCGTGATCTTATAAATGATGGCTCATAAACATTACTACCTGAACTTTACCTGCTCAGAGCCCCTAGTTGCTCGTTTGAGCCCATCTCCCACTTGATTCACTAATCATGTGTGCAGGCTCACCCTGGGATACATTCACTTAGGATTCAGCCTCTCAAGTTCTTTGCAAGATGTTTCACCAGCGTTGCAGGGTCGTTAGACAGGAGACTCTTCTTGGCACAGTCTGGGAATGGCCCCACGAGCCTTTTGGGAGACTGAGCTGTACCATTGTGGGGGTATCGTGGGGCTGGAAGCCCATGAGAAAGGCTAAGAAAGGCCTTCTCCCCCTCTCTGTGCTGTGCTTTGTCATCTGGATTCCAGAGGAGAATAACTTGGGTCCAGAACCTTATAACATCTGTGAATTTAGCTCCATACATTCTAACTTCTTCCTTTTGGTCCAAGAACTGCTGCCTGTCCATCTGGTGGCGGGGAAGAAACGCGTTAGGGGAACAGAAGGATGCCATGCTACCCTCTCCATTCTTTCTTCCACCTCGGGATCCCTCATCTATACCCCCACAGCAACACTCCTCACCCACACAGTGCTTCCTTCAGCTGACGCCAGCCTCTGAAAATTCACTCGTGGAAATGGATGTTCCCATGTGTGGTGGGGTAGGATGGAGAGGCAGTTGAATAGGAACGTTCTCATCCTGAAATCCTTGACCCGTGTAGGAATTCAGGTAGGCAGTGCTGGAGCCAATCAGGTGGTGAGGCCCTTCCTCCCACACTGAGGGCTTCTGGCTCCTTTGGGCCAACCAGCTTCCTCCGCTGTGTGGCTGTCAGAAGTAGGTCCTCTTCTCTGTGTGGCAGACGGTCTGCCTCAGCTGGTTTCCAGGAGGATGGAGTATGCTGGTGACTATTATCAGCAGTTCTTCACTGAAGAGCTCATACGCTTGCTCTGAAACCATACAGTAAAGGGATGAAGGAGGGGAGATTGCGGCTTCTCACCATGTGAAAGAGCAAGGCCTCCCGACCTTGGCCTTGAGTTCCAAGTGGATGCTTTCTTGCTCACTAACTCTCCCTGTTCTCTCCTCTCACCCCTTTAAAGCCTCTTCTCATGGTGATGCTTTTAGCCACATCATCCCTGTTCTCTTCCTACTTCCACAGATACTCCCAGAAATTCAACAGCCTCGCCAGAATGATGAAGCCATTGTATGCCTCCTTTCTCAGGAAAATTCCACAGTGTGGACCTCAGGTCTCCATTAGGTATCATGGCTTTCTTCCTTTTTTCTGCTTTCAGCTGGTCCTCCGGATGCGCTCTCACCTAGAGCCTGCTGGAGCTATGGAAGCTCTGCTCCTCTTCTACTTCTTCCCAGGATGCTGTCCTCTGTGTTTAACCTTTGGCATGGGTTCCCATTTCTCGTTGTTAACAGACCATTGACTTTGCTTCTTGAGAACGATCCTGGCCTTATATGTTCCCCGTCATTACTTTCCTTACATTCATTGGCATTGTGTTGCATGCGTGCTCAAGCTTCTTTGAAAATTAAGTCATGGAAATGGGTGTACAAGTTGACCCTTGAATAACATGGCAGTTAGGGGCACTGACCCTCCTGCTCCATTAAAAATGCCTGCATTACTTATAGTCTGCCCTCCACACTTGTGGTTCCACATCTGGGGATTCAACCAACCTCAGATGATATAGTATTGTGGTATTTACTATTGGGGGGAAAAAAAAAAAAAACATGGCTAAGTGGAATTGTGCAGTTAACCTGAGTTGTTACGGATCAATTGGCCATGTGTGTATTGGGACAAGACAACCCCCCAAATAGCTCCTTGACCAGGGTTGGGGTGTAGAGGTGGGAAGACTTGCAGGCACTTTTTTACCTGCACCAGCACAGACTGTGTTGCTGGGGGTGGGGGCCATGCCCTGTATACACTCAGTATGTTTTCACACACAAGTCCTTTAGTCTTTGTCTTAGGTTGGGTCCCCCAGAAACAGACCCTGAGACAAAGATTTAAGTGTAGGAAGACTTTTACATGTGAACTTTCAACTTGCAAATTTTCAAAGATGCATATGTGGGTGCCAGCCCTCGTATGCTGTGCTGTTGTGCTGTGTGACTGTACTTTTCAAGGTATTGTACTGTGAGATTAAAAATGTTTTATTTATTTATTTTTTAATGTGTATTATTTGTGTGAAAAACCTATTATGGTATAGTACTATGTAACCAATTGTGTTAGTTGGGTACCTAGGCTGACTTTGTTTGACTTAGGAACAAATTGGACTTATGAACTTACTCTTGGAACAGAACTCATTTGAATGTATGGGACTTACTGTATATCAGTTTGTGGGGGAGATGATCTCAGGAAATGCCAGTAGTGGAATGCAGATATGAGCCAGGAAAGAGAAGGGAGGAAGCTAGTGTGGACTTCTGGGTTGCCAAACGCTGGGAGACTGTAAGGAACTTACCTCAGCAATGTCCCACCTAAGGGTGGGATTCCCCTCTATTACTAAAGAATGGGTCTTCCCGGGTGGCTCAGTGGGTAAAGAATCTGCCTGCAATGCAGGAGACGCAGGAGACACAGGTTCAATTCCTGGGTCAGGAAGATCCCTTGGAGTAGGAAATGTTAACCCGCTCCAATATTCTTGCCTGGAGAATCCCATGGCCAGAGGAGCCTGGCAGGCTGCAGTTCATTGGGTCACAAAGAGTCAGATATGACTGAAATACCTGAGCATACCCACACGCCTTACTAAAGAATGCTACTCCGAAAGGGAGTAGCAGGCCCTGCCCTCTGTTAGAAACCAGAGAAATCCCTCGTGCAGAGTCATAGGTGCTTGCAGTCAGCAGCCCATAATAGCTTGCACTGGGACAGTCAGAGCAAAAGGGAATGGGCAGGCCACTCACTACCCCATCCACTACTGCTCTATTCAAAGATATCAGGAGAAACATCTTTACACTTCACTGGTCTGTGACCCAGAAATGCAGAGACCCCTCCTTCCCTTTGGTCAGAACCTGCTCCATGCTGGTGTGGTTTTTTTTTAAATGAAAGTCCTCCCTACCCCCACTCCACAGAGAAGGATTTAACAAAGGAGTGCTGGCTGGGATACTGAGCCATTTACAATCATCAGCCTTTGTTTTGATAGCTCCTGAGAAAGCGGCTGCTGCTGCTGCTGCTGCTGCTGCTGCTAAGTCACTTCAGTTTTGTTTGACTCTGTGCGACCCCACACACAGCCCACCAGGCTCCCCCGTCCCTGGGATTCTCCAGGCAAGAACACTGGAGTGGGTTGCCATTTCCTTCTCCAATGCATGAAAGTGAAAAGTGAAAGTGAAATCACTCAGTCATGTCTGACTCTTAGCCATCCCATGGACTGTAGCCTACCAGGCTCCCCCATTCATGGGACTTTCCAGGCAAGAGTACTGGAGTGGGGTGCCATTGCCTTCTCCAATGCAGGAAAGCGTAAAGGGAAAGTGAAGTCGCTCAGTCATGTCTGACTCTGCGACCCCATGGACTGCAGCCTACTGGGCTCCTCTGTCCATGGGATTTCAAATGGCTAGTACCTGTTTAATGAAAGAATTTGTTAAAAGGAATAATATGTATATTTTTTAATTTTTATTTTTCAAATTAAAAAATTGGAATTTGAATCAAGGACACCTGGTCTCAAGAGTTATGCTCTTTTCCTTTAATTCCATCAGTAAAGAAACTGCCTGCAATGCAGGAGACCTGGGTTTGATCCCTGGATTGGGAATATGCCCTGGAGAAGGAAATGGCAACCCACTCCAGCATTCTTGCCTGGAGAATTCCATTGACAGAGGAGCCTGGTGGGCTACAGTCCATGGGGTTGCAAAGAGTTGGATATGACTGAGCAACTAACAGTTTCACTTTCTTTCCCTCATTATGGAGTCTCAGAACTAAGAAGACTAGAAATAGTAGCTGTCACCAGAATGGTTTCCCTCACTGGGAATTCTCCACCCTGACTGATAATGCCTTTTGAGTATCTAGAACTTGGATCTGTAACTTGGTCTGCCAACCTAGCCCAAACGCTAAACCTCATTTTGTTAAGGGCCATTCAAAGAACTTAGATCTGTAACTTGGTCTGCCAACCTAGCCTGAATGCTAAACCTCACTTTGTTAAGGGCCATTCAAATCAACTGAAACATCAACATTCTTAAAAACAGATCTAGTAATAATTCAAAAGCTTTAGTAACAGTACAAGCATTTTCTTACACTATATTAGAGAATTTGATGATGTTTGCCATATTTATAATTGTACTGGCTTTATTTTTCAGAAATGGTATGATTGCTAAGCTCTGGCACATCTGGTTTGACGACAGTTTTCCAAAGCCCATAGCTCTTATTTCAGTAAAGGAAATTTGTCTAGGAAACTGTGAATTCATCACAAGAAAAAAGAAGATAATTTTAGTATAGGGTTAGTGGTAGCTAGGTGTTTTTGTTTCTTCTATTTCTTTATAATTTGTTATGGGGAATAACTTTCTAATCAGGGCTCATTCTATTCCACTGATACAAAATAAGTACTAAAGTTTCAGTGGCATGAATTTGCACACACATTATGTACACATGCACGTGAATTCACACACAATATATTCATTTATTCATTCATCCATTGAACAAATACTTACTTGCTGATCCATAAATGAGTCACTAAATGTATAAACTTGTTTGAAGGCCTAAAATGAGGTAACTGCTTTGCTAAAAAGGAGAGCACAGACCTCTTGTTAGGAAAGACCTTAATTCAAATTCTATTAGCTGCTTAATACTGAATAAGTGAGTTCTACTTTCCAAGTTTCAGTTTCTGAATCTGTCAGATCATGATAAATAATACTTATTTTGTGATTGATGAGGGTTAAATTAGATAAGTCATGTGAGTAAATTAATACTTAATTCTATGGATGACTCTATGAGTCATTGCCATTACTTTGCACATTTTTGAAGAGGAGGCAATCAAGCTGCTCCCAGATAGGATTCTCCCAAGTTGCACAGAATGGCATCTCAGTAGCTAACACAGGAGGCCACATTCTAATTTATATACCTGACATCTTGCTCTAAAGTTTTCAGGCTTATATAGAAGTAGTAGGAAACTTCCCCTTATCTCAAGTGACACTACAATTGTTCTTATCAGGAAAGAGACATAGAATCTCTCTCTCCCTCTCTTTTTTAATCAATTAGATACTCATTAAGGTCAGCAAACTTCTATTGATTGGTAAAGGAGTATGTGGCTAGTTAAAGCGGCAGTAACAACTTAACTGCCAAGCAGAGGACACCCAGCAACTCTTCAGAAAGTTATTTTCATTTATTTCCATTGAGTGTTATTAAACTCCCAGCATCACAGCCTAGGAATGCTGTTTAAATATTTGAGTGGGAATTGATTGTGTGTTTTGACACAGTTGTGCTTTTGCAGGAGTATCAATGATCATATAGATTGTTTGTTCATTTGATGAACTTCTTGCATGAGTGGTGTTGACACTCAGACTATTCCTTCAAGAATGTGTTTGGTTTCACCAGCATCCTTCTATAATGTGGTAGGGTAAATATTTTTCTTTGTATGTGTGGGAACAACTTTCTAAAATCACAGAGGAAGGCAGTGGGAATGTATGATTTTCATATACAAATATTTATTTTATAGACAACTTTTCAGGAACATTTAGTTCATAAAGCTAAGTAGATCTATATATTGATTAGACTGGCTGGTTCCCACGGCAGGAGAACTTGATTCATATCCTGTAAATTCACTATTCTCTTTAGAGTTTCATGTTCTTCACTGGCAGCATTTCTCCCAGGGTTATAAGGCCTCTGCCACCTATGCGGGCATGGGTTAAAAAAGGAAAGAAACAATAAAGGAAGACATAAGCACGTACAGAGCGTTTTGAAGATGGAATTACAAAGCATAAAAATGCTTACCTTTGGTATCTTTTATATAAGAAACCTAGGAAAAATAATCTTTGCATTTTTCTTCATGTTTTTACCTACTTTTGACAAAGGGAGAAGGATAAGGCAATAATGAGATTGGTTTGCAACCTGGCCCACCTGAACACTCCTCTATCCTTCTATTTGGCTTGAAGGATGTTCTCTACCCATTTTGAGTCTTAGGCTCAGCCCCTAAAGAATGAATACAATTATAGATACCATAAGATTAAAGAAAATGTATACAAGGTACTCAGAAAACAGTAATTAATGAATAATTGTCAACTATTTTTATTTCTTGACAAGGTTATTATAGCTCCTGAGAAGACAAACCCTCTAGTAGTTAGACTACAGGATTAGAAGTGAGCAAGGCACGAAACTCTGTTTGTAGCCCTACTATTGACTTGTTGCACGTTTGACATGAGTCATGTAGTTTTTCATTTATGCCATTTAAGTTATCTGGAAAATACAATGCTGGCGTTTGGTGATAATAAGAGTGCCATAAAACTTTTTCAGGAAGCAATCTGGAAATAATGGGGGAAGGAACAGGTCACACAGAACCTTAGGGATCATTGTGAAGATGGTAGCTTTGACTTTGGCACATCAGGATTTTAAGTAGAGGAGTACGGTTACTTGAATTAAGTTTGGGAGTGTTCTGTTTCGTTTTGTTTTATTGGAGTATGCTGCTGCTGCTGCTACTGCTACTGCTAAGTCGCTTCAGTCATGTCCAACTCTGTGCAGCCCCATAGATAGCAGCCCACCAGGCACCTCTGTCCCTGGGACTCTCCAAGCAAGAATACTGGAGCGGGTTGCCATTTCCTTCTCCAATGCATGCATGCATGATAAGTCGCTTCATTTGCGTCTGTCTCTGTGAGACCCGATGGACAGCAGCCCACCAAGGCTCCTCTGTCCACGGGATTCTCCAGGCGAGAATAC
Source organism: Budorcas taxicolor (assembly GCF_023091745.1). Lineage (NCBI taxonomy): Eukaryota > Metazoa > Chordata > Mammalia > Artiodactyla > Bovidae > Budorcas > Budorcas taxicolor. Next base: position 46,809,247 of record NC_068912.1, on the reverse strand, counting down.
TGGAGTGGGCTGCCATTTCCCTCTCCATTTGGAGAATAGTTGCTTTATAATGCTGTGTTCGTTTCTGCCTTACAGCAAAGTGAATCAGCCATGTATACATATGTCCCCTCTTCTTTGGATTTCTTCCCATCCAGGTCACCACAGAGCACTGAGTGGAGTTCCCAGTGCTATACAGTCAGTTCTCACTAGGTATCTATTTTATACATAATGTGCTATGTGCTCAGCTGTGCCTATCTCTTTGCAGTCCCATGGACTGTAGCCCGCCAGGCCCCTCCGTCAATTCCAGGCAAGATTACAATATTCTTGTGGGTTGCCATTTCCTTCTCCAGGGGATCTTCCCAACCCAGGGATCGAATCTATGTCTCTTATGTCTCCTGCACTGGTAGGCAGAGTCTTTACCACTAGCACCACCTGGGAACATAGGAGTGTATATATGTCAATCCCAATCTCCCTATTGAATTAAGTTTTGAATTGATTCTTGGAATTGCTCTGTTGACAGCAGCCTATGGAGGTGGGGTTTGGGGGGAAAGGGAAGGCAGGAGGTAGAAATCCTCCTCAAGTGGACATTACAGTAATCAAGATGAGAGTCAATGGTGCTTAGATCAGGTTGGTTGCAGAGGAACTTTTGAGAAGTAATTACATTCTTTATGTATATTCAAAGTAGAGACAATATCATAACAGATGAGTTGGATATAGGGTGCAAGAGAAAGAGTTAAGAATCACTTGAAAACTTTGACCTGAGTAAGTGGAAGCCTAAAGTGCTATCAATGGGGAGGAAGAGAACTGAAGTGGAACGACTTCGGGTGGCAAATCAGGAGTCCAGTTTGTGACATGCTGAGTTTTAAAATGTGTATTGACTTCTAGATAGAGATACTGACTAGGCAGTCAGAGGTATGTATCTAGAGTCAGAGATGCGATCTAGAGGTCAGACTGGAGATACAGATTCAGAAATCATTTGCATGGAGGTGGTATTTAAAGACATAGACTGGGTAAAATCATGAGGCCGATTGATGTGCTAGAGTAAAGGGGGCCAGGTGTCAGGCCTTTGGACAGTTTACTTCATTAAAGGATGTCTTCCAAAAATTAAAGGAAGAGCTGCTGCTGCTGCTAAGTCACTTCAGCAGTGTCTGACTCTGCATGACCCCATAGAAAGCAGCCCACCAAGCTCCCCCATCCCTGGGATTCTCCAGGCAAGAACACTGGAGTGGGTTGCCATTTCCTTCTCCAATGCATGAAAGTGAAAAGTGAAAGAGAAGATGCTCAGTCATGTCCGACTCTTAGCAACCCCATGGACTGCAGCCCACCAGGCTCCTCTGTCCATGGGATTTTCCAGGCAAGAGTACTGGAGTGGGGCACCATTGCCTTCTCGAAAAGGAAGAGTAATCTTATTCAAAAGAGCTCAAATCTATATCTGATCACTTTTGTGCCTTCAAACTGTGAAAAGTGTAAGTCTTCTTGCTCTTGCTGAGTTTCTGCTGAAAGAAAAGTTACAGTACACAGCAGGTGAAATTTGATCTTTTGGAATGTCTCTTAACTGCCATGGACTTGTATCTGGAATGTATAAAGACTGGTCAAAATCCAATAATAAGAATACCAAGCTTTGATTAAAACATAGGCCAAATATTTAAACTAACACTTTACAGAGAAGATATGAAAATGGCAAATAAGCACACGAAAAGATACAGAGTATAATTAGCCTTTAAAAATGCAAATTAGAATCACAATATGAGATATCATAGCACACTAACTAAAATCACTAAAGAGCAAAAACAAAAGAAGCAAATAAAAAACATAGTACCAAATGCTAAGGAGGATACAGAGCCACTAAGACTGATGGTTAGGAATATAAATGATAAAAAGCTGCTTTGGAAAACAAAGTTATATGCACTCAACATAGATTTAGCAAGCATATTTACCCCAAAGGAAAAAAAACTTGTAAACAAAAACCTGTACACGAATGGCTTTATTCATAACTGTCCCAAACTGGAAGCAATCCAAATGTCCTTTAACTGGTGAATGGATAAACTGTGGTATGTTCTTGCTATGGAGTTAGTTCAGTTCAGTTGCTCAGTCATGTCTGACTCTTTGCAACCCTATGGACTATAGCACACCAGGCTTCCCTGTCCATCACCAACTCCTGGAGCCTACTCAAACTCATGTCCATTGAGTTGGTGATGCCCTCCAACCATTTCATCCTCTGTCATCCTCTTTTCCTTCTGCCTCCAAACTTTCCCAGCATCAGGGTCTTGTCCAATGAGTCAGCTCTTCACATCAGGTGGCCAAAGTATTGGAGTTTCAGCTTCAGCATCAGACCTTCCAATGAACACTCAGGACTGATTTCCTTTATGATTGACTGGTTTGATCTCCTTGCAGTCCAAGACACTCTCAAGAGTCTTCTCTAACACCACAGTTCAAAAGCATCAATTCTTCAGTTATCAGCTTTCTTTATAATCCAACTCTCATATCCGTACATGACCACTGGGAAAACCATAGCTTTGACTAGATGGACCTTTGTTGGTAAAGTAATGTCTCTGCTTTTTAATACACTATCTAGGTTGGTCATAACTTATCTTCCAAAGAGCAAGTATCTTTCAATTTCATGGCTGCAGTCAACATCTGCAGTGATTTTGTACAATGGAGAACTACTTAGCAATAAAAAAGAACAAGCTATGGATATACATAGCAACATGGATGAATTTCAAATGCATCATGGTAAGTTTAAAGAGCCAGATTCAAAGTCCAAATATGGTTTGATTCTACAAAGACATAACATATCAGCTGTGTGACTGACTGGAGCTGTGGAAAGGAGTTGACCACAAAGGACACAAATGTGTATTTTGGAGCTCTTTTGTATCTGGGTTTTAGTGGTGGTTACATGACTGTACATATTTGTCAAAACTCATAGAACTGCTCACCCAAAGAGGTGGATTTCACTGTATAAATGATTATATCTCAATCATCCCTGATTAAAAATGTAGGATTTCTTTACACTAATGAGAAACAACTAGAAAAGAAATCAGAACAAACAAATAGCCATATGACTTCACAGTGTTGAACTCCTGGGAAACCACCTCCAAAAGTCAAGGAAAAACCAAATCCCACACTGGGGACTTCCCGTAGGGCTGGGCAGGGGGGAGTGAGTTGATGAGGCCCTCTTTCATTTGCTGCCTCCAGAGGACTTTGAACAAAGCCAGGGATGGCCTTGCTGTGGACTGTTGGACAGCACATCATCTCAGTGATAGATGATCCAGCCTCATGTACTACAAAGTACCAGCATACAACAAGCTTGTTGTATTTTTAGATCCCAGACTCAGAGACACCATGTATGGTATTTTCACCTGGGGTGAGGCTGACCTGAAACACCACAGGCAGACTCTCTGGAGTAAAAGATTTTTAACTGTGTGTCAGCAATGATTAGTTACAAAGGGAAAGAGAACTTGCCCCATTTGACACTAAATGACAGAACAATGTGACAAAAGCTAAAAACAGCAAAAAACAGTCTTTAAGACAAGAGGCTGATCCCCAGTAGTGTTAGGAACAAGCCTTTTGATTACATCCTTTGTCCCAAGAATAATAAATCCCTACCCTCAAAAGGCTTTCTAGGCTAGTCTCCTAGATTTTGGCCCGGTGACCTCCAAAGTACAATATGCAGAGCTGAAAGAATCCGACCTGCATTTAATATTTCGTTTCTATCTATCTCTGCAAAGTGTATTCTGGAGAGGAAGTCACAGAATCACTTTATACCCCTATAAATCAGGCATAGCACAAACCACATGTTCTCTAGCTTTTTAGAGACCTGAGTAATGGGTTAAAAACCTGATTAGTAAAAATGCTCTTTTAAACTCTTGACTTAGTCTTCTTGCCAGGCTGTTAATTGTAATATTGGCTTTCTGTGAAACCTCACCTCAGTAATAAAGTATCCTGTAAGGCTTTGTGAGAACTAAGCATGCAGAGACACCAGGCAGGGTCCCTGCCATAAGGGCTGGCATTAGGGGAGGAAGAAGCAAGAGTTAATAATATAATAATAGTGATGGTGATGATGATGATGATGGCTATGGTAATTCAAAATAGCATATGCTAAATCACAAATGCGTACACAAAATAGTAATCACAATAGAGAACTAGAACACTGCAAATAGAGGTTTGAGACCCAAACACTTCTGCCCTCAAGTTCAAGTTCCATTCCTTTGTGACTGTGAAACACTGAATGACTCATGGACCCTCTGTGTCAGTTTCTTTATCCAGAAAAAAGATGACTGTAGATTCTACTGCTTAGACCTGTGAGAATTAAAGATCGTGGTCATACTTGTTTGAGGACAGGATGTGGCATAGACCTGCTCTATTGGTACCAGAAGTGAAGATAATAGAAGTCCTAATAGGATTGAAAAGAGGTGGCTACCTCTGCAATGATATGTCAAGTGTGCTCTCAGAGGGAGGTCCTGGCTGGAAACATACATTTGGGAGTGTGAATAATACTTAAAATCATGGGAGTGGAGTGAGATTAGGGAAAGAACGTAGATTAAAAAGAAGATAAGGGGACTTCCCTGGCCATCCAACAGTTAAGACTCTGTGCTTCTGGTGCAGGGAGCGTGGGTTCAGTCCCTGGTCAAAGAACTAAGATCTCATGTATCGTGCCCCATGGCTAGAAAAGAAAATTAATTAATTAAAAAAATAAAAGAGGGTAAGACCTAGTGTGGAGCCCTTTATCATGCTGAAATCTAGAGATTGGGCTGAGAAAGGGCTACTAAAGTTAGTTTTGGGGTTCTTTTTCTTTCTGTTTTTATGGGCTTCCCTGGTGGCTCAGTAGATAAAGAATCTGCCTGTCGTGTGGGGGACCCGGGTTCAATCCCTGGGTCAGGAATATCCCCTGGAGAAGGAAATGGCAACCCACTCCAGTATTCTTGCCTGGAGAATCCCATGGACCAAGGAGCCTGGTAGGTTATAGTCCATGGGGTTGCAAAGAGACGGACACAACTAAGTGACTAACACTTTCGCTACACTTTCTTCCTATTTATTTCAGAATTTGCCTCTATAATACTTCACAAATTCCCCCAAAACATCACAGTCATGGAATTCAGCTTCAGCCTAAATCATGATGGGTAGCTCCACTCACTTGCATTTCTCTCATTATTAAGGGAATGTGAAAAAATAAAGAAACCTTTGTTGGCCTGTGTAATTGTAGTCCAAGTCTCCACTGTCAATGTAAAGGGTTGAAGTAATTATCTAGATAATTCAGGCAGAACCTACCAGGCCGCTGGGACCCCTCTCTCCTTCTGCCGCTTTTGCCTGAGTAACCAGGGAATCACTTCAATCCTTTCTCTGCTCACGTACTTCTGGTCTTACTATATCTTTGACCGTTGGACCCTGTCACTGAAATAAATATATTATATTGGACACAAATACCAGGGAGGGAAGACACTCTCATTTCACATGTGGATGTATTTTATTTCCGTATGGACTATGCTGGGAGCCAGCGAGAAAGGCATATCTAAAGTGCAAAGCATAAATGAAGGCAGACAGTCAAGAACTGAGTCCTTGCCAGTTTGAAAGGAAATCAAGCCCATTAAAGGTGAATTTTCTCAACAAGATCCTGTATATAGCTTTTTGGGAGAACAGCAAGAATACGAAGTAAAAAAAAAAACGCAAAAACGAGAACACGTTGACCCATGTCACAAAACACTGTATGAATTTATAACTTCCTTATTAGAAATATTTTTATAATCAAGAAGTAGCTCTTTAGCCTCATGAAAAGGAATGTGAAGGGGATGAGATGTTGTTGATAAGAGACTAGAAAATTGTACTTGCTTACATGCCCAGGATGGGATAAATAACAGCAGGGTAAATCAAAATCTCCCCAGCAAATGACACCCTCCCTTTTGTGTGACTGAATATAAGTCCATGGAACTTGCAGTTGTGGCCAAATAAAGAGAAGCCACCAGCTCTAACTCGTCATTGACAGAGGCTGTCAGATCTTATCTTAATGAGGCACAGATCCTAGGACAGGAGAAGAACAAAACGAAGCTGTGTGATAAGGTACACAGCGCAGTAATTGGATCAAGCTGAGGCAGTGGTGGTCCTTAACAGCAGCTCTGGGTACAAATGAAAGGGCTGTCACTTGCAAATAATTTGCTGTGTTTCAGTGTTCACTTTTGTCCATAGAGTTGTGTGTCAAGAGAAGAGTCTTAGACTTGCCTTCTCCATCTGCCTTCCAGAATATTTGTCTCTCACTGCACTTCAGCCAATTTAACAAGGAAATCTTGAGATGTTAGAAATCCTTTATTTACATGAATATACTTTCTCAGCTCTTATTCTGCATCCAGTAAATTCCCCATGTTGCCAGCGTAGTGTTGTGATTTGCATTGCATTGTCCATGACTTGCCAAGTGAAAGTGAAAGTCTCTCAGTAGTGTCCGACTCTTTGTGACCCCATGGACTGTATGGTCCATAGAATTCTCCAGACCAGAATACTGAAGTGGGTAGCCGTTCCCTTCTCCAGGGGATCTTCCCCAACCCAGGGGTCAAACACAGGTCTCCAACACAGAAGGCAGATTCTTGACCAGCTGAGCCACCAGGGAATCCCAAGAATACTGGAGTGGGTAACTTATCCCTTCTTCAGTGGATCTTTCCATCCCAGGAATCAAACAGGGGTCTCCTGCATTGCAGGTGGATTATTTACCAGCTGAGCTACCAGGGAAGCCCTTATGACTTTCCAGGGTTCCTCTAAAATGCTAGGTAAATATTGATATCCTGTGCAGTGAAATGAACTCTCCAGAATAAACTGAGGTCTTATTACAATTAAAGAAGCATTTAGCCCCTGAGAATCACAGCACTCTTATAACAGTTTCACAGACATTGTTTCTGTAATATATTGCTTTGCAGCAAACTACTCTAAAACTTTTTGGCTTTAAACAATAGTTGACCATTTCTCATTATTCTCTAAGGTGGATTGGGCTCACTGATGGGGTTCTTCTGTTTCACCTGGTGTCTGTTGCGGACTGAACATAAGAAGATGGTTTCTTTACTCACATGTCTGGGCCTCCCCTGGGTTCTCCTGAACAGCTGGGGGCTGGTTGGGGATCTCTGTCCATGTGGCCTCTTCATGTGGCGAGGCTGGGCCTCCTGGTGGCACCATGGTCTCAGAGAACTCTCTCCACCTTTGTGGAGACCAGAATGGGAATGTAAACTAAACAAAATTAACAGCTCACGTTAGATCACTGCTTGCTCTTCAGCTGTTACAGCGGTGAGTGAGTGATAGAGTTTTAGCTTCGGAATCAGGACACCTGCATTTGAGTTCTGCCTCTGCCCAACAAGTCCTCCAGGCCCATCAGTCCTCAGTAATCTCATCTGTAAAATGAGTAGATAGGATTAGATTGGTATTTTTCAAATCACAAAGGTGCAAACGACGGATATTTTTAAAGTATTTTCTCTCTCATTACCCTACAACTGAACCATGCTTAGTATATTTATTCAAGCACAGGCGTTAACTCAAGCACTTTCAAGTAAGTACAGAAAGCACAACCTATTCTCTGCCCTCAGGACAGTTTTTTGGTAGTTTACCTTCTTCACACTTCTGACTTCAGTGATATGAAGAACCAGAGCAGTTTCCTGAGAGAGGTGGTGGAAATGTTCACAGGAGATTTTGAGGAATAGGGCTGTCTTCTGGGAAGAGTTTTAGTGTATTTCTGCCTGGAATCATAGATTGACTCGAAGACCCCTGGATCCACTCACCTCAGTGTAGTGGTGTGACGGGGCTGCATTAACTGATGACCCAATTAGCTTTTCAACAATAAAACCACTTATTAAGAAAACCAAACCGTCTCTAAACATGGGCCTGCAGTGGCAGTGCAGAGCTGTGTAGATGTTACTTTTGCTCTTCCTGTAGCTTAATGTTCTATTGCTGTACCATTCAATAGAAATATGATGTGAGCAACATAGGCAGCGCTTAGAAATTTTCTAGAAGCCATGTTGAAAGAAACAAGTAGAACTAATTTTAAAACTTTATATTTTGAAGTAAATTTAGATATAAAACCGTTGCAAAAATATTGCAACTTTCCCAGACATCTTTCATGATCCCAAACTTTCTTAATGTTAGTATCCGGTATAACCATAGTAAGGTTATCAAAACTAAGAAATCAATATTGATGCAATATAATTGACTAAAGTATAGACCTTATTTGGATTGATGAAATTAATTAACCCAATACATCCAAAATGAAATCAATAGAAAAATTATTGATATATTTTATGTTCTTTGTTTTGCAGTAGATCTTCAAAATCTGGTGTGTACGTCTCAGTTTGGACCAGCCATGTTTCAAGCATGCAGCTGCTCAGCGTGGCTGGGGCTCCTTCATGGAGCAGTGTGTGCTCTGCTCCATCACTCAGCCATGTCTGCCTCTTTGTAACTCCACGGACTGTAGCTACCAAGGCTACTCTGTCCACGGAATTTTCCAAGCAACAATACTGGAGCGGGTTGCCATTTCCTATTCCAGGGTATCGTCTCAACCTAGGGATTAAACCAGTGTCTCTTGAGTCTGTTACACTGGCATGCAGATTGTTACCACTACACCACCTAGAAAGCGCCAAAGTCCTACTATAACAAGTTAGAGAAGAGCTGCCATCAACAGTCCACTTATTCTGGTGTGAATCCTACTGGAGGTACTTGCATCCATGCAGCACTAATGGTAGAAACAAAACAGCCTCTTGTTGAGAGCTCTGACTTAGGGGACAAGCAGAGGGGAATTCCAACTTTGTAACTGAGTGTTAGCTATATGACTTTGATATATAACTCAAATTTTCTGGGCCTCCTTTTCTTCATCTATTAAAAAATGAAGAAAATAGCAATGACTCATGCGGTTACCAGATTGATGGAATGAGATCATGCAGTTAAATGCTAGGACACTGCCTTACCTGGAGTGGCTACATGGCAAATGTTAGCTTCAGTGGTCATCTGTAATACAGCCAAAAGGCCAAAAAATGTCCATCTTCCTATGAGTGACTGGAAAAGTTGTTTAAGGCTCTGGTTAATATTTCAGAAAAGCTCAACAAGTGGTTATTGTGTATCTACTATTTTCCATAAGCTTATGGAGCTTCCACAAGCCTATTATCTTTATCCATCAAAGGGCAAACAGAATGAAAACCACAATCATGGAAAACTAACCAAACTGATCACATGGACCACAGTCTTGTCTAGCTCAGTGAAACTATGAGCCATGCCATGGAGGGTCACCCAAGACAGACAGGTCATAGTGGAGAGTTCTGACAAGACATGGTTCACTGGAGAAGGGAATGGCAAACCACTTCAGTATTCTTGCCTTGAGAACCCCATGAACAGCATGAAAAGGCAAAATGATAGGATACTGAAAGAGGAACTCCCCAGGTCAGTAGGTGCCCAATATGATACTGGAGAAGAGTGGAGAAATAAATCCAGAAAGAATTAAGAGATGGAGCCAAAGAAAAAACAACACCCAATTGTGGATGTGACTGGTGATGGGAGTAAAGTCCGATTCTGTAAAGAACAATATTTCATAGGAACCTGGAATGTCAGGTCCATGAATCAAGGCAAATTGGAAGTGGTCAAATAGGAGATGGCAAGAGTCAACATAGACATTTTAGGAATCAGCAAACTAAAATGGACTGGAATGGGTGAATTTAACTCAGATGACCATTATATCTACTACTGTGGGCAAGAATCCCATAGAATAAGTGGAGTAGCCATCATAGTCAACAAAAGAGTCTGAAAGGCAGTAATTGGATGCAATCTCAAAAACGACAGAATGATCTCTGTTCATTTCCAAGGCAAACCATTCAGTATCACAGTAATCCAAGTCTATGCCCTGACCAGTAATGCTAAAGAAGCTGAAATTGAATGGTGCTATGAAGACCTACAAGACCTTCTAGAACTAACATCCCCCAAAATTGTCTTCTTTATTATAGGGGACTGGAATGCAAAAATAGAAAGTCAAGAGCTACCTGGAGTAACAGGCAAATTTGGCCTTGGAGTACAAAATGAAGCAGGGCAAAGGCTAATAGGGTTTTGCCAAGAGAACACACTGATCATAGCAAACACCCTCTTCCAACAACACAAGAGAAGACTCTATGCATGGACAACACCAGAAATACCTAAACCAGATTGATTATATTCTTTGCAGCCAAAGATGAAGAAGCTCTAAACAGTCATCAAAAACAAGGCTGGGAGCTGACTGTGGCACAGATCATGAACTCCTTATGGCCAAATTCAGACTTAAATTGAAGAAAGTAGGGAAAACCACTAGACCATTCAAGTATGACCTAAATTAAACCCCTTACAATTATACTGTGGAAGTGACAAATAGATTCAAGGGACTAGATCTGATAGACAAGAGTCCCTGAAGAACTATATTTGGAGGTTCATGACATTGTACAGAAGGCAGGGATCAGGACCATTCCCAAGAAAAAGAAATGCAAAAAGTCAAAATGGTTGCCTGAGGAGGACTTACAAATAGCTGAGAAAAGAAGAAAAGCTAAAGGCAAAGGAGAAAAAAGACATACTCATTTGAACGCAGAGTTCCAAAGAATAGCAAGGAGAGATAAGAAAGCCTTCCTTGGTGATCAGTGCAAAGAAATAGAGGAAAACAATAGAATGGGAAAGACTAGAGATCTCTTCAAAAAAAATTAGAGATACCAAGGGAAAATTTCATGCAAAGATGAACACAATAAAGGACAGAAATGGTATGAACCTAACAGAAGCAGAAGATATTAAGAAGAGGTGGCAAGAATATACAGAAGAACTATACAAAAAGATCATGACCCAGATAACCATGATGGTGTGATCACTCACCTAGAGACAGATATCCTGGAATGTGAAGTCAAGTGGGCCTTAGGAAGCATCACTACAAACAAAGCTAATGGAGGTGATGGAATTTCAGTTGAGGTATTTCAAATCCTGGAAGATGATGCTGTGAAAGTACTGTACTCAATATGCTAGCAAATTTGGAAAACTCAGCAGTGACCACAGGACTGGAAAAGTTCAGTTTTCATTCCAATCCCAAAGAAAGGCATTGCCAAAGAATGTTCAAACTACCACACAATTGCACTCATCTCACACACTAGGAAAAGAATGCTCAGAATTCTCTAAGTCAGGCTTCAACAGTGTGTGAACCCTGAACTTCCAGATGGTCAAGGTGGATTTTGAAAAGGCACAGGAACCAGAGATCAAATTGCCACCATCCTCTGGATCATCAGAAAAGCAAGAGAGTTCCAGAAAAATATCTACTTTTGCTTCATTGACACTAAAGCCTTTGACTGTGTGGATCAAAACAAACTGTGGAAAATTCTGAAAGAGATGGGAATACCAGGCCACCTTACCTGTCTCCTGAGAAATTCACTATGGAGGTCAAGAAGCAACAGTTAGAACTGGACATGGAACAACAGACTAGTTCCAAATCAGGGAAAGAGTATATCAAGGCTATATATTGTCACTCTGCTTATTTAACTTATATGCAGAGTACATCATGGAAATACTGGGCTGGATGAAGCACAAGCTGGAATGAAGATTGCCGAGAGAAATATCAATAACCTCAGGTATTAAGATAACACCATTCTTATGGCAGAAAGAGAAGAAGAACTAAAGAGCCTTATGTTGAAAGTGAAAGAGGAGAGTGAAAAAGTTGGCTTAAGACTCAACATTCAAAAAACGAAGATCATGGCATCTGGTTCCATCATTTCATGGCAAATAGATGGGGAAACAGTGGAAACAGTGACAGACTTTATTTTAGGGGTCCCCAAAATCACTGCATTGGTGACTGCAGCCACGAAATTAAAACACATTTGCTCCTTGAAAGAAAAGCTATGACCAACCTAGACAGCATATTAAAAAGCAGAGACATTACTTTACCAACAGAAGTCCATCTTGTCAAAGCTATGGTTTTTCCAGTAGTCATGTATGGATGTGAGAGTTGGACTGTAAAGAAAGTTGAGTGCCAGAGAATTGATGCTTTTGAACTGTGGTGTTGGAGAAGACTCTTGAGAGTCCCTTGGACTGCAAGGAGATCAAACCAATCCATCCTAAAGGAAATCAGTCCTGAATATTCATTGGATGGACTGATGCTGAAGCTGAAACTCCAGTTCTTTACCTGATGTGAAGAGCCAACCCACTGGAAAATACCCTGATGCTGGGAAAGATTGAGGGCAGGAGGAGAAGGAGACGACAGAGGATGAGATGTTTGCATGGCATTACCGATGCAACGGACGTGAATTTGAGTAGGCTGTGGGAGTTGGTGGTGGACAGGAAGGCTTGGCGTGTTACAGTCCATGGGGTCGCAAAGAGCTGGACATGACTGAATGACTAAACTGAACTGAACTGAACTATTTTCCTGGCACTGTGATGAGTACTAGAGGCAAAAGGTGAATAAAAGCCCTTATGGAGTTATTTCTACAAAGTCTGCTGTTGCTGCTGCTGCTAAGTCACTTCAGTTTTGTCCGACTCTGTGCGATCCCATAGACGGCAGCCCACCAGGCTCCCCCATCCCTGGGATTCTCCAGGCAAGAACACTGGAGTGGGTTGCCATTTCCTTCTCCAATGCATGAAAGTGAAAAGTGAAAGGGAAGTCGCTCAGTCTTATCCGACTCTTAGCAACCCCATGGACTACAGCCTACCAGGCTCCTCCATCCATAGGATTTTCCAGGCAAGAGTACTGGAGTGGGGTGCCATTGCCTTCTCCAACAAAGTCTGAAGGACTATTATATAAAAGGGATAGTTACCTAAGATATTTTTCAAATCAATTGGTCAGGCTGCCTTAATTAGTTGGATGAAAATTTACTCATTTCCTTGTTACGGAAAGAGGTGGCAAGCTCATGGAGATGGTTAGAGGTATCAAGAAAAACTATCATTGGTAATAACAGTAACAAGAGCCGACATTTCTTCTGCACCAAATCACCCAGCAATGTGACTCTAGACTGTGTCTTAACTAATACCTTACACCTTCTTTATTAAAGTTTTTGTTATTTACATCTCTGAGTGTAGTGTATGTCAATTTTTACATTCCTGGCACATACAATCAGGAATCCACAGGAATGAATCTTTCAAACTTGTAATTGTCTTTGGGAAGTTGACCTATGGATTAACCATCCCTCCCTCCCTCCCTCCTTCCCTCCCTCTCTCCTTCCTTCCTTCTCTTCTCTTTCCTATATTTCTTGCATTTACTTTGGATCCTTTGATCATTTGGCAGGACAAATGATCAAATGATCCAAAGTAAATGCAAGAAGTAAATGCAATAAATTATTTATAGCATAATTTTTTATGTTATAAATGCAATTTGAGGAATGAACTAACTTGACCTTTCATAATAAAGACTAATAACTCACCGGTACATGTTAAAAGATTCTATGGTGCAGTGATCACAAGACAGACTGAATTCTGTCTCTTTATACATAGATATATTCCTTTTGCACAGCTTAAACAATCTGAGTCTCAGTTTCCTTATTTGTAAAATGAGAGTAAGAAAAATGCTTTTCTTTTAGAATCGTTTTGAGGTTTAAAAAAGATGATGTATGCAAAACTTGTATTACAACATATGCTTTATACCCATCATCCACAAAAACTGTGTTCAGTAATGATTGTTTAACAATCAGTCCAAGATGTCAACCTAATTGTAACTGGGAAGCACTGAGGAATAAACACTAGTGTAGCAGGTATGTGAAAAGAATTCTTTAGCTTTTAATTAGCTAAAGGACATTTTTGTGCTGTGATGATATTTTGAAATCTAGATTTCTAAAACTAGAAAAAAAAAATTTTCCCTCCAATACATTATCTACAATTTAACTTTTAAAGAACCAAATATAGAGGATTTTAAGCACGACTTTTTTTTTTTTTTTTAATTAAAGAGGAATGCCTTTCTACCTCTGGCAGCAAGGCCATGACACTCATTGCGCTGGCATGAAAGGAGGCTGGGGGGAAAGGAAATGGGAAGCTAGACACTGATTTCTTGTGTTCCAGGAAGGGGTGAATGAATAGTTCTTCCAGCCCCTTGATTGGGTCCACTTCTCACTGGCACAAGGAAATTTAAGAATAATCCAAATAACTTTATGATCCTGAGTCGTGAGTGCTGATGGCATTGTGTGGGGAAAGGCAGTAGACTCTCTTAACAATCCCAGCTGTACAATGCATCTCTGTCCTATTTGGTCTAGAAACGGTGATTCCATCACTCTTAGGGATGAGTCTGAGGGAGCCTCATTGGTTGCCCTTGGCCTTTGTAAGGCTTAGCAAAATTGGCCTGGGGTGGGGATGGAGAGGCCTCCAGTGGCCCAAGGACTGCTGGAAGTTGTGATGAGGAGGGCATGGAGCAGATGATGCTGAGCTGGGAGGGAGGGGACTGGGTTTAAATGGTGGAGACTGTGGTCTCTGGCAAGCAACATAAGACTCTCACCCTCCAAAAACAGAAAAAAAAAGTGAGAGAAGCACTCTACCTCTGCAGCCCAAGTTTATGGAGCAGAACAGACCATATCAGACCATTTTAAATGGAATACTCAAGATTATTTGTAGATTCTACCTGCCCAGCATGAACACTAGATCATATTAGCTACATTCTTCTACAGACTCTGGCAACATTTTTACAAGGAGTAGGGGAAGGATAAGATAGTTTGAAATACTGAAAAGAGACTGTTAGACCAGAAGAGACTGAACTATTTTAATGGAATAATTAAACTGTTGGATCTAAAAGTTTGCCATATTAGATTAGCATTTATTTTTCCCTCTATTAACAGGTAGTACAGGTATGTATGTTTGTATCTATAGAAAAAATCAAAGGATGAGAACACAGGGAATATAGCCAATATTTGATAATAACTATTTATGGAGTGTAACTTTTGGTTTTTAAAATATATTTTTCATGTATTTATTTGATTGTGGCATGTGGGATCTTCCCTTGTGACAGGCAGGTCAGTAGCTGTGGCTCATCGGCTTAATGGCTCTGAGCATATGGGATCTTCATGGGTCAGGGATCAAACCTGTGTCGCCTGCCATTGGCAGGCAGATTCTTAACCACCGAACCACCAGGGAAGCCCTTAGAGTATAACTTTTAAAAGTTGTGAATCACTGTATTGTATATCTGTAGCTTATATAATATTGTACATCAACTATACTTCATATAATATTTTTAATTAAAATAAAAACTGGGAGCTTATTTTTGAGAAAATGGATAAGATTGTGAGAAAAGCATATTTTTGGAGGGAAAAATCAAATTTCCATTTGTAAGTGTTAAATTTGAGATATCTATTAGATATCTAAATGGAAAGGATGGGTAGGCATTTATTTAGGCATTCAGAAAAGAGGATTGTACTAAAGATAAAATATAGCCATTATCAGCAAATAGATGGTGTTTTTGTGCCAGGGCATGGCTTGTTTTTGTTGTTCAGTCACTAAGTCTTGCTGACTTAAAAAAAATTATTTATTTATTTTAATTGGAGGCTAATTACTTTATAATATTGTGGTAGTTTTTATCATACATTGTCATGAATCAGCCACGGGTATACATGTGTTCCCCATCCTGAACCCCCCTCCCAACTCCCCCCACCCCCATCCCATCCCTCTGGGTTATTGCAGTGCACTGGCTTTGGGTGCCCTATTTCATGCATCGAACTTGGACTGGTCCTCAACATCATATATGGTAATGTACATGTTTCAATGCTATTATATCAAATCATCCAACCCTTGCCTTTTCCTACAGAGTCCAAAAGTCTGTTCTTTACATCTGTGTCTCTTCTGCAGTCTTGCGTATAAGGTCATCATTACCATCTTTCTAAATTCCATATATACGTGTCAAAATTCTGTGTTGGTGTTTTTCTTTCGGACTTACTTCACTCTGTATAATAGGCTCCAGTTTCATACACCTCATTAGACCCAACTCAAATGCATTGTTTTTAATAGCTGAGTAATATTCCTTTGTTTATATGTACAAAACTTTCTTATCCATTTGTCTGCTGATGGACATCTAGGTGGCTTCCATATCCTAGCTATTGTAAACAGTGCTGCAATGAACATTGGGGTACATGTGTCTTTTTCAACTCTAGTTTTCTCAGTGTGTATGCCAAGTAGTGGGATTGCTGGGTCATAAGGCAGTTCTATTTCCAATTTTTTTCAGGAATGTCCACACTGTTCTCCATAGCGGCTGTACTAGTTTGCATTTCCACCAACAGTGTAAGAGGGTTCCCTTTTCTCCACACCCTCTTTAGCATTTATTGTTTGTAGACTTTTTGATAGCAGCCATTCTGACTGGCATGATATGGTACCTCATTGTGGTTTTGATTTGCATTTCTCTGATAATGAATAATGTTGAGCATCTTTTCATGTGTTGGTTAGCCATCTGTACGTCTTCTTTGGAGAAATGTCTGTTTAGTTCTTTGGCCTATTTTTTGATTGGATCGTTTATTTTTCTAGAATTGAGCTGCAGGGGCTGCTTGTATATTTTTGAGATTAATTCTTTGTCAGTTGCTTTGTAAGCTATTATTTTCTCCCATTCTGAAGGCTGTCTTTTCACCTTGCTTATAATTTCCTTCATTGTGCAAAAGCTTCGAAGTTTAATTAGGTCTCATTTGTTTATTTTTGCTTTTATTTCCATTACGCTGGGAGGTGGGTCATAGAGGATCTTGTTGTGATTTTTTTAAATTTAATTTTATTTTTTTTACTTCAGAGAGTGTTTTGCCTATGTTTTCCTCTAGGAGTTTTATAGTTTCTGGTCTTACATTTAGATTTTAATCCATTTTGAGTTCATTTTTTTGTGTATGGTGTTAGAAAGTGTTCTAGTTTCATTCTTTCACAGGTGTTTGACCAGTTTTCCC
This sequence comes from Budorcas taxicolor, assembly GCF_023091745.1. Taxonomy (NCBI): domain Eukaryota; kingdom Metazoa; phylum Chordata; class Mammalia; order Artiodactyla; family Bovidae; genus Budorcas; species Budorcas taxicolor. The sequence goes on along the minus strand of NC_068912.1, from coordinate 46,792,436 downwards.
AGCACCACTTGTTAAAGAGATTGTCTTTTTTCCATTGCATATTTTTGCCTCCTTTGTCAAAGATAAGGTGTCCATAGATGTGTGGATTTATCTCTGGGCTTTCTATTTTGTTCCACTGATCTATATTTCTGTCTTTGTGCCAGTACCATATTGTCTTGATGACTGTAGTTTTATAGTATAGTCTAAAGTCAGGTAGGTTGATTCCTCCAGTTCGATTCTTCTTTCTCAAGATTGTTTTGGCTATTCGAGGTGTTTTTGTATTTTGTATTTCCATACAAATTGTGAAATTATTTGTTCTAGTACTCTGAAAAATACCATTGGTAGCTTGATAGGGATTGCATTGAGTCTGCAGATTGCTTTGGGTAGTATATTCATTTTCACTATATTGATTCTTCCAATCCATGAACATGGTATATTTCATGGTATATTTGTGTCATCTTTGATTTCTTTCATCAGTGTTTTATAGTTTTCTATCTATAGGTCTTTTGTTTCTTTAGGTAGATTTATTCCTAAGTATTTTTTTCTTTTTGTCACAATTGTGGATGGGATTGTTTCCTTAATTTCTCCTTCTGTTTTCTCATTGTTAGTGTATAAGAATGCAAGGGATTTCTATGTGTTAATTTTATATCCTGAAACTTTGCTATATTCATTGATTAGCTCTAGTAATTTTCTGGTGGTGTCTTTAGGGTTTCCTATCTAGAGGATCATGTCATCTGCAAACAGTGAGAGTTTTACTTCTTTGCCAACCTTGATTCTTTTTATTTCTTTTTCTTTTCTGATTGTTGTGGCTAAAACTTCCAAAACTATGTTTAATAGTAGTGGTAAGAATGGGCACCCTTGTCTTGTTCCTGACTTTAGGGAAAATGCTTTCAATTTTTCTCCATTGAGTATAATGTTTCTTATGGGTTAATCATATATGGTTTTTATTATATTGAGGTATGTTCCTCGTATGCCTGCTTTCTGGAGAGTTTTTATCATAAATAGGTATTGAATTTTGTCAAATGCTTTCTCTGCATCTATTGAGATAATCATATGGTTTTAATCTTTCTATTTGTTCATGTGGTTCATCACATTGATTTGTGAATATTGAAGAATCCTTGCATCCCTGGGATAAAGCCTACTTGGTCATGATGTATGATCTTTTTAATATATTGATGGTTTCTATTTGCTAGAATTTTGTGGAGGATTTTTGCATCTATGTTCATTAGTGATATTGGTCTGTAGTTTTCTTTTTTGTGGAATCTTTGTCATATTTTGGTATTAGGGTGATGTGGCCTCATAGAATGAGCTTGGGAGTTTACCTTCCTCTGCAATTTTCTGGAAGAGTTTGAGTAGGATAGGTGTTAGCTCTTCTCTGAATTTTTGGTAGAATTCAGCTGTGAAGCTGTCTGGTCCTGGGCTTTTGTTTGCTGGAAGATTTCTGATTACAGTTTCAATTTCCATGCTTGTGATGGGTCGGTTAAGATTTTCTCTTTCTTCCTGGTTCAGTTTTGGCAGGTTATACTTTTCTAAGAATTCATCCATTTCTTCCAAGTTGTCCATTTTATTGGCATATAGTTGCTGATAGTAGTCTCTTATGATCCTTTGTATTTCTGTGTTGTGATTTCTCTATTTTCACTTCTAATTTTGTTGATTTGATTCTTCTCTCTTTTTCTTGATGAGTCTGGCTAAAAGTTTGTCTATTTTATTTATCTTCTCGAAGAACCATCTTTTAATTTTGTGGATTTTTTTCTAGAGTCTCCTTTTTATCTTTTTCATTTATCTCTGCTCTAATTTTTATGATTTCTTTCCCTCTAATCCTAGGGTTCTTCAATTCTTCTTTTTCTAGTTGCTTCAGGTGGAAAGTTATGTTATTTGATTTTTCTCTTGTTTCTTGAGGTAAGCTTGTATTGTTATGAACCTTTCCCTTAGCACTGCTTTTACTGAATCCCATAGGTTTTGGGTTCTTGTGTTTTCATTTTCATTTGTTTCTATACATATTTTGATTTCCTTTTTGATTTCTTCTATGATATATTGGTTACTCAGAAGTGTATTTTTTAGCCTCCATAAGTTGGAATTTTTAATAGTTTTTTCCTGTAGTTGACATCTAATCTTACAGCATTGTGACCAGAAAAGATGCTTGAAATGATTTCAATTTTTTTTGAATTTACCAAGGCTAGATTTATGGCCCAGAATGTGATCTATCCTGGGGAATGTTCCATGTGCACATGAGAAAAAGGTGAAATTCATTGTTTTGGGGTGAAATGTCCTATAGATATCCATTAGGTCTACCTGGTCCATTAGATCATTAAAGCTCATGTTTCCTTGCTAGTTTTCTGTTTGATTGATCTATCCATAGGTGTGAGTGGGATATTAAAGTCTCCCACTATTATTGTGTTATTGTTAATTTCCCCTTCCATACTTGTTAGCATTTGCCTTAAGTATTAAGGTGCTCCTAGGTTGGGTGCTTATATATTTTTAATTGTTAGATCTTCTTCTTGGATTGATCCTTTGATCATTATGTCGTGTCCTTCTTTGTCTCTTTTCACGGTCTTTATTTCAAAGTCTATTTTATCTGATACGAGTATTACTACTCCTGCTTTCTTTTGATCTCTATTTGCATGAAATATCTTTTTCCAGCCCTTCACTTTGAGTCTGTGTGTGTCCTTTGGTTTGAGGTGGGTCTCTTGTGGACAGCAAATATAGAGATCTTGTTTTTGTATCCATTCAGCGAGTCTTTGTCCTTTTGGTTGGGACATTCAACCCATTTACATTTAAGATAATTATTGGTAAGTATGATCCCATTGCCATTTATTTTGTTGTTTTGGGTTTGAGTTTATAAACCTTTTCTGTGTTTCCTGTCTAGAGAAGATCCTTCAGCATTTGTTGAAGAGCTGGTTTGGTGGTGCTGGATTCTCTCAGCTTTTGCTTATCTGTAAAGCTTTTCATTTCCCCTTCATATTAGAATGAGATCCTTGCTGGGTACAGTAATCTGGGTTGTAGGTTTTTATCTTTCATCACTTTAAGTATGTCCTTCCATTCCCTTCTGGCTTGAAGAGTCCCTATTGAAAGATCAGCTGTTATCCTTATGGGAATCCCCTTGTGTGTTATTTGTTGCTTTTCCCTTGCTACTTTTAATATCTGCTCTTTGTGTTTGATCTTCGTTAGTTTTATTAGTATGTGTCTTGGGGTGTTTTGCCTTGGGTTTATCCTGTTTGGGACTCTCTAGGTTTCTCAGACTTGAGTGACTATTTCCTTTCCCATTTGAGGGAAGTTTTCAACTGTTATCTCCTCAAGTATTTTCTCATGCCCTTTCTTTCTGTCTTCTTCTTCTGGGACTCCTATGATTCGAAGGTTGGGGCATTTAACATTGTCCCAGAGGTCCCTGAGGTTGTCCTCATTTATTTTAATTCTTTTTTCTTTTATCCTCTCTGCTTCATTTATTTCCACCATTCTATCTTCTGCCTCACTTATCCTATCTTCTGCATCAGTTATTCTACTGTTGGTTCTCTCCAGAATGCTTTTGATCTCATTTATTGCATTATTCATTACTGACTGACTCTTCTTTAGTTCTTCTAGGTCCTTGTTAAACATTTATTGCATCTTCTCAATCCTTGTCTCTGGTCTATTTATCTGTAACTCCACTTTGTTTTCAAGATTTTGGATCATCTGATTTCTTTTTAAGGTACACTCCCTATCTTCTCTTTTGTTTGGTTTGGTGGGCATTTATCATGTTCCTTTACCTGCTGAATATTTCTATGCCTTTTCATTTTGTTTAGGTTGCTATGTTTGTGTACCCTTTCTGTAGGCTGGAATTTCATGATTCCTCTTTATGTGGAGCCTGCTCCCTGTGGGTGGGGTTGGATTAGTGGCTTGTCAAGGTTTCCTGGTTAGGGGAGCTGGCATCAGTGTTCTGGTGGGTGGTGCTGGATCTCTTCTCTCTGGAGTGCAATGAAGTGTCCAGTAGTGAGTTTTGGGGTGTCTATGGGTTTGGCATGACTTTCGGAAGCCTATCTTCTAATGCTCAGGGCTGTGTTCCTGCTTTGCTGGAGAATTAGCTTGGAAGTCTTGCTCTGGAACTTGTTGGCTCTGGGGTGGAACTTGGTTTCAGTGTAGGTAGGGAGGCTTTTGGGTGAGCTCTTGTCTATTAATGTTCCCTGGAATCAGGAGTTCTCTGATGTTCTCAAGTTTTTGAGTTAAGCCTCCTGCCTCTGGCTTTCGATCTTATTCTTACACTAGCCTCAAGACTTCTCCATTCATACAGCACAGATGATAAAACATTTAGGTCAATGATGAAACAGTTCTCCACAGTGAGGGACACCCAGAGAGGTTCACAGAGTTACATGGAGAAGAGAACAGGGAGGAAAGAGATAGAGGTGACCAGGAGGAGAATAGGGGGAATCAAAGGAGGAGAGACCAGTCTAGCCTGTGATCAGTTCCCTAAGTGTTATCCACAGCCTGGAACACCCAGAGAGATTCACAGAGTTAAGCAGAGAACCAAAGGGAGAAGGACGAGATAGAGGTGACCTGGGGGAGAAAAGAGAGAGTCAACAGGGGAAAAGGCAATCAAGCCAGTAATCATATCCCTAAGTGAAAACAGATATTGAAGATTAGATTTTTAAAGGTACGAAATTGACAACAAATACCAAAAAGGAGAGATTAAAAATCTAGAGTAGAGTTTAGACTGTCAAAAAACTATATTAAAAATACAAAACAAAATCAATCACAAAAATTATAAAAAATATGTATATGAAATTTGCTTTAAAAAATAGGGCCTTTTTTCTAGGTAATAGTAGGTTATAAAAATGAAAATTAAAGGAGTAATAAAGAACTTAAATTTAAAAAAAATTAAAAAGTGATAATAGTAAAAATATACCTAGAAATTTCTTTGGAGCTGTTGTGGGCAGTGTAGGGTCAGTTCAGTCTCTGATAGTTCCTTGTTCCAGCTTGTACTTGTTCTCAAGATCTATAGGCCCCCTCCAATGCTTAGTCAATGTTAACTCCAGGGTTTTAATCTATTGTACCTGTCACTTCCAGAGCGGTTCCCTCTTCTTTGTTTATTTTGGCTCCTTCTGTTTCCAAGTCTCTTTGGTGTCTAATTTCCACTCTGACACAAGCGGGCGAAGGTGGTCACTTATTTAGGCTCACTTGTTCAGTAGTGTTGGGGGGAGGAAGGGACACTGCAAACAAATATCACTGGCATGTGTGGGGAGTGCTCACAGTGTACGGACCACACTGGGTTTGCCCCAACTCAAGGTGGCGTGTGCTTTCTGGGTCTACACTCCTCAGGCTGCAGGGTGCTCTGCAGGGGAACCGTCCAAAGCAGACCCTGCCTTTTGTGCACTTCTCAGGTCTAGGCTGCTCAGGTTCTTGGGTACTCTGCAAGGGCCCAGATTCAGCTGGGCATGCATTTTGTGCCCTTCCCAGGTCCGAACAGCTCAGGTGACCAGGTGTTTGGCCAGCGCACTGCCCCAGGTGGACCTAATCACCTCCTGGTCCCGGCTGCTCTGTCTCCCGGGTGTGCCACGCGAGAACTGTCTCAGGTGTGCCGTGTGTCTCCTCTGGGGAGTTGATCTCAGGCTGCAACCCTCCTGGCAGATGTCAACCGTCCGGGATCCCAGGAAGACGTGGGTAATAGCCGGGAGGCTGCACACAGTTTGGTGGAGGATGCCGGTCCCTGGGGCCGAGATTGGAGCAGACCCTTGTCTTCTGACTCGCTGTCGCAGGGCTGCCTCTGTGCCTCTGGTGGTGGGGAGGGGCCTGTATGCAGCCAGTTAGCTCTCCTTTGGTATTCCCTCAATCCTTTGCTCTGTGAGCAGGCCAGGCTGCCAGTTAGAGCCTTTCATGGGAAAATTCTCTCTTTTTTTTCCCTCTCTGGCCATCCCACAGTTTGGATTGCTATCTCACTTAGCTACCTCAGATTGTCCTCAGGACATTCAGGTCTGGTCCTTACCCTAAGCATCAATTATCCAGCCCCACCTCCCTGTCCAGCCCCCACTCGCTGGTGGCGGACTGAAGCATCTGGACTGCTTATCTGCTGGCAGTTGCGATTAGGCAGGTATTCTGTGTGTTTTTTTATTTTTGTTTTTCTCCAGGTTATGTTGCCCTCTGAGGTTCCAAAACTCCCCACAGACCCTCCTGTGACAGGGTTTCCTACTGTTTGTAAACTTCTCCTCCTTCACGGCTTCCTTCCCAGGACTGAGCGCCTCCATCCCTAACTCTTTTGTCTCTTTTTGTCTTTTATATTTTGTCCTACCTCCTTTTGAAGAGAATGGGCTTCCTTTCTGGGTGCCTGGTGTCCTCCACCAGCATTCAGAAGTTGTTTTGTGGAAGTTGCTCAGCATTCAAATGATCTTTTGTTGAATTTGTGGGGGAGTAAGTGGTCTCCCTGTCACATTCTTCCATCATCTTCCAAGTCTACTCTTTATGACCCCATGGACTATAGCACACCAGGCTTCTCTGTCCTCCACTAACTTCTGGAGTTTGCTCAGATTCATATCCATTAAGTCAGTGGTGCTACTTAACCATCTTATCCTCTGCTGCCCCCTTCTCCTTTGCCTTCAATCTTTCTCAGCATCAGGATCTTTTCTAATGAGCTGGCTCTTCACATCAGGTGGCCACAGTATTGAAATTTCAGCCTTAGCATCAGTCCTTCCAATGAATATTCAGAGTTGATTTCCTTTAGGATTGACTGGTTTGATCTTGCAGTCCAAGGGACTTTCAAGAATCTTCTTCAGCATCACAGTTCAAAAGCATCAATTCTTCAGTGCCCTAGCCTTCTTCATGGTCCAACTCTCACATCCGTATATGACTACTGGAAAAACCATAGCTTTGACTATACAAAAAAAACTACACTTTGTTGACAGTGATGTCTGTTCTTTTAAATACACTGTCTAGGTTTGTCATAGCTTGTCTTCCAAGGAGTAAGCATCTTTTGATTTCAAGACTACGGTTGCCATTTACAGTGATTTTTGGTCCTTGGCATTTCAAGGGTTTGAAGAATGTTTGCTTTTCACTGATTATCTTTTAGCAGCACTGTATGCACACCTGAGATGGGGAGATGGAAGACTGACCTTTGCCCTTGGCCATAAGCCTAAGAAAAAAAGAAAAAGTAGGAGTAGATCTGTATGACCTAGAGAGCATGTACTGATGCTGAGAACAAAATTCTTAGACATCTGCTTGGCTGTTGATGAGGAAGGAAGGCAAACCTGTCTACACTCCCTTCAAGTCTCATGGGAGGAATAGTGGGGACACAATTTGCACATCACCTAGGGCAGTATTTTGAGAAGGAAAGTCCTATCCTTTTGTAGCTTCCTGGTTTAACAAAGGCATGAGAAGAGAAGACATGAAAGCGACTTCTCCAATTGAATAGTAACAAAAGCCCCTTGCCTCCTACTGTTTCTATCTCTTTACCTTCTAAAAATAACAGCTTTGAGAGCTGGGCCTGCACGTACATCTGTCTGTTGGGGTTTGTACTCTTCTTGTATCATATTCATGCCTCACAATGAGGAGATATTTAAGGCATGTACCTCTCACTCCCCTCCTTTCATTTATACTATCCACATGTACCTCTTCTTTCACACATCTATCTTCCCTAAGTGTGCTCAGACATTTTGGTGGAAGCAAATGCTCTATTTCACGTCACTGGGGATGGATGATATTGTTCCTGGTAGGTGCACATAGACCGATCTCCTCTGCATCATGGACGTAATATAAACTGCCCCCCTCAGCTGAAGTGTCCACAGGTCCAGTGTTATGCCTGATGGGCTTTCAGTTGCTGATTCTTCAGAGTCTATCTTGTTCTTGAAATACACAGAGTCTCCTTTTCTGAGAGGCTTGAGCAAAGTATAGGAGAAAGGTTAATACTAAAAATGGCAATGATGACATTAGGTTTGCTAATACTGACAGTTACCATTCATTAAATATCTTCTTATATTCAAGTTCATTATGTTAGGTTCTTTGCCTGTCTTACCTCAGATACATGTGAAATGGGGTTTGGGAGGCCACAGCCATGGTGATTAGAGCCGAATCTCTGGAGCGAAACAGTTGGGATTAGAATTTTCATAGCATCACTCATTGCAGTGTGATCTGGGACCCCTTTTGCCTTGGATTTCTTCATCTGAGTAATATGGGCAGTAGTAGTGTGGATAATAAAAGTACCAACTGCAGAAATTGGCTTCCTGGACTAAATGTAATAACATAAATAAACAATCTGACATATTAAGAAACTGGAAAAACACTAGGCCCATAGTAAGTGATCCATAAATATCAGCTTTATAAATATCAGTATTATATTTGTCCTCCTGTCAGAAAGGAGAAAAACAAATCAAACACAAGTGATCCCAAACTGTACTATGGTAGGTGGTATGTCTGGACTTATAGTCAGGTTTGTTTAAGGCTCTGCATTTTCCAATGATGCAGAGGCCAAAATGGCCCCATAACAGATTTCTGACATTTGTATATAGCTAATGAATGTCTCATTCTAACATAAGAATTAGTGCTAAACACATTATGTGCTGTATCACACGGGTATATGTTCAGTTCAGTTCAGTCGCTCAGTCATGTCCGACACTGCGACCCCATGAATCGCAGCACGCCAGGCCTCCCTGTCCATCACTGACTCCTGGAGTTCACTCAGACTCATGTCCAGTGAGTTGGTGATGCCATCCAGCCATCTCATCCCTGTCATCCCCTTTTCCTCCTTCCCCCAAATCTTCCTAGCATCAGAGTCTTCCAATGAGTCAACTCTTCGCATGAGGTGGCCAAAGTACTGGAGTTTTAGCTTTAGCATCATTCCTTCCAAAGAACACCCAGGGCTGATCTCCTTTAGAATGGACTGGTTGGGTACATGTTTTATCACTGTTAAGAGAAGACCACAGTGTTTTCATTTCACTAGACTCTTGTATTGGTTCAGGTGGCCTTGATCTACATGCAAACTTAAACAACAATAACAAAACCCCTGCAGCTGTATGAGAAGTTCAGTGCTCCTGACCACAACAACCGCTGATCACAGGCTGCAGAGTCCTGACTTTATAGTAGAGCCTATGCATGTATTGATACTTTGTAGACTTTAAAGCTTTTACAATTATCATTCTTGAATGCCTATTGTGTGGGTACCAATACCTAGGAATATTTGTGCCATCTGGGTAGAAATAAAACCCCCTGAAAGTTGATGTTATAACTCTTAATGCACTTTTCCTCTCTATTTTTCTTGTTTCTAATGTTGACAACCACCCACATGGTATTCACTGGTTCTCAGTATAGCCCACAGAAACGCCAGCTGGCTGCATGCCGGTGTCAAGAGGATGAGATTGTTGAGAGCTTCTTCATAGCAATACCTTGTCAACCACCAGTATTGTTTCTAAATCTGAAATATTTTTCTTCTTCTGTGCCTTTGGTTTCTCTTTCCACTTGGGAGTGAGACCCAGAATAGGTTACTAATTATATTGTGGTAGCTGTGATTCCTAAGAACTCCAGCTCTCACCTTTATGCAGCATCACTCACTTAGCTATTCCAGCTAATGTGTGGAGATCAGATAGGGCTGTCAGCGTGCACATGCAACATCACAGGAAGTCTGCTGTGCCTCCAAGTAGTTCCATGTTGGCTTTAAAAATATGATTTGTTTCCTCCAAACCTGCCCAGTGCACAACATCCAGAGAGAAACATGATAAAACCACAAAATTTGCCTCCTGCCTAGTTTTGACAATTAAAATCATCTTTGTCTTCAGTTACTAGAAATGCTAAATCTATCTTTTTGAGAATCAATAACTACTGAAATTCAAACAGAAGCGTTTCAAAAAGCACGATGTTTCTCCTACACTAATAACAACCCCTCAGGTAGCAGCACAGATTCTAAGGAATATTTTTGAGCTTAGAATCTGGCCTTGTGTACACTAGATTGTTGATTAGAGCATTAATAAGTGAAGAAATCTTGCAGAGTGCACGGCACTTCCCAGGCTGCATAAAAATATATTATCTTCTACTCAACAGATAAAATGCTTTAAAAATGGAACCTCACTTGCTCCAGGACCTATTTTGGCTTCCAAAATCTCCCAGCCAAAAAACCTAAGGGCTTCTGACTATATGTATTTTGCACATAATGAAAATGCATGGTGAGCCTTCAACCTGTGTGTGATGTGTGTGTATCAATACAGTATCAGTATGTGTTATGGTGTTTGAACTGAATCTGCCAGGAATGAGATCAGTTTACCGACTTAAATGTCTTTAGAGAAAGACAGAGTCAGGAATCATAGGCTTGTCATTAGAGGTATGTTTGGTTTATACTCAGTGCTGTGGTGGTTCAGGACTCTGTATTACTGCATGTGGAGTGGTGGTCACCATATTGAATTCCAAGTGGCTCTGGATTTGGGAGTAACAACAGAAGAGAGGGATTGATTGGTGCCCCTCTTCTACCACGGACTTGAGGTTTCTTTCTGCTTACCACAGACTTGAGATTTCTTTCTATGTGCAGCTCTTGACCCAGGGTAGTCCAGTAACTTATTTAAAATGCAGCTAAGGTTTGAAATATTCAAGTTGTTCTTATTCTGGGTGTATTGTGCATTTCTTTGGTAGAACAACAGATGAGCTGGTATATGTTGAGTAATATAAGTACTATGTAAGCAGTTTCTAGGGGCTTTACATGTGTTAGTCCACTTTAACCACCATAGAAATCCCATCAAGTAGCATTATTATTTTCCCAATTTCTAGATGAGGCCACTAAAACATAAAAAAAAAAGGTTAAGTGATTTTTCCCTAGAGCCACACAGTAAGTGGTGGAAGGGAAACCGGTCCATTGTTTTTAACCAGCATGGCCAAGAAAGATTTTATGTAGAATTGGTAGTAAGGAACTTTTCTAATGGCAGGTCAATCCAGAAGAGAAGCCAGAAATTTTTGATTTATGATACTGAAACTTCTTGGCTTTTCAGGCTACATTAGCAACAGCATCTAAGATTCCTTAATTTGGGGGAAAATCTTAAATCTATGATAGCTATACTTTTTCTCCTTTTGTAACAAAAATATTCTGAATATGTAAAATACATGAAAAATTGCAACTAGTAAGAGGTATGAAGAAAAGATAGGACAAACCTAGACAGTATATTAAAAAGCAGAGAGATCACATGTTTTTAAAAAACAGAGACATCATCTTGCTGACAAATGTCAAAGCTATGGTTTTTCCAGTAGTCATGTATGGATGTGAGAGTTGGATGATAAAGAAGGCTGAGCTTGGAAGAACTGATGCTTTCAAACTGTGGTGTGGGAGAAGACTCTTGAAAGTCCTTGGACAGGAATGAGATCAAACCAGTCAATCCTAAAGGAAATCAACCCTGAATATTCATTGGAAGGACTGATGCTGAAGCTGAAGCTCCAATACTTTGGCCACCTGATGTGAAGAGTCAACTCACTGAAAAAGACCCTGATGTTGGAAAGATTGAAGGCAGGAGGAGAAGGGGGTAACAGAGGATGAGATGGTTAGATGGCATCGCCAATTCAATGGACATGAGTCTGAGCAAACTCTAGGAGATAGTGAAGGACAGGGAAGCCTGGAGTGCTGCAGTCCATGGGGCTGCAAAGAGTTAGACATTGCTGAGTGACTGAACACCAGCAAGAGGTATGAATATAAAGATTTTCTTACCCCATGTGGTGGTATAGAATAGATGTTTCCAGAACTGGTGTCATCCATAGTTTTAAGTCTTACCTAAGAAGAAGGTAGGGTTCCACTTCAAAGGAATGCAGTGTTCACTATAGTTGAATCATTTGGTTGACAACATACCTAGGGTAAGGAGCCCTTCTGTACCCTCCAATCATTAGTTAGCTTCACACAAAGTTATAGGACATTTTCTGTAAATGCACTTTCTGTAGATGGTGCATGTTAGCAAGGACTAGACATTTCAAGAGATGTCCTTGAGTTGAATATTTTGATTTGCTCTTATTAGTTCTGGCCTTACAATAAGTCTTGGGTTCCCCTGATTTCTGAGATATTGCAAGCATTTGAAGTAGTCTTGAGTAGAGATTCCCAAAGAACCTAATGAAATAAGGAAAACTTGAAACCCTACCCTTGAAGACTCACATGTAGACCTTACCTTGGTGTGTGACTAGGACACAGGAGAGTGTGAGCCATTGGTTCATTTGCTTCAGTTCATTCCATATCATTTCACATCACCAGTCCATTTCATTCTGGAGTAACACCAACAGTATCCTCTTTTGGCCTCAACCAGTGAGTCATTTTTTTAATTTATTTACTTTGACTTCTCCACGTGGCTTGTAAGATCTTGGTTCCCCAACCAGGGATTGAACCTGGATGCTTGGCAGTGAAAGCTTGGAGTCCTAACCACTGGTCAGCCAGGAGATTCCCAGCCACTGAGTTCTTTACATGTCCTGTGCTATCTCATTATTTTCGCTCTTGCTCCCTGCCCTCTTCCCACAAAAAACATCATTAGCAGCACTATGTATGATTTGGTTGATTCACCTGCCAATTTTGCTACACTTAGAATTCTAGAACAGTTTTACAAATGAAAGGGTATCTAAGTAAAGACTCTACATGTTAGGATAATTCACTAACTAATGGTTATATTGCTAATTTGATTTTGCTGCTGATCAGAGATAGGAAGAGAATTGTAATTGAAATGCATTGCCACCAATTTGTAAATGTTGGTACACATTATCCATCATTGTTATGCTATTATGCTATTAACATAAATTATCACATAGAGGTAATTTAAAACTGTTAACTGACACAGGTATATCTTCTTCCTGGTGATAATTACACATAAAGGAAAGAGGTCAGGCTAAATGTTGCATGGTATTATTGCATGGACTATTGATGGACGGTAGTGATTAAGTGATGTTAGCATTGAAAAATTATTTTGTTCCTAGTATCTCTATGAATTTTCTGTTATACATGAGTTTAAACTCTCATATTCAAATTAGCAATAGATTTTTCTTAAAACACACACTTTTGGGGCTAACTTTTCTAAAGTCACTATTCTGCTTCACACTAATATTGATTTTAATGAGTTTTTGTTTCATGTTCTTTTAGTTGCATACTTAGTTATAGGACTTTTTCTTTAAAAAATTAGATGACATTAACTCACTACTAGTGAATTCTTGGTTGAGTACATAATTCCCAATTCATTTATATATCAATTTGTTTATCAATGTATATTCTTAAGCAAATTAGAAATTGCCCCAGAAGGTAAGTATTCACGTTAAATGGGCATATGTGGGCATATTCTGTGTTGATGCTATGATAGTGTGAAGAGAGATTTTCTGTGGAGTCTATCCGATTATGTACCATATGTAGCTTTGGGGATATAACTAATGAAAGGGAAACTAAGATCGATTATAGGATGAGAGACAAAGCCAGATGATGAGCATTGGATTTTTCAGGCTTAAGCTTTGAAAATCTTAAGTACTTGAGGCTTCTCAGCCAGAGGATAGGTTGTCAATGAAATCCTAGAAAAGTCATTCCTGGAAATGTTCAATGAGATCTTACTACACTTGGATTTCAGATGTAAAATGACAAACAGACCTCTAACAGAATAATGTGCTATAATTTCATCCCATCCCAGAGAGTCCCATCAATTCTAGGACTGCAGAGTCTAGGAGAGGCATGTGTTGCAAGTATTTATGAGATGGAAATGAAACAAAGTAGGTGATATTCTGAAGATGTGAAATGGGGAAACTAGACTGATTTCTCAGTGCTCAGGTCAGAAAACAATCACATAAGCTTACAGAGAACATGCTACAATAATTCTTTGTTGTTCTCAAATGTGGAGAAGGCAATGGCAACCCACTCCAGTACTCTTGCCTGGAAAATCCCATGGACGGAGGAGCCTGGAAGGCTGCAGTCCATGGGGTCGCTAAGATTCAGACACGACTGAGTGACTTCACTTTCACTTTTCACTTTCATGCACTGGAGAAGGAAATGGCAACCCACTCCAATGTTCTTGCCTGGAGAATCCCAGGGACGGGGGAGCCTGGTGGGCTGCCGTCTGTGGGGTCGCACAGAGTCGGACACGACTGATGCAACTTGGCAGCAGCAGCAGTTCTCAAATGTGGAGTGCTGAATGCCAAGTCAGGACATAGTGGGATGCTTCTAAGTTCTAACATAATCATGAAGGATGAAAGACATATACCATCAGAATTACTCTTGAAAACCTTAGTAAGTTACCCTATCAAAGACCGAGACACTCTCTCAGAACCACCAGTTTTCTTCCAGGTTGGGTATATCAGTATTTCTGTGTGCACCAGAGGCAGTAGGTGCCATTTCTTTAGGGCCATAATGCACAATAATATATAGATAAGAACCAGAATCTGAGTTGACAGGGTGGGAACAGTCACAGGAAGAGAGGCATGTAAGAACCAGGCAGGTTGAAGGAACAGATGTCTATCTTCTCACATGCCATCTACAATCTCTGGGATTTCCAGGCACTAAGTGAAATAGCTGGCCTAACTGCGTTATAACAGTTATCTTTCCTTTCTTCTTCTCTTTGCTCCCTCTCTTTTCTCTTCCTCTTTTCTCCCCTCCTTCCCCTCCCCTCCACTACTCTCAACAGAGCATGATTTAGCATCACCATGATAGTCTCTTCAAGATAGAATAAAAACACTAAGATTTTTAAAAAACATGTGTAGTCTATTCTCAGCTCTAAGATCTCTAATTTTTCAAACCCCTATGACTTATTTTATGTTACTAGAGATTCTTAATGTTTTTGTAGGTCAGACTTTTTGAGTAGGTTCTCAAAGCTAAGGACTCTTTCCCAGAAAAAATTGTACTATAGACATTCAATCTCAATATAAACAAAAATAAAGATCCATGCATGACCCTATAATTTTTAACTAAGATTCTCTAGACCACCACAGATTTCTCCTGCAACCAGCAGGTGATCCAAATTTTGCAATCTAATATTCTCTCTATATCATCACTTTTGAGGGGACCTATAAGGATGATAAGGATAAGAACACTAAGATTGAATAGCTAACACTCACTAAGTTCTTAAATATGTACAGGCACTAGTCTAAATCATTTACCATTTATCACAACCTGATGACAAATGTGCTTTTATTCTCACTTTACTGTTACAGAAGCTGAGATGTGGGGAAGTTAAGGAATTTGCCCAAGATCACACCACTGTTAAGTAATTGAATCATGACTGGAGGCCAGAAAGCCTGGATTGAGAGTCCAGGCTCTTAACCACTATGCAGTACTACCTTGTGGTATAAAATTAACTGGGTGTCCTTTCTACTCAGTTTGGTCAAAAGAGAACATAAGATGATCATGGCTACACTATACCATTAAATTGTGACTCTCTGGCCAGTCGTGATTTCTACTAGTGATTCCCTTCTTAGCAGAGGATGCGCCTCCTCTTAGTATTTGAAGATGGCTGTTGACCTACAACTACATCCAGCTAGTCCTGAAATCAATCCTCTTGGAAGCACTTAAATTGGTTTCTAGCAGCCTTTAGTCTGATTCTGGATTCCTAAAAGGACTATACCTACTTTCCAGAACAGTTTAATTACACATCACTATTTGTTTTATAATCAGAATATAATTTCAAAGACTAAAAGATAAATGATATTACTTAGGACATACGGTTGCCAGCATCAGAAATTTAACTTGAAAAGAAAAACATATAGAATTGTCAAAGATCCACAAAACAGTGACATCATGGAAAAACACAGAGAAAACTAATAGTAATGGATAGGTTTGATTCTCATCTGATTTTCCTTTCATTTATTTCCCCTTATTGCTAACTGGCTTTTTCCAAGTGGCAGGAAACACGAGCCACCATAGATTACACATTTTATATTTTAGATCTTATAAAAAGGGAGACAGTTTTGTCATTTTCTCCATGCCCAGTTCAAGAATCTAAGACAATACATTTTATGGACACAACTTGGGTTAATTTCCCAAGGGTCTGTTCACTGGAACAAATCCAGCGGGACTTGAGATAGAGGGTTTGGATCATTTGAAAACATATCAGTCCCATAGAAATATGTGGATAGAATAGTAATGGAGAAGTTCCCAGGAAAAGTGACAGAGTGATAAACAGACAGCACTTACTAGATGGCTCCAAAAGAAAACTCAGCTAAATTAATTTGATTGCAGTTAGCAATAAATTATAGAGGACTATTAGACAGAAGGCTTGAACATGTATTTCTTGCTTTGCACAGTCAGAGGAATATATTGGGGAAAATGGTGTAGCCAATCTAATTTGTGTTCATTCAGCAAATAAATGACTATTGGAAATTTTTTTATTATTTCATCCTTAATTTGGACTTTTATATCAGTTTAAGGTGAGATAAAATTGTAAGGAAAAGCTGGTGGGAATAAGAAACACCTTTTCTTAGAAGAATAGCTGTGACTGCCTGCTGAATGACTTCTGGAAGAGTCTGGGATTGTGACAAAGATAACTAAGCCGAGCAGAAAAGTGAACATGCAAGACTTAGAACCTGTTTTGTCAGAGGTTTTTTGATAGAGTAATTGCCACCTGGTGCTTTCTAATGAAATAAGCAAAATAGCATTAATACATGTAACACTGTAAGTAACATGATTCTGGGATATGGGATGGATCAACTCCTAGAAGAATCTGCAGTTTTTGAGAAGGGTCTGTCACTGGTCTGGCTACACCTGCCTTACATTGCTGATCAACTCCTAGAAGAATCTGCAGTTTTTGAGAAGGGTCTGTCACTGGTCTGGCTACACCTGCCTTACATTGCTGTCATTCTACTGAGTAAAAGATGGTTTAACACAAGAATGTTCTTACAAATTATGTTAGTGATAAAGACTTTTACTTTATGGAGGTCACATTTTCAGCACTGAACAAGAATCAGGATGTGAAAGGACAAGTTTCTTTCTCATTCTTTCTCATTCCCATTACATGAGAAAAATAAATTTACATGTGGGACTTCATGTATTTCAAAACACCTGGGCATCAGATTGACGCTTTTCTCCTTGACCAGCTTGAGTAAGTGTGAGAAATAGTGTGTGGTAGATGGGCATGTGCAGCTCCAACTCCATCATTTAGGAAGATGAATAATAGAGTTTTAGATTGAATGCTTTTTTAAAAGGTGCTATATGTTTAGATCTATATTTAAAAATCTTTGTCATCTACCATTAACTCTGGGAACATGATGATGGAATACTAATATCAATTTACAGCAGTAATTTTTGAGGAATGGAGGTGCATTTGCGTAGGAAGTTCAAAGGACAGTTTAAGATTAAACAAATGTAACCTCTGATTTCTGGTGATAGTAGGGTGTCTCTATAGCTTGAAAGGACAAGGTGGTATATATGGTGAGAGAAGGAACATAAGGATGAGATATGGTGGAAAAAATGCAAGAAGAGTGCAAAATTGGTTAGAAACAAAGTATATTTAAAGAGACTGGGAAAGTGAAGGTGAAGTCACTCAGTCGTGTCCGACTCTTTGTGATCCCATGGACTATAGCCTATCAGGCTCCTCCGTCCATGTGATTTTCCAGGCAAGAGTGCTGGAGTAGATTGCCATTTCCTTCTCCAGGGGATCTTCCCAACCCAGGAATCGAACCTGGGTCTCCCGCATTGCAGGCAGACGCTTTACCATCTGAGCCAGGCTGTACCTAAATCACAGTCACTGATTCCATATAGAAAGAGAAAGAAAATAGGATGTTAGAATATAATTTGTGAGAAAGAAAATCCAGCATGCCTCTTGGCTGTTTAATAGAATTATGACTCATTATCCTTTATGTAATTGAGAACATTAGTATATAGTTGGTCAAGGGTCTGGGCTATAGAACCTAAGTTCAAAAAAAAAAAATCTTCCCTGCTGGTTGTGTGAGCTTGGACAAGTTAATCTTCTAAATCTCAGATCTACCATCTTCAGAATGTGGGTAATAATAAAACCTGCTTGAAAAGGTTATTCTGATTAAACGAGCAAATCCATGTAATGTTATTACCTCAGTGCCTGCTATACAGCAACTGCTTAGTAAAATTTCCTACTATTTATGACTCAATCATTAATTCCTCCTCCTCACTTATGGATAGAAAAATCTGTCCCATCATGTACACACCACATCCTGGTTGTATTCCTGGCTTTAGAACTCTCTGGAATGGCCTTAATGTTGTCTAAGGGCATGTCTAAGGCCTGGAGCAGGAGATCTAGAAGCAATGACTTAATGTTATATTTTAAAGTTGATTAGAATCTGGAGGTCTTATTCCCTGCTTCCTTTGGAAATGTTTCAAGAAAAACACATTTCTACCAAATACCTCAGGAACAGGGCAAAGAATGACTTAGGGAAAACACAAATGTCGAGTTATGTCCTTATATGTGGCTGTTCTAAATTTTATTATACCAAGAACATGTGAAATGGGATGGTGCCTCCAGATTTGCACTCATAATGGAGAGAAAAATTGCTCTAAATCATTGCTTCCTTTACCTGCTGTGAATGATGACTTGTGATTCTGCTGGTAGCATATCCAAACTAAAGGTTTCTCATCAGTGGTGGAATGATTTATTTTTTATTTTGGAAAAATTGCAAGCAATCTCTCTGTATGCAAAACAGTGAATGGGTAGTAGATATAAAAGAATGGAAGAAGAAGAAGTGATTAGCTTTTAAAGCAACAAACGGTTATTAGAGTATTAGAGGGATAAGAGGGGGAGGTAAAGCGTCAGAGTAGAAGGAGGGGAGAGAGCAGAGAAGACAAAAGCATAGGGTGACCAGATTGCCAGCTGTTCACCCACCCCCTACAATTCTGTTGGTAGCAGACAGAGGATCCCCACTGTCCCCTCCAACCTAGACTAAAGCCCCTAGATAAAACAGCATGTGTGTTACTGTGTGAGGGGTATCATAACCAAACTCTACAGACTGGATGGCTTACACAACAGACATTTCTTTTCTCACAGTTCTGGAGTCTGGAAGTTCAAGATCAGCCTGTCAATCAGGTTGGCTTCTACTGAGCCTTCTTTCCTTGGCTTACAGATGACCGCCTTCTCTCTGTGTCCTCACATGGCTTTTCCTCTGCATTTGCGGTTCCCTGGTGTCTCTTTTCAATCCAAATTTCCTCTGACACCAGTCAGATTGGATTAGGGCCACCTTACTGGCCTTGTTTGAACTCGATCCCCTCCTTAAAAGCCTTATCTCCAAACGTAGTCAAATTCCGGGGTACTGGGGGTTAGAACTTCAACCTATGAACAGAAGGAGACTCAATTCAGCCCATAACAGCTGAGTAATGTGTCAGCCTTGCAGCATTATAAGTTGGTCATCCAGGCAGAGGTGAGCAGACATTGCTATGTTTTTCACCAGAGTGATATTTCTGTAAGGTAGAGTGATGTAAGGTAGGCTCAAAACTGACATTTTCAGCCAGCAGGATTTGGCAGGTATAAAGTAGACAGTGATTATTTTGGCTCTTTGACCAATGTAAGTCTTGACTCCTACGCTAGCTCTCTCTGCAAAAATATGAAGTGTTTGGGACAAAGGATTTTCTGTAACCCTGAGAATGGATTTCCAAGAAGGCTGCCAATCCTGATACAAAGGCTTTGCTCCCGTCCAGCTCTCAGTGCTGTGTATACTCACCATGGTGGAACATTTCCAATCCCGTCAGCTTGTCTTTGATTTCACATTTTTTATAGTAACTTTCTAGGCAAATATCAATGCTGCTCACTGTCTTTTAGATGTTCAACATCAAAAGTTGCACAGTGGTTATGTTTTTATTTTATTTAAGGATTATCTCTATTTTTGGCAATCTTTGACAAGTCTTTTCAGCACCGATGCTGCAATAAACCCACTGAAACCCCGGCTTTTATGGAGAGCAAACAAGCCAGAGAATTATTTTACCCAACTAAGATGAGATGTAGATTTTTGTTATCCTCCGCCTACAAAAATCCTATATATCTCCATTACAGGTTTACCTTAAGAATGGAATTTTGTGTCTTGCTTGCATTTTCTAAACTTTGTCTGAAGGATTTCACATAAAATAGAAAAGTACTTTTCATATCTTTTATTTAGAACCAGGACATCTTCTGGGCCAAAGAGGTGACCTTTAGAAATGGAGCTAGGACATGATCATCTCCCCCAAATGGGAGACAAATCTACAGTGTGCTGAGCTAAGAAGCCAGGCAGGTTTCAAAAACCTCTTACCATATTTATTTTTATCTGTATACTTCATTTTGTGTCCATTCCCATATGATCTGCCATCAATTACCCAATGTAATGGAAACCTCGAATTTCTTACAAGGTGGAGATACTGGAGGCCAGTGAGGTTGCTACTTCAGCTTGTGTCTTGTTGCCTCCCCTTGCACACCCCTGACTCCTTCCTCTAGCCTTGTTGTTAAAAGCTTCCATTTGTATATCTCTTCTTTTTTAGTTGTTAAAGTTCATAGGAAAAATGATACTGTTGTATTTCAAAGCACTTTGGAATCAGATAGATCAGGAATTGAAATCCTGGCCCGATGCTTGCTGTGCTGACTTGAACAAGTTTCTTTTTTCTGGCTTTATTTCCTCATTTCTTAATTGGTGCTATGAAAAATAAATGGGATTATAATTATAAAGCACTTAGTCTAGTGTCTGACTATAGAGTATCAGACTCCACAAAAGGAAGCTATTTCTTTATTTTGCATTCTCTCTCTTTATTGGTCTTCTTAATTTTGGACCCCTCTCCTCCCTTATCCTTCCTCTCCTTTACTGTCCAGTTTTCTCTCTCGCCTAACAGTAACATTGGGAACACATATCTTTGCTTGCCATCCAATCCAATGTGTCTCAAACAAGGCCTGTATTGGAAATGCTTAAGGGTTTCTAACTATTTCAAAAGCCTGAGGGAACCTTAAATTGATCAGTAATAGCACCTCATTGTCTCTTTTCCTTTGACTCCAATTAGGTCAACTCAGTATAGAGAGATGGTCTAGTTCATGTTTACCAGCAACTCTAACGAGATATAAATGTCTTACATTTGAAAAGAGAGAGACAGTGAGAAAGAAAGAATGGGAAAAAAAAGAATCAGCTTGGAAATACTCTCTTTCTGGGAAATCCGTCTTTCAACAAATGGAGTCTATGAGGGTTGGGAAAGAGAATAAACAAATCCTTTTCTTTTTCTCTTTTCTTCTCTCTAAATTTAAAAGGGCATAGACTAGATGATTTTATCTGTCTTCAACACTCATGTTATAGACTATGTCAACATGACTCTTTAACTGAAAGATATTTTGGTATCTGAGACCTGTAGCCTTTTCCTTGAGGGATACTATAAGAAACAGGTTTATGAATCTCACCTTTGTATTAGCTGTTTAGTATTATTATTGAGGACATTGACTATTACATTATTCAGTGTGGCTCCTATATGAAACCCATCTCACTATTTCATGTTGACGTCTAGCAAACTTACAAAAACTTCAAATCTCAATTCTAGTCACTGAAAGGGTCTTTACAGCTTACAATCTATATTCTATTATCCCAGATCTCAGTAGTCAAAAACACAATGTATTCAGATTTTTCTATTTTATAATATTTACCTTACATCTTTACAAAAATTCAGAGTATACATTAATAAATAATTCTGCCCCCTCCTCTGGCTTCTCTAACTTCTTAGCCTTCATAGATGCCATTTCTTCCAGATGCCATTTTATTCATACACCTTCTTATGCTCTGTTCATCTCCAGTGTAAAGTCAATGACTAATAGTTCATTCACACTCACAAAAGGAGGGGAGCCCGTTTTTTCTCCTCTCCTGACCTCTAATTTTTGCATGTGGATTTCTGTTTGGCTTGTAGATGTTACTCTATGCTATTTGGTAAGAAGAAATCTACAGTGATAACTGATACCCTTTATCATATTCAACTTCCCCTTATGATCTTAATTTTGCTAGTAAAGCCTGTGGTATTTTTCTCTTTGCTATATTTCTCTTTTCTTTTGTTTGAAAATATGCCATATTTTGTTTTGGCATAGTCATATTTTATCTTAAGGATATGGACTTGGGACAAAATTGTTCCTGAATTACTTAGTTTGTTCCCGACTTAAAACAGATTAATTATTGCAAGCCAAATTGCCCACAGAATGTAGCTGGCTCATGCAAATCCTCAATTTAATAATTTACCATAGGTTATTGAAGGGGTTTCACAGTTTAATTATGCAAATTGCTTCAAGAGACTTTTGGTCATTTTCAACAAAAACTTTAGTGAGCAGAATACACATGTAACATTATTTTTTTACAAAAGTAGAGCTGAGACACTGAAAACTAAGATGGCATGTGGGTTAGCACCTGTTGAAAGCCAGGAATCTGGAAAAGGACTTCTTGGGTTTGAACTGTAGATTCTTCACTCATTTGCCATGTGGTTTTGAACAGATTACTTAGTCTTTCTGTATTTCTTTTTGTTTTTTAATCTGTAAATTGGGCCCAAAATGATGCTTTTAGCTTAGCTCAGAGCCTGGTGCATGAGCAGTATTATTGTTTCAATGATTTTAAGTTTTCAGGATAAAATTGTCAAAACTGGCCTGCAATGAACGGGCACGTAAATACACTTTATTGCCTTAACTCCACATCACTCGGCTACTTGTCACCAGGCTTCTGTCATCCAGAGAAAGCTGTTCTGTCCTTCACCATTAGACCTGGACACTGGGGAACAAAAGGGAGCTCATGTAAAATGAAGCTGAAAAAGAAGTTGATGATTTAAATAAATGAGAATTGTTTCTTATAAAACCCAGGAAGGATAAAGAGCCCCACTCAGTTCATTAACCAGTTACTAAATGGTGTTTGTGTTATCCCCATGAATACTAAATGAATTCATTATGATATGTGCTATTACAGTGAATAGCAAATGAATTCATAACGATGGGCTTCATAAAAATATTCCTAATGGAGAAGTTATGCATTATCAAGCTGGTTTCTAGAGTAACTGGGGCTTACATTTAAATGGGGGAAATAAATAATCCTAGGCACGACATGGGCTAGTTGGAGTTATCTGGATAGGTCCTACAGAACTGAGAACACAGTTTGTGTCTTGGTAATATGTCAGGAGCCTCCGATGACTCTCAGGTTTTGTTTTTGTCCTTTATTACTGATGCTTGATATCCATTTTTGTCTTTGGCTCAAAGAAAAGGATCCAATAGTATGTAGCTGGTCAACAGTGAACCTTTGCTTTGTGATTAGAGAGATTAAAGGAACAAGTCTTAAAATGTTTTCAACCTTTCCTGCCCAGAGGCCATCCGATGCCTATCACTCTTGACCAATCTTCAGGTCAGTTGCTGTATGTAAAATGCAGTGAACTCCCTCATCTGTCCACTTCCACACAGCATAAGAATAAAATAAATTTTAGAATGAATGGCATGAATGGCATATCCTTGAAGTAATATTTGAATTTTATTGACCGTCATAAATAGATTATGAAATCATGGCAGCAACAAAAGCACAGATGGTATCTTATTATAAACCTGCAAACTACAAGCAATGAGCCTGAAGACCACTCAGAGGGCACTTGTGGGCCATCAGTGGTCCAGAAACCACAGTATACTAACCTCTCATCTAAAGGTAGAAGTAATTTCTTAGAAAAAAATTGACACAGCTTCTTGGTTTCATAATAAACTTAAAATGCTTCCAAGGCTTAATTTTTAAGAACCAGCAGTTTTATGTGTCACCCTAATTTATGAATTACACTTGAGCCTCTGAGAGTAAAATTCAGCAAGTATAACAAGTAAAAGAAATAGAAAGTAAAACTGTACTAGTGCAAGCAGTTTAACAATTTAATTAAATAATGTTACTTGTAGCCTACCATGTGCAAGGCATTGAGGGAGATATATAAATAAGACACTGTGTTAGTCTTCAAGAAATTTGCAATAGAATGAGTCATGTACATATTTCACCATGATGTAAATTAGACTGGGATCAGATTTAGAACCAATATGCATGTAGTGGAATTGAATAATTATAGCAAAATTATACTATTCAGTTATATATGATTTTTTTGTGTGACAGAATCTTTCCTAAGCACTTTGCATCAGTTATTCATTTAGTCCTCTCAACAAGCCTGTGGTGTGGGCACTTTTGTTATTCCCAATTTTTGTGTGAAAAAGTGGAGCCACAGAGGGTAGAGTAACTCAGAGATAGCTAACCAACTCAAATCTTTTCTTGCTTTCCTTCTCTGATAGAGTTTTACTGAGAAGAATTTTGTAGTTGTACTAGAAGAGGGTAGAACCAGAAGATGGAAGAAGTTTGGATTCCTAATATTATGAAAAAGATTGGATTTTTCAAAACAGAAGGTGGTATCAAAAGCAGCAGAGACATGAAGTAGGATGACTGGTGAAAAAGACAAAACGAGAAAGATATTTGACAATTAGAACATCAATGGTATTTTTAAGTGAGTGGTTCATGGACGTATTAGTGCATGGACAAGATTTCCAGATTAAACTTAAAGAAAGAATATGGTATAAAAAAATGAAGACCGTAGGTGAAGCCTACTCTTCTAAAACAATTTAATGTTGAGGGCCAGGAGAGTAAGAGTGAGATTAGTTATAGACATTTTTTAAAAAGGACAGCTGTTCAGAATAGGCGTGATTTAGATTTAAGAATGATTGTCAGAGGAGAGAAGAGGAGTTGAAGGAGACAAAGTGATTAAAAATGTGATCTTTCCACCCTTTCTTGGGAGGGATATGCAGTTTTGTTTATTTATTGAAATATAGTTGACATACAATATTATATTAGGTTCACGTGTACCACATAGTGTTTTAATGTTTGCAAACACTATGAAATGGTCGCCATGATGAATCCAGGAACAATCTGTCCCCATACAGAGTTATTACAATATCATTGACTATAGTCTTTAAACTGTATATTACATCGCTGTGACTTATTTATTTCATATCTGGAAGTTTATGTCTCTTACTCACTTTCAGTTCTTTTGCCTTGCCCCCACACCCCACCCTTTAGGCAAACACCTTTTTGTTCTCTGTATCTGTGAGTCTGTTTCTCTTGTGTTTAAAATTCTACATATGAGTAAGATCACATATTTTTATTTCTCTGACTTTCACTTAGCACAACACACTTAGCTCCATTCACGTTGCTGCAATAGTAAGATTTCCTTTCGTTAAGGCTGAATAATGTTCTATCACATCTCTTTCATCTAAGCATTTATCAATGGGCACTTAGATTGTTTCTATATCTTGGCTGTTGTACATAATGCTTCAATGAATGTTAGTGGTGTATATCTCTTTTTTGAATGTGTGGTTTTGTTTTCTTCAGGGATATACCAAGAATCATATGAAATTTCTATTTGTTTTAGATAGTTTTATTCCTTTATTTATTTTTGGCTGTTTCGGGTCTTCGTGGGTGCGCAGACTGTTTTTTCTCCAGTTGTGGTGAGCAGGGGCTGCTTTCCGGCTGTAGCGCATGGGCTTCTCACTGCTGTGGCTTCTCTTGCTGCAGAGCACAGGCCCGAGAGCACAGCTTCAGTAGCGGTGGCGCACAGACTTAGTCGCTCTGTGGCACAGGGGATCTTCCCAGGCCGGGGGTCGAACTCATATCTTCTGCATTGGCAGGAGGATTCTTTATCACTGAGCTACCAGGGAAGCCCTGAAAGTTCTGTTTTTATTATTTTGAAAAACCTCTATATTGTTTCCATAGTGACTGTACCAATTTACAATCCCACCAATACTGCCAACGTGTTTTTATTACTCCACATCCTCACCAACACTTGCTGTTTGTTGTCTTTTTGATGATAGTCATTCTGAGAAGTGTGAGGTGGCATCTCATTGTGATTTCAATTTGCATTTCCCTGATGATTGGTTTGGATAAGGCAATGGTACCCCACTCCAGTACTTTGCCTGGAAAATCCCATGGATGGAGGAGCCTGGTGGGCCGCAGTTCATGGGGTCGCTAAGAGTCGGGCACGACTGAGTGACTTCACTTTTACTTTTCACTTTCATGCATTGGAGAAGGAAATGGCAACCCACTCCAGTGTTCTTGCCTGGAGAATCTGAGCCTGGTGGGCTGCTGTCTATGGGGTCGCACAGAGTCGGACATGACTGAAGCGACTTAGCAGCAGCAGCAGCAGCAGCAGCAGCAGATGATTGGTTATGTTAAGCATCTTTTCATGTGTTTGATGGTCATCTCTATGTTTGCTTTGGAAAAATGTTTAATCAGGGCCTTTGTGCATTTTTTAATCCCAATGTTTTTTTGATATTGAGTTGTATGAATTGTGTATTTTGAATATTGACCTCTTTTGTATGTAAATATCATTTGCATACATCTTATCCCATTTAATAGGCAGCCTATTTTAGCTTGTTCAATTTCTCTTTTCTTTTTATAAAATTTTTAATTTTGTGTAGGGATATAGCTGATTAGTAATGTTGTGATGATTTCAGGTTAACAGAGAAGGGACTCAGCTACACATATACATGTTTCCATTCTCCCCAAACTCCTCTCTCATCCAGGATGCTATATACCATTTAGCAGAGGCAGCTTTTTCATTTTTGTTAATAGTTTCCTTTGCTATGTTAAAATTTTTTAGCTTGATTTGTTTTGTGCTTTTGTTTACTTACCCAAGGAAACATATCAAAAAAATATAGCTAAGATCTGTGTCAAAGAGCATACGGCCTATGTTTTCTTCAAGGAGTTTTAATGGCTTCAGGTCTTACATTTAAGTCTTTAATCCATTTTGAGTTAATCTGTGTATATGATATAGGAAAGTAGTCCAGTATGAGTCTTTTGCATGAAGCTGTCCAGTTTTTCTAGCATCTTTTATTGAAGAGATTGTCTTTTCCCCACTGTGCTGTTTTTAGTCACTTTCATCAATGTTGTATAGTTTTCTAAGTGTTTGACTTTTGTTTTCTTAAATTTATTCCTAAGTATTTAATTCTTTTTAATGCAACTGTAAATAGGCTTGCTTTGTTAATTTTTCCATTGTTAGGGCACAGAAACACAACAGATTTCTGTATCTTAATTTTGTATCTCTCTACCAAATTATTTGATGAGCTCTTATAGTTTTTTGGTGACATCTTTAGTATTTTCTATATAAAGTATCACACACCACCTGGGAAACCCCATAAAGTATCACATCATCTGCAAAAAGTGATAATTCGCTTCTTTTACAACTAGGATTCCTTTTATTTCTCTTTCTTGTCTTATTTTTTGTCTTATTTCTGTGGCTAGGACTTCCAATACTATGTTGAATAAAAGTGGGAAGAGTGGTTATCCTTGTCTTGTTTATTATCTTAGAGGAAATGATTTTAGCTTTTGCCTGTGAAGTATGATGTTGGCTGTAGGTTTGTAATACATGGCTTTCATTATGTTGACATATGTTTCCTTTACACCCACTTTGTTGAGAATTTTTACCATAAATGAATTAATTCTGCCCAAAGCTTTTTTTATATTTGTTGAGGTTATACAATTCTGCTTCTTCAATCAGTTAACGTGATGTATCACATTGATTAATGTGCAGATATTGTATCCTTGGGATAAATTCCACTTGATTATGGTGTCAAGGAAAAAAACATATTTAATAGATATAGAGACTGAACACCATTTTGTGAGGAAACATGGCTTGGTGGTGATTTTCCTAGTTCAAGCTCTTCGTTAACCAATGGGCCTGTTTTTTTGTGGTTGTAGTCCAAGGAGGGGAGGGAAGGAAAGGAGCCTGTGACCAAGATAGAAAAGAACAGTGAATCCAAGGAGTAATTTCAGGGAAGTCAGGGGAAAATTTTTATGAGTTTTCAATATTTGGCCCATTTCAATATCACTTTCATGTTTCTTGAAGAAATTTTTGTCAAATTTTCAGACTCTGGACCTTCATTAAAGCAAGTCATAACACACACACACACACACACACACACACACACATCATCTCCAGTTAATCTAACTACTATACACAAAAGCCTTAATTTTGAGCAATTTCCTATATTGCTTAAATTTATATATGATTCAGGTAACTTCATCTTAACTTCATTAAGAAGACAGTGGCAGTAGAGCCTGTCTTATTAATAGCATATTACACATTTCAGAAATGAGAGAACTTTTCTCATCATGCCAAGCAAAATGTCAAATGAATTAGATATGATTAAATGTGAGCTTTAGTACATTATCTCATTTAATACAAAAATCCTGTGAAGGAGGTATCATTATCGTGTTTTACAGCCCAGGGAACATGTTAAGTGATTTGACTAAGGTTACAATGGGTGGAGAGGGAAAGTATAGTCTTGAATGGGTTTCAAATATCCTAGTAGTAATTTCACCTGTATTATATTTGTCTCATTTGTACTTAAAACTGAAAGTATAAACAAGTTTAAACTATAAACTTCACCATGCTATTAAAAATTATAACTTTTTAGTGTAATGACTTCTAAAAACTGTTCACAGTCTTGTACTGTGGTTTACACTTCAGCACAAAAAGCTCTCAGCACTTAGAAAGTGTGAGCGTTTTACGTAGCCTAAAAATGCTCTCAAGTAAGGCCATTTAGTAGCATCTCCATAGACAATCTCCTGAATATAAAGTATGAACAGAATCTAAATGAGAAGATATGTTTAGTGGGGGAGGAACACTGTTATCAGTATCCTTACAGTCACCCTGCTCTTAGTGTGGTACCTGAAGGAAAACAACGATGTAGATTTATTGATACTGCTCTCTACTACCCTCCTGGAGGTAATTGATAATCAATTACTTAACTGTCCTTAATATCCTTTCTATTTCTACCATAACAACCACAATAAAGCACAAATGGATTAATGCAATCATTTATTCTTTCCCAAAATTCCTTCTAAGTAATTATTTGGTGCAAAGCACTAGGATTAGCATTTTGGGTACAAATATGAACAAAGTTCCTAATCTATTCCCTTGAGGCTCTTGTTCTCTATTATGTGTGTTTTAGGTACTTACCTATATATGTACACATGTATGTAGTATTACATGTAGGGACTTTAAAAGGCATTATAAAAGATATATTAATGATAATTTGGTATTACATGTCACGCTAACAGTTGTCCCAGATGACTCAAATTCTTAATTTTTCCAGGAGAGAAGCTGCCTTATATAGTACTTCTCTCCCTCATGTCTCCCTTCCTCACCAGCTGGTACAGTGGTTTAGACTTAGCGAGCAGCCAAAAATACTAATTAATTGATTTTTTAATTGACTTGTGATGATCTTTATTCTTTAAGATATATACCTAGCATTTTCTCCATGGCAATAATAATTTTTAATGATTGGTTAGATTTTTTCTTTCATCAAACACTAACAAATGCCTTCCCAGGTGGCTCAGTCGGTAAAGAATTTCCCTGCAATGCGGGAGACCTGGGTTCGATTCCTGTGTATGGAAGTTCCCCTGGAGGAGGGCATAGCAATCCACTCCAGTGTTTTTGGCTGGAGAATCCCCATGGACAGAAGAGCCTGGTGGTCTACAGTCCACGGGGTTGCAAAGAGGCAGATACAACTGAGCGACTAAGCGCAACAAATGCCTGCTAGAGGTCCCTGAGAATTTCTGGATAGTTGTCACATCTAAACGAAGTCTTGATGTTCCAGGATTACTAAGGATGATTTGGCACATGTCAGTTTATTTTCTAAGGTCAGTAAATCAGGCAGTGTCTCCAAAATACCACCACTATTAAGTAATCTAACTTTCACATTCACCTGGTGGGTGGCTTTATGTTTGCCCATCTAGGGAAGGAGAAAAAGTGAGAAAACCAAAATTTGCTTGGTCATAGAAGGCAAATCACTCAGTCAATTGTCTTGCCTCTCTAGGAAGCTATGGCTCATAAACACACTGAGCATATCTAAAGCTGATAAAGTGGCTGAAGCTTCAAGAGCAAAACAAACCCAGAACCTGATAAATCCCTTTGCTTAAAAGCAAAACCAAAGAAAGTTAAGTGACAAAGAGAAAAGCTTCTGTTTAGCAGCCAGGGATATGACACACAGTCTTGTGGGAAATGGGATGAGAATTCAGCTCTCATAAATAATCCCATTGTTCTAATGGATGATTATGAAATGACCAGAAAAAGCATACTGCTGTCTCATTTTGATCAGGATTTAAGGTAATACAGTGGAACAAGTTAGATCATTAAAGAGCTCTGGGAAAGCTGGTGTTTACTTAAAAAAAATTAAAACTAAGCCATTCTTCTCACCATGTAATTTAGGTGACAACATATTTTGTTTTGTTTTGTTTTCACAAAAACCACTTCATTCTTTATCAGCTAGCCTCACTCATTTCTGAGAAGTTAAAATTATGAGCCCCCAAAGTCAATGATGTACATTACTGTACAATCAAATTGACTTGAAGCGTTTAAGGTCATTTCATGATTAGATTTGAACTAGCTCTTCTTTTGGAAGATCTGTTATTGCTTTTTAGTTGCTAACTCATGTGCAACTCTGTGAGACCCCATAGGCTATATATAGCCAACCAGGCTCCTCTGTCCATGAAATTTCCCCGGCAAGAATACTGGAATGGGTAACCATTTCCTTCTCCAGGGGATCTTCCCCACTCAGGGATCAAACCTGTATCTCCTGTATTGGCAGGCAGATTCTTCACTGCTGAACCACCAGGGAAGTCTTTTTGGAGGATAGTTTGTGGTAAATCCCACAATGGTATATGAGTGTGTGTGATTTGGGAACAAACAAATGACCCTTCCTTACCTGTTGAAATGATCTCTACCTTTGGACTGCATGATAACTAACTCTCGATTTTTTCCTCTAATCATTTTATTTGTTAGTCATCTTCCCAAGGGTTTTCTTCTTCACCCCATCTCTTCAATATGACTTTCTAGTTTTCTGCCCCAGTTGTAATATATAGTAAAGGGTATAAGCTTTGAATCAGACTGACTGTGATTTCTGAGTAACTATGGGGTTTTGAGAAAATATCTTAGCTTTCTATGTCTCATTTTCCCTCAATAATTTGCCAAGATAATTATACTTGACTGCCTGTTTCTTAGGGCTGCCACAACAACGTACCATAGCCTGGGTGGTTGTCTCACAGTTTTAGAAACTAGAAGTAAGAAACTTACTTGGTAGCAGAACCATGCTCCTTCTGAGACCTGCAGTTTTGCCTCTTTCCAGATTCTGGTGGGTTTCTGGCAGTCTTTGGCGTTCATTGACTTGCCTTTGGGTAACTTGGATCTCTGTCTTTGTAGTCACACGTCTTCTCCCTGTTTCAATGTTTTTATCTGACCATCTTCTTATAAGGACCAGTTACATTTTAAGCACACACTAACCAGTATGACCTCACTTTAACTTAACCTCAGCAGTGACATTTGCAATGACATTACTTCCAAATAAAATCATATGCTGAGATACTGGAGGTTAAGACTTTAACATAAGTCTCTTAGGAGAAACCATTTCAACCCATAACACTAACCTATGGCATTCTTGCTTGAGCTAGAATGATGGATCAAATGCTTGGCATCTAAATATATAGATGCCACAAAATCATATGCCCTTCTTTTCGCCTTCATGCTGGGTTTTAATTACAATGTCTGTCTGTGACTGACTTCAGTCTGTCCCAGTGTCCTTACATCTTGTCCAAAATATGCATTGAAAGTGGTGTAAGTTGGGTCACCACGTTGACCTCTTTTGATTCTGATCCTCATGTTGGTTTCTGAAGACATGGCTAATAAATATTATTCGATATTTTTGTTTAGAGAAGCATTTATTTGCACTTCACTCAGTGTTTACCCATTTTTTGCTTCTTTCTTTGTCATTTTATTCAGTTTTATTGCAATCCCTTCCATATCACAGTATGCTTTGGTGCAAAGAATCAGATGCTCCAGGAAGAGGGTTAACATCTGCAGATAGTGGACCCCATGAGTACCAGCTCTGATATAGGAGTCAAGACATCTCTGGAAGGCACACTGTCCTAAGTTATAGATACTCAAAGAAAGGTAATTAGTTTTAATTGTAATGCTTTACTTTTGGCTATGCTTACCTCCTGCCAGATTTCTAATTCCCTTAACATTTAAGATTGCCAAATCAGGCCATCTGTAAACATGAAAAGTTGTAAAACTGGGGTCTTTCACCAAAAGGATAGTTCTAATATTCTGAACAGAAGAAAGACTGATTTTTCTAGTCCTGAAAGTCCCAAATAATTTAGTTTGGGGTGGGTATATCTTGTTGCTTCTTCTCTCTCTGCAATTCCTAGGGCTTTCTGGATGTGGGTGGATTTTGGTTCAGTGACCATCTTTTTAAAATTTTCTCTATTCTTTTCTTTCTGTCCAGAATGTGCCTTGGCAAGACTTGTGGAGAAGCCCAGCACAGCCTTTCATGAGCCAGAAAGGTTAAAACTGTGCTGAAAGGACAGCCCCAGCTCTCTGCTGTTGGTGAGTTATTCTGTTTATTCTACATATGTTTCCTTTTAATTAAAATGTCATTTTTAATTAAAAATGAAATGTCAAGAAGGAAAAAAAATTGGTAAAGTCTGGACTATTGCAATGAATACAAGCAGAAAAAGTCAGTCGAGAGGAAAAAAACTTTGAAAGGATGAGAACAGTATCTCTTTCACCATTTTGGTAGAAAGAAAAAATAATCGAGAGGCTTGGAGACGTTTGAATAGTCTTTGTTGTTCACAACACACACACACACACACATCTGCTTTATACCATGTTCCCATAATTAAAAAATATATATTTGATATGTGGGTACATGCTTTAAGTTAATGAGTGATGCTGATGGGTGCCACATTTTTCATGAGTGACAGAGCTACTAGTGAGATGTAGCACTGGCTACAGAGGGCACCAATAAATTGTGTAAAACACCCCTGCTGGCCATTTATTTAATTTATTTTACAGAAGTGTAATGCCTTACAGTTTAATATGGAGGTTTTATTTTGTTATAAAGACCCAAGCCTACAATAGGCTTTTCAAGAATTATGCATCATTTATGCCTCCCATTTCAGCATTACTCTGATAGAGAATGTTACATGTTACGATTAAATCCTCAAGGGATGCTTCCATAGACAAATAAATTCCATAAAAACAACTGCACTAGAGTATCCATCACCTCTCTTAGAGTGCAGGAGCTGACACATGGTTAGGTAGCTAGTAAAGGAATAATGAAATGTTCAGTTCAGTTCAGTCACTCAGTTGTGTCCAACTTTGTGACACCATGGACTGCACCATGCCAGGCCTCCCTGTCCATCACCAACTCCTGGAGCTTGCCCAAACGCATGCCTATAGAGTTGGTGATGCCATCTAGTTGGAGTGCTATCCAATTATCTCATCCTCTGTTGTCCCCTTCTCCTCCTGCCTTCAATCTTTCCCAGCATCAGGGTCTTTTCCAATGAGTCGATTCTTTGCATCAGATAGACAAAGTATTGGAGTTTCACGTTCAGCATCAGTCCTTCCAATGAATGTTCAGGACTGATTTCCATTAGGATTGACTGGTTGAATCTTCTTGCAGTCCAAGTGACTCTCAAGAGTCTTCTCCAACACCACTGTTCAAAAGCATCAATTCTTTGGCACTCAGCCTTCTTTGTGGTCCAACTCTCACATCCATATAGGGGAAAAACCATAGCTTTGACTATACAGATCTTTGTCGGCAGAGTAATTTCTCTGCTTTTTAATATGCTGTCTAGTTTGGTCATAGCTTTGCTTCCAAGGAGCAATCGTCTTTTAGTTTCATGGCTGCAGTCACCATCTGCAGTGATTTTGGAGCCCCCAAAATACAGTCTCTCACTATTTGCATCGTATCCTCGTCTACTTGCCATGAAGTGATGGGACCGGATGCCATGATTTTTGTTTTCTGAATGTTGAGCTTTAGGCCAACTTTTTCACTCTCCTCTTTCACTTTCATCAAGAGGCTTTTCAGTTCCTCTTTACTTTCTGCCATAATGGTGGTGTCATCTGCGAATCTGAGGTTATTGATGTTTCTCCTGGCAATCTTGATTCCAGTTTATGCTTCATCCAGCCCGACATTTCACATGATGTACTCTGCATATAAGTTAAATAAGCAGGGTGACAATATATAGCCTTGATATACTCATTTCCCAATTTGGAACCAGTCCATTGTTCCATGTCCATTTCTAACCATTGCTTCTTGACCTGCATACAGATTTCTCAGGAGACAGGTCAGGTGATCTGGCATTCCTAACTCTTTCAGAATTTTCCACAGTTTGTTGTGATTTACATAGTCGAAGGCTTTAGCATAGTCAATAAAGCAGAAGTGGATGTTTTCTGGAGTTCTCTTGCTTTTTTTCTATGATCTAATGGATGTTAGCAATTTGATCTCTGACAAAATGTAGTTTTGATATTGAATGTGGGAGAGACCAACGGGAAGTGAACCTCTCCCCAGCAGGTAATACCCTGATTTTGCCTTTCATCTCTTTCATTTTTGTCTTGTTTGCTCTTTGTGATGAGAACTCCCCATCCCTCTCCATGTCTGTTCATGTTGGCTTTATTTTCCTCCCTCCGTGGTACCATGCTTTCCCTTGACTTGCGTCTGTGCATATCCTCTTCCTTATCCTTGAAATATAATTTCATCCTCATACTCTTCCCTAATTCCCTATCTAGTTACTCTTCTCATCCTTTAGATCTCAGTGTTTATACAGTTCTCAATAGCAACCAAATCTACTGCTTTTTCTCCACTATCAATAGGTTCTGTGATTACCCGTCTACCACAGTCTTCTTTCACAATACCCTGGAGGTCTCCTTGTAGCACTTATTGCAACTGTTATTAAATTATTAAATGCTTAACTTTCAGCTTAACTTAGCTACCTTTCCTAGAGTGTAAACTTCAGGAAAGGAAATTGTGCTTACTTTGATGGCTATGTCTCTAGCACCTGGCTCACTGTTTTCAGTTCAGTTCAGTTCAATTCAGTCGCTCAGTCATGTCCGACTCTGCGACCCCATGAATTGCAGCACGCCAGCCCTGCCTGTTCATCACCAACTCCTGGAGTTCACTCAGACTCACTTCCATAGAGTCAGTGATGCCATCCAGCCATCTCATCCTCTGTCATCCCCTTCTCCTCCTGCCCCCAATCCCTCCCAGCATCAGAGTCTCTTCCAGGGAGTCAACTCTTCAGCACATAGTAAATATTAGATATGTATTTGTTGTTGCAGTTTACTCTCAGGTGGATTCTTCAAGTGTGTAGCTAGTATGGTTTGTTACAAAGCAGATTAAAGTAGTGTAAATTCATACAGATTACGAAAGGGTCTACAAACAGTCAAGCACTGTAGCTTTAACTCTGTATTTAGTATGGCTGAGATCCATGAAAATGATAACAGCGCTTAGAGCTTTATCTTGGTGTGATCAGAAAAAATGCAATTTATGGAGACATAATTCAGTAAACTGGTGCTAAGATTCTACTGTGACAAGCAGTGTGCTTGGTACCTACTGTACAACATAGGAACTCTCAATTTAGTAAAATTAGCAGAGCAAGTGAGACTGAAAGAACATTTATAGGTTGGTTATCTTTTTGTTCTCCACTAGTAAATGTTATCTAAAGGAAAATTAAAATTAGGTTTCTTCTCAGTTCTTCACTGGGTCTATGAGAAAACATACTTACATCTATTTACAAAGCTGAATCTGGAGGAGATTGAAATACTGTTCCTTGTTTACCTTAATAACTGATGAACTAATATAACATGACTACTTTTGTTGAAAAATAAAGCAAATGGTAGAAATCTTATTAGGTCTATATCAATTTCCTTGTCTAGTCCTGAGTGTTATAAATATGAGTAATAAAAGTGAAGACATCTCCTATCCGTTTCACTGGGTATTTTTTGACAGTTATCTTTGAAAAATTATTGAAAAGGTTCCCTATTTTTCTTTTATCACCATGATAGTCCAGAAGTCCTGCCTGGTGTCCAATTGAAATCCCTCCTGCTTTATTAAACCAATTTCTGCTTGTTTGCTTCTCTGTGTCCATGGAGAACAACTGATCGACATCCTTCATATAAAACCCTTTATATTCTTGGAGGCAGTAATTTCCTGTGAGATATTTAGTTGAAAGTTTCATAAACTTTAAGAGAAAAAAAGGACTGTGGTTAGTTTATACTTCATAAAAATATTATCCAAAGTTTTAGACATAAAGATAGTTACATTTACCTTCCCGTGTGACAAATTAACTTTAACCTCTTTTTAAGTAGCACTTTGAGTCCCATCATAACACATTTAAATCATGTATTTCCTGTCAAGCGTGGTTAATCATTTTGAAAGCGTGTGCATTGTTGCAACTCTTTTTGGCTTCTTTTAATTTCTTGGTAATTCTCTTCTACTGTGTTCTATCGTTTAAATTTATAATTGTTTCAATATGAATTATCACTCATTTTGAATTGATTTTGGCAATTTGATTTTAAAACCTCGAAATCTGATTATGGGGAACCAATAAAAAAATTCATGTCAGAGACAAACAAAAAATATTACCTTTTAAGGTTGAGTGATTCAATTTCAGGAGCAGTTTTAAGAAATACCTCATCTCTAGCATTAATTTCACATTAGTTGTCCACAGTAGTTTAAGAAATCCAAACATTTATATAGCAATAATGGCAAAATGTCACTGAAACTGCAAACATTTTTATGGTAATCTAGATGTGAAGGTACTTTCTGGGATTGACTACACATGATATTAACTGTCTCAAAGTTTCTTCATTCTTTATAGCAAGGGAGGTCTTCTCCTTGGAAGTTCTATGATTGGAGGGGTCTCTATACAAATTAACAAAAAGTTTTGCCCAACTGTTTCCTTGGTTTTGGTGAAAGGCTGCCCTCTTGTGCAGAGATGAGAAGCAACTGTTTAAAAACCTCATTTGCCTTATTAGTGATGCAGTTTCTGTTGGATTCTGAAATGGACATTAATACTTTGCACAACACCCACAAATCATCTTTTAGAAATACGAAGAAGCCACTGTTAACCTTCCTTTGGACTTCTTGTACGTTAGAAATGAATTATGATTTTCATAATTCTTTAATACAACTCAAACCAAAGATAAACTTCACTTCCATATAAGAAAATAGCCCACTGATAGGAAGAATCTACATGGTTCCCCTTTTAAAAAATAAATGATGTGCTTATTTCTAATTACAAAATCTTCTGATCTGATAATAAGCATATAACTAACTAAATAAAAAGAAGTTAGAATTACTCCTTTTAGTTTACTGAGGCTGAGTTTTGACTTTGTCACCAGAGGGAAAGAAGAAATGTGAAAACTCCTTCCAAAATTAGCACTTACAAGTGAAAAACAGAGCACACACGCTCTCCCATCTTTTTTGTCTTATTTTTCCAAATTTATAGTTTAATTGCAGAAGCAGTGATTCCAAAATGCATCTTTGATAAGTAGACCAAGTAGATGGATTATTTCTAATTGATAGTTTAATAGTGTTTTATTCCATGCAAATGCTTCCTTGTACTTTTAAAGTTAGGGTTTTAAAGAACTTAACAAATAATTATTGTCACTTAGAAAAGAATTAGTTGACTATCTGTGAAGTTATGAGTGATGAAGAATCGTGAGCAATGCTATCTGAATTAATCAGTCCGTCTCTAACACATAATTCACAGAATGAAGAAGTAAAGCTTTGATGTGGCTTACACGTTAGAATTCTACGAGGTCTTTTAGTCATTGGATGATGTTTGAACTCCGTCTTTTTAGAAGATAAAAATGACTTACAGCAAACAGAGCCCCAAGAAACATAAAAACATACGTCCACACAAAAAGTTGCAAACAAATGTTCATAGCAGTATTATTCATAATTACCAGAATAGCCAAAAAATGGAAATAATCTTAATGTCCATCAGTGGAAACCTGTGGTTTATCTATACAATGGAATATTATTCATCCATAAAAAGAAGTGAAGCACTTATATCTATTACAACATGGATGAATCTTGAAAACATTATGTGAAGTGAAATAAGCCAGACACAGAAGGCTACATAATGTTTGATTCTATTTTTGAGAAATGTTGAGAATAGGCAGACCTATAAAGATAAAAAGTAAATTAGTGGTTTCCTAGGACTTGGGGTTGGAGAAGGCAATGGCCACCCACTCCAGTATTCTTGCCTGGAAAATCCCACGGGTGGAGGAGCCTGGAAGGCTGCAGTCCATGGGGTCGCAAAGAGTCGGACACAACTGAGCGACTTCAATTTTACTTTTCCCTTTCATGCATTGGAGAAGGAAATGGCAACCCACTCCAGTGTTCTTGCCTGGAGAATCCCAGGGACGGGGGAGCCTGGTGGGCTGCCGTCTATGGGGTCGCACAGAGTCGGACACGACTGAAGTGTGTTAGCAGCAGCAGCAGCAGCAGCAGCAGCAGCAGCAGGACTTGGAGTAACAGGGAAGTTTGGAGACAGTGAGAGGAAAAGGAAAGCTGCTGTTAACAAATACAAGATTTTCTCAGGCAGTGATAAAATTCTTTTAAAATTGCTTCTGGTGACTGTTGCACAATTTGGGGGATATATTAAAAACCACTGAACTGTACACTTTAGATGAGTTGTACGGTATTAGAATTATATCTCAATAAAGCTGTTATTTAAAAAAACAAGAAGGGTAAAAAAACCAAAAAACACCCACTCTATTCTGTAAAAAGTCTTTTCCTTCATTGTCAATGTCTGATATTTGGCACTCAAAACTCCTCATATGTGTGCAGTTAGCCTCAGAACCTTCCTTGGTTTTTAAAGATTTTATGTCATTGGTTCAAATCTGCCTTCTTGTTTTATGAGTTTAATTATTATGAATAATATCCCTTCAGACTTTTCCCCCCCTTCCAGGACAAAATGCCTTGGAGGGAATGTAAATATTTTAAGTGTTGTTACAATATTTATATGACTGCAAACAAAGAGCCAGGGGCGACACTTTGCCCTAACAGAGCAGAGCACAGGCTTTGCAGTCTGACTCACGAAGATTCAGCTCTGCTTATTAGTTGTGAAATCCTGCACAAGTTCTCTTTTTGAATCTCAGTTTCCTTAGCTGTAAAATGGGGACAGCTTCACAGAGCTGTTCTCCTGGGTAATAGATGAAATCATGTATTTTAAGCTCTTTGCAAAGTTGCTTAGCCCATGATAGACATTCAAATGCGAGATTAATAATAGTAATCTCTGAAGGAAACAGTTCTGTTTATTTAACTAAAGTACATAATGAAAAAACACAGTTAGCCTCCTCAAGCCATTTTCATGTTCAGGAGGGAGTTTTTGCCTTCGCCTTTAAAAATAGGAATATTTATAGAAAGTTCAATATGAAGATGCATTTTTTCCCCCTTTAAAAGAAAAGCTAGAAGGAAACATGTAAGGATTCATCCTAGCTTTGGAGAATGGTTAAAATTATTCTCTTCAGGTATTATTTTGAAAATAATAGATTTTACTTATCTTAAGAATTTTTTTTCCTGCCTTTTCATCACAATTGCAATCAGCACACTACCTTCACTCAGTAACAACAGAAACAGCTGGATCACCTATTTTGATGAGGGATTACTCTTCATTATTTATAGTAACACCCATTTCACCAAGTGGAGCCCCAAAGAAGCAAAAAACAAACAAGTGACTTTCCTTATAACAGGTAACTGTTTTCTTTTGTATTAAATTTCCTTCCCTATTGCTTTCCCCAGCTTCAGATTCTGAAGCCTGTTTTGCCACACAGGGGACACTTTGAAAGCAGCCAAACCAACATAACCAATAG
Source organism: Budorcas taxicolor (assembly GCF_023091745.1). NCBI lineage: Eukaryota > Metazoa > Chordata > Mammalia > Artiodactyla > Bovidae > Budorcas > Budorcas taxicolor. The sequence goes on along the minus strand of NC_068912.1, from coordinate 46,752,931 downwards.
AAATTTAATTCTCAAAATACAAAGGTTTGCCTTAAACATCCTTTAGAAGCATTAAGCAAAATATTAGGGGATAAAAACAAGCACATAAGCATGCCAAAGACCTTGAAATCTGAACAGAGACTATGTTCGAAGTCAGACATGCATAAATAAGTGTCTTTTCTCAGTGATATTAATGAAATAGTTAATTCTGTTGTCATGGCAACAAAGAACAGCTGTGATGAAAAAAAGCTAAAGGTCTATACATAATGCCCAATGCAAGGTCTCTCTAGTTCTAAAGCTGATTTTCTTAGCTACAATAGAAGTGATGTGTTTTCAATATCATCCTAAGCTTTCATGTCAAATCCTTCCAGTTAATCCAATAAATAGACCAGTAGCATAAAAAAGAATATATGTTTGCACATTATAAACCTTATAAAAGAAGTTTACCTATGCTCAATCTCAAGAGGTGATCTGGAAAGTAAACATACGCTCCTGCAAAAATAAAAACCTTTACTGAGTGGAAATTGTAAGAAATAAAATATGTTCCAATGGGATATCAGAGTAATTATCAAACACGTTATTATCTAACCAGTCAGTAGGAATGTACTATATTTGAGATAACGACATCACTGTCCACAACAACAGCAATGCAACAGCAAAAAGAGTTCAATTTTAAAACCCACCAGAACATAATAAGTGAACAAGTTTGTTTTCCAGGCTCATCAATGCTTTTCTGTGAAAGTGAATTCATTTCAAGTTGCTGAATAATCACACCAGTAAATCTACCTTAGATTTCAGATCAATTTTGGATTCTGACAAAGATCCATATAATATTTCATCTTTCTTTATAAACTTCTTCTCTCTGCCTTCTGGTTCCTGGAAGATGTCCCAGCTTTCTTTGTCTTTCTCATCTCTGCTCCTCATGGATTCCTATCAGAACTGTTCTCTCCATTCTAGATCATGATCATAGCTTGGGTGCTCAGAGATTTTCCCTGCATTACTGTAAAAATCAAATGTGCCCCCAACTTAATATCTTCCCAGATGTCAGAGTGGCCTTTTAAAAACACAAATCAATTATGTTACCTGTCTTAAAATTTTTCAGAGAGTCTCCCTTTGGTGCATGCTCAGTCGTTCAGTCCTGTCTGACATTTTGTGGCCCCATGGACTGTAACCAGCCAGGCTCCTCTGTCCATGGGGTTTCCTAGCAAGAATACTGGAGTGGGTTGCCATTTTCTCCTCCAGGGGATCTTCCCTGACCCAGGGATCGAACCTGTGTCTCCTGCTTCTCTTGCATTGGCAGGTGGATTCAGTGGTAACCCTGAGCCACACGGGAAGCCCAGTCTCCCTTTATGTTCAGGAAAAAACCCAAACTTCTCTCTTTTTTATTGATCTGTCTCTCTTTTTAAAAATAAGAACTGTATATGTTTAAGGTGTACATGATGATTTGATGCACCTATACATAGTGAAATGATTACTACAGTCAAACTAATTAACATACCCATCTCCTCACATCATTACTTTTTTTTTTTTTTAATGAAAGCACTTGAAATCTATTCCCTTAGCGGATTTTGAGAGTATAATACAGTGTTATTCACTACAGTCAGGGTATTCACTAGTCCTCTAGACCTAACGCATCTTGCAGAACTGCAGTTTCATGTCCTATGACCAACATTTCCTCATTCTTCCATCTCCCTGCCCTTTGCAACCACCATTCTGTTCTCTGCTTCTACATATGTTACTTTAAAAAAATTATATGTATACATAAGAGTCTGAAGTATTTTTCTTTCTGTGTTTGGCTTATTTCACTTAGTCAACATTCAGAAAACGAAGATCATGGCATCTGGTCCCATCACTTCATGGCAAATAGATGGGGAAACAGTGGAAACAGTGTCAGACTTTATTTTTTCGGGCTCCAAAATCACTGCAGATGGCGATTGCAGCCATGAAATTAAAAGACGCTTACTCCTTGGAAGAAAAGTTATGACCAACCTAGATAGCATATTCAAAAGCAGAGACATTACTTTGCCAACAAAGGTCCGTCTAGTCAAGACTATGGTTTTTCCAGCAGTCATGTATGGATGTGAGAGTTGGACTGTGAAGAAACTTGAGTGCCGAAGAATTGATGCGTTGAACTGTGGTGTTGGAGAAGACTCTTGAGAGTCCCTTGGACTGCAAGGAGATCCAACCAATCCATTCTGAAGGAGATCAACCCTGGTATTTCTTTGGAAGGGATGATGCTGAAGCTGAAACTCCAATATTTTGGCCACCTCATGTGAAGAGTTGACTCATTGGAAAATACTCTGATGCTGGGAGGGATTGGGGGCAGGAGGAGAAGGGGACAACAGGATGAGATGGCTGGAAGGCATTACTGACTCGATGGATGTGAGTCTGAGTAAACTCCGGGAGTTGGTGATGGACAGGGAGGCCTGGAGTGCTGTGATTCATGGGGTCGCAAAGAGTTGGACACGACTGAGCAACTGAACTGAACTGAACTGAATGCCCTCCAGTTTCATTCCTTTTGTTGCAAATGGCAGGGTCTCCTTAGAAGGTGCTTCACGATCTGAACCTTAGTGACTTCACTCTCATCTCCTGTGATGCCCACATCTTCCTCTGGCCAAAAATATCATTCGAAGCTTTCCAAATGGACAGTATGTTCTCAATGTCTGTGTTATTTTACAACTCTTTCTTCCTTTAATTTGAAGGTCTCTCTTTTTGCTTCTCCATTTAATGCTCTCCAATTTGTAATTTTATATCTAACTCGTATTTTCAAAAGTAGACAACATAGTATTATATGTAATGATAAAAAGTGGTCCAAATTCAAATATCTCATCATTAAATCATTTAGTTAAATTGGGATATAGGCACAATATGGAATATTTTGAAGCCATTATGAACTATTCTATAGGTATACATGTATTGATACAGAAAATTTTTTTTGCTATCTTTTTGGGTTACTAACCGGTGGAAAAAAACAGTATGTTCAATGTAATTCAAGTTTTAAAATTAACTTTACCCATGCATAATTTACACACTATAAAAGGCAAAGGTTTTAATTGTATAGTTTCATAGATTCTTTTAATATACGGAGAAGGAAATGGCAACCCACTCCAGTGTTCTTGCCTGGAGAATCCCAGGGACAGCGGAGCCTGGTGGGCTGCTGTCAATGGGGTCGCACAGGGTCAGACATGACTGAAGTGACTTAGCAGCAGCAGCAGCCTGTAAACATCATCACAATCAAGATAAAGAATATCCCATCACCCAAAATTTTCCTGGCTCCTTTAACTAGTCAATCCCACTGCTACCCCTGGCCCCCAGCAACCACTGATTTGCCTTCTATTATTATAGATTAGGTTTTTTTCCCACTAGAATTTCAATGAAACCATATAGTATGTGCTTTTTGTGTCTGGCTTTTTTCTTCCAGCACAGTGATTTTGAGGTTCCCCCATGTTGTTTTATCGATAATCCTTTTATTTTATTGCTGTGTGATACCCTCCTTCATTATTCAATAATTTATCTGTTCACGCGTTTGTGGACACTGGGGTTTTTCCAGTTTTTGCCTAAGGTGTAAATGAAGTTGCTATGAACCATCAAGTACATGTCTTTGCATGGACATACATTTTGTTTCTCTTGGGTAAATATCTAGAAATAGAATTGCTCAGTTGATTGGTAAGGGTATGTTTAATTTTACAAGAAGCTGCCACATTGTTTTCCAAAGTGGTTGAACAATTTTATTTTTCTTCAGTGCATGAGATTCCAGTTTCTCCACCACCTTAGAGTGCGATTCTTATCAATATTGGCCATTCTAGTTCGTGTGTAGTGATATCTCACTGTGGTTTTGGTTTGTATTTACCTGGGCTCCAAAATCACTGCAGATGGTGACTGCAGCCATGAAATTAAAAGACACTTACTCCTTGGAAGGAAAGTTATGACCAACCTAGATAGCATATTCAAAAGCAGAGATATTACTTTGCCGACTAAGGTCCATCTAGTCAAGGCTATGGTTTTTCCAGTGGTCATGTATGGATGTGAGAGTTGCACTGTAAAGAAAGCTGAGTGCTGAAGAATTGACGCTTTTGAACTGTGGTGTTGAAGAAGACTCTTGACAGTCCCTTGGACTGCAAGGAAATCCAACCAGTCCATTCTAAAAGAGATCAGTCCTGGGTGTTCTTTAGAAGGAATGATGCTAAAACTGAAACTCCAGTACTTTGGCCACCTCATGTGAAGAGTTGACTCATTGGAAAAGACTCTGATGCTGGGAGGGATTGGGGGCAGGAGGAGAAGGGGACGACAGATGATGAGATGGCTGGATGGCATCACTGACTCGATGGACATGAGTTTGAGTGAACTCCGGGAGTTGGTGATGGACAGGGAGGTCTGGCGTGCTGTGATTCATGGGGTCTCAAAGAGTCGGACATGACTGAGCAACTGAACTGAACTGAACTGAACTGATGATCATTCTTTACATAGATGTTGTCTATGTATTCCTCAGTTGTTAGAATCAGGACAGCAATGTCATCATCTATATAATCAAACTGGATGATTTCATCCTCAGGCTCTCTAATATGTGTGATACTGGTAACTCATTTCCTGAGAAAAATTAACTCCTAGATATTAGATATATTATTATTGGTTACTATGTTTGAACCTTTTTCTAATAAGGGCAAATAGAAATGGTGATTGCAAGAAGTCTCAAAACATATGAATAAAAAAAATGTTCTTTCAGCAGATAATAAATCCTAGTTATGTAGTAATTCATGTGTGAATAGAAAAGGCCTTTGGGAGTGTGGGGAGGGATTTTTTTTTTCTGGAGAAATTGTTTTAATTGTGGGATGTATATTTCTTTTTATGATAATATTAAAATGGGCAGGTTTTTAAGTTATCAAAAGTATATGATAGGAGATTAAGTCTTTTTTGTTTTAATTTTATGGTAGCATTCTACAGGGTAGGGTCTTTTACAAACACTAGTTTCCTCTGAGCTTAGCTTTTGTCTTTATTTTGGTAATAAATCACTACCTGTGGGTGGAAATATGCACCTTGATACATTTGATAATAGCTTTGAAGACAGAAAAACACACATTTTTTGGAGTGCAAATAGAGAACATGCACTGTTATAATCTTTATCTTTTTCAAACAGGAATGCAGTTCTGGGGAACATAAGGCTGTTGTCTAATTATTGGTGAATTCTGAACTGCTTGTTAACTTGTATTAAATTGAATTTGGATCATCCCTTAATCTAACCAAAGCATTTTGCTATTACATTTGCTAAAGTTTACCAGCTGGTTCATGATCATCTGTTCATCCTTCTACAGGACAACTGGTTATAGAGTTTCTTAAAAAGCATCAAGACTTATTTCAAGCTTTCTCATTTCTTCCAGCAGTTGATAGGCATTACTGTAGAAAGTCTTGGAGACAACAGAGAACTTTGTCCAGCTAATATTTTGTATGAGAAATCTCTGAAAGGGGCACTAATGTTTTTGACACAGTCAGAAAATACTGGAAGAAATCAGTTACTTTCTTGAGGGACAAGGTGATTTCTATTGTTCTGCCATATGAATTCCCAGGTAGCTCAGTGGTAAAGAATCCAACTGCCAAGCCGGAAATGTAGGTTCGATCCCCGGGTTGGGAAGATCCCCTGGAGAAAGAAATGGCTACCCACTCCAGTATTCTTGCCTGGGAAATCCCGTGGACAGAGATGCCCAGTGGGCTACAGTCCTTGGGGTCCCAAAAGAGTTGGACACAGCAACTAAATAGCAGCAGCAGCATTATTCTGGTATAATTTAAAACTCTAATAATTGAAGAAGAGGGTTCTTAGAGAAAAGAAAGAACATACATAATTTTACCCTCAAAAAACCAACAAACTGAGACCCAAAGTCCAACCCAATGTAATGTTTCATCTCATCAATCATGATAGGAATTTTAAAAGTTTGTAATTTTGTCAATTAACCTATCATTGCCTTAATGTCTTTATCTCGGAAATGAAAATAATTATACTATCTTTCTCACTGACTTATTTTGAAGTTAAATCAGATCATATAAACAATCCACTAAGATAATATATGTCACTTAGTAAGGGCTTAATAAATATTAACTGCTACTAGATGACTGCTGTTCATACTATTGACATCCTTGGTGGCTCAGACGGAAAAGCGTCTGTCTACAGTGTGGGAGACCTGGGTTCGATCCCTGGGTCAGGAAGTTCCCTAGAGAAGGAAATGGCAACCCAGTCCAGTACTCTTGCCTAGAAAATCCCATGGACAGAGGAGCCTGGTGTCCATGGGGTCACAAAGAGTTGTTATACTATTATTTCCCAGTTTTATTATTGTTATGGATTACTCCTCTCTGGTTTCTGTAATGTTTAGAGTCAAGACTGTACAATGAAAAGAGCTGAGCATTCATCTTTGAGGGTGATCAGGAGCTGACATTACCTTTCTAGAGGAAGCATCCTCAAACATTGAGATCACTGTGTCCTACTTAACGGATAGCGTAAGCCTTTCTGCCTGTGTCTTGGAGGGAAAGAATGTCATGGGAGACTGCCTGAGCCTGAACCAAAGTCCTGAATTATGATAGCAATTCCCACTGTGCTGAGAGAGCACCAAAGATAAGTCAAGAGTGGGTGGTAATCAATTCACAGATTTATTTGGCAATACAGATCCACAATTCCAACATCTAAAAAAGCTCCAAAATCCAAGAGGGTTTTGGGAGGAGGGTATTGTATGGTTGTTGTTTAGTCACTTATCTTTTGTCACCAAAGTTAACATGATTTGCACTCACGTGGCAATGAAATCTGAACGGACGAGAGGTGAGTCTATTATAGCATCATCATCACCCTTAGAGTGAGTACACACAACCAGAAATATTAATGAATTCATATATGAAGAGCTGCCCTGACCTTTCTGGGGATATGATACACAGGGTGGGGTTTTTTTGGTACTAAATTGCTCAGTCGCTCAGTCGTGTCCAATTCTGTGACCCCATGGACTGTAGCCTGCCAAACTCCTCTGCCCATGGGATTTTCAAGGCAAGAATACTGGAGTGGGTTACCATTTCCTTATCCATAGGATCTTCCCAACCCAGAGATTTAATCTGTGTCTCCTGAGTCTTCTGCATTGGCAGGCATCTTCCTTACCACTGAGCTACCTGGGAAGCCATGATATACAGGATATGCATATGCATTTTTTTCCTTAAAATGTGAGAAATTCTGAAATAGGAAACATGTATGGACCATAGCTTTGTGGATAAGAGATTAAGAACTACACCTAGTAAGAGATACATTTTGATCTGGTAAAGCAAGCTGACCCAGTGTGATCTGTTTACTCCTCCCTGGGCGATCACCTCTGAGTGTCCGCTCCCGGGGAGACAGCTTTCATCTTCAGGCAGTCCTGGTAGGCTCCCAGAGAGAGGGGAGGCCATCAATACGAAGCCACAGCCTGACTGTGGTGATTTCTTACCTTAGAGAAAGCAACCTGTCCCCACTTTTTTGAAGCCAGAGTCTAAATTTAAAGACTATTTGGACATCAGAATTCAATCTGAAGGGTGACCTCCTCAGTGAGGTTAGAATGTGGACTTATAAGCCTAACATTTCTAGTTCCAATAAGGCCTTCTTTTGCATGTTGGAGACTTGGGTTCCTGCTCATCTTTGTTGTCAGTTTGGTGCTGAGAGCTCTTGCCCTATTGAGTGGTCCACACCTTGCCCCCTTCAGTAATGCAGAGGACCTGTGGCCACTCTGGGCTGACAACTTCCCTTTTCTTGCCACTTGTCTTGAAAGTAAGATGGTATCTCTGAGATTTACAAATATCTAACAGATTGTAGCAGACAAAGAACATTGTGTTAAAGAAACGCTAGACATGGATGTTAATGCTGTGCTGTGCTGAGCTGCTTCAGTTGTATCTGACTCTTTGCGACCCTATGGACCGAAGCCCACCAGGCTCCTCGGTCCACAGGATTCTCCAGACAAGAGTGGGTTGAGGTGGTTGTTATATCCTTCTTCAGGGATCTTTCTGACCCAGGGATTGAATGTGCATCTCTTACATCTCCTCCAAGTTCTCTACCTCTGGCACCACCTAGGAAGCCCATGGATGCTAGTTCTGGTACTTAAAGTACTTAAGTACTTTAAGCTCTGGTACTTAAATGTTCTAGAGAACGAACGTGAATTAGAAGGGTGTTTAGTAATGAAATCCTAGAAATGGTCTCAGAGATGAAAATCATTAAAGCACTGTGGAGGGAAAAGACTCTGTCTAGGGAGGTGCTTTACCAGCTCAGGTGCTCTGGACTACTAGAAACTGATGTCAGTGAACATTCCAACCATCTACCAACTCCCTTTACTTTATTCCTATTTTCCCTGCCTACACGGAAAAAATATGCTGACATAAAGGCTTGCATTCCAGTCCCCTGTTATGAAAAGGACATCTTTTTTGGGTGTTAGTTCTAGAAGGTCTTATAGCTCTTCATAGAACCATTCAGTTTCAGCTTTATCAGCATTACTGCTTAGGGCATAGACTTGGATTACAGTGATATGGAATGGTTTGCCTTGGGAATGAATAGAGATCATTCTGTCATTTTTGAGACTGTATTCAAGTACAGCATTTTGGGCTCTTTTGTTGACAATGAGGGCTATTCCATTTCTTCTAAGGGATTCTTGCCCACAGTAGTAGGTATAATGGTCATCTGAGTTAAACTCACCCATTCCAGTCCATTTTAGTTTGCTGATTCCTAAAATGTCAATGTTCTCTCTTGCCATCTCCTGTTTGACCACTTCCAATTTGCCTTGATTCATGGACCTAACATTCCAGGTTCCTATGCAATATTGCTCTTTACAGCATCGGACCTTGCTTCCATCACCAGTCACATCCACAAATGGATGTTATTTTTTCTTTGGCTCCATCTCTTCATACTTTCTGGAGTTATTTCTCTACTGTTCTCCAGTAGCATATTGGGCACCTACTGACCTGGGGAGTTCATCTTTCGGTGTCCTATCTTTTTGCCGTTTCATACTGTTCATGGGGTTCTTAAGGCAAGAATACTGAAGAATAAGAAGCATTTCCCTTCTCCAGTAGACCATGTTTTGTCAGAACTCTCCACCATGATCCGTCTGTCTTGGATGACCTTATACAGCATGGCTCATAGTTTCATTGAGTTAAGACAATCCAGATATATTGGAATACAAAGTCAAATAGGCCTTGGGAAGCATCACTATGAGCAAAGCTAGTGGAGTGATGGAATTCTAGTTGAGCTACTTTAAATCCTAAAAGATGATGCTGTGAAAGGGCTGCACTCAATATGCCAGCAAATTTGGAAAACTCACCAGTGACCACACAACTGGAAAGGTCAGTTTTCATTCCAATCCCAAAGAAAGGCAATGCCAAAGAATGTTCAAACTACCACACAATTACACTCACCTCACATGCTAGCAAAGGAATGCTCAAAATTCTCCAACCCAGGCTTCAGCAGTACGTGAACCATGAAATTACAGATGTTAAAGGTGGATTTAGAAAATGCAGAGGAACCAGAGATCAAATTGCCACCATCTGTTGGATCATCAGAAAGCAAGAGAGTTCCAGAGAAACATATACTCTTGCTTTATTGACTACTCCAAAGCCTTTCACTGTGTGGATCACAACAAACTGTGAAAAATTCTGAAAGAGATGGGAATACCAGGCCACCTGAGCTGCATCTTGAGAAATCTGTATGCATGTCAAGAAACAACAGTTAGAACCAGACATGAAACAACGGACTGGTTCCATTTTGGAAAAGGAGTGCGTCAAGGCTGTGTATTGTCACCCTGCTTATTTAACTCATATGCAGAGTACGTTATGCAAAATGCCAGGCTGGATGAAGCACCAGCTGGAATCAAGTTTGCTGGGAGAAATATCTATAACCTCAGATACGCAGATGACAGAACTGTTATGGCAGAAAGCGAAGAAGAACTAAAGAGCCTCTTGATGATGGGGAAACAATGGAAAAAGTGAGAGATTTTGTTTTTTGGGGGGCTCCAAAATCACTGCAGATGGTGACAGCAGCCATGAAATTAAAAGACACTTTCTCCTTGGAAGAAAAGCTATGACCAACCTAGACAGCATATTAAAAAGCAGAGACATTACTTTACCAACCAAGGTCTGTCTAGTCAAAGCTATGGTTTTTCCCCTGTATGGATGTGAGAGTTGGACCACAAAGAAGGCTGAATGCCAAAGAATTGATGCTTTCTAATTGTGGTGTTGGAGAAGACTCTTGAGAGTCCCTTGGACTGCAAGGAGATCAAACCAGTCAATCCTAAAGGAAATCAGTCCTGAATATTCATTGGAAGGACTGATGCTAAAGCTGAAAGTCCAATAATTTGGCCACCTGATGTGAAGAACTGACTCACTGGAAAAGATCCTGTTGCTGGGAAAAGTTGAACGTGGGAAGAGAAGGGGGCGACAGAGGATGAGATGGTTGGATGGCACCACGGACTCGATGGACATGAGTCTGAGTAAGCTCCGGGAGTTGGTGATGGACAGGGAAGCCTTGTGTGCTGCAGTCCACGAGGTTGCAGAGAGCTGGACACGACTGAGCGACTGAACTGAACTAAACTGAAGGGCCTGAGAGTGCAGGCTCCTTGACTTTTCTGGTTCCTATTGTACAGTCTCTGTGAGTGGAGGTGGTAGGAGTTTGCCCCAAGATGTGGAGCTAGTCTGCTGTGTATACTAATAAGCTCCCAGGACTGAGCTTCCAGCCTGTAGGACTTCTAGCAGGTGGGCACAGCCTCTCCTGAGGCTGCCTGCCTTTGCCTGCAGAGAGCAGATGGGTGATAAGATAAAGCTGACATCAGATAGCTTCTCGAGCTGTCAAGTAAGAAATGTGCATCTTCCCCTCCAAGTTTTCTTCCTGAAGGAAAACAGCTATTTTTGATATTCTTTATTTTTTTCTAAGGTTAAGGTACATCAGGTCGACAATAATTAGTCAAAAATATCTACTAAGTATCTATTGTTTCCTCCTCACAGTGCCAGGCCTTAGGGGCATGCAAAAGAAGGAGATATGTTTCTGACCTGGCAAGATGAAACAAACAAAATTAAACAATAAGCCTGTTCTGCAGCTAAACCAGGGCAGGTAAGTGTGGCTGGTTTGGTTGACAGTGGGTAGACTTGGGGACTGACTTAGTTAAAAGAGGAGGAGAGAGGCGTGAGCAGATTTGGTGAGAGGTTCTAGAAACCTGTAAACAGGGAAGACACTTGTAGGTATGCAGGAGGAACGGAGGCGATGGGAGGGGTGATGGGGCTGGTCTGTCCACATGGAGAGCCCTGCTGGAAGGGGCAGCTGTTTATGGATTTAGCTCAGGGGTCAGCAAATCTTTCCTGGAAAGTGCCAGATCATAAATATTTCAGCCATGCTGTCTCTGTCATAACTAGGGACTATGAAACTCTGTTGCCACTCTGCTATGCAGCTTGTTACCCGTGAAAGCTACAGACTGTTCAGTTAGTGAATGAATGTGGCTTTGCTCCAATAAAACTTTATTTATAAACGCCATCTGCCGTGGTGTGGCCGCTGAGGTATGACAACCTCTGCTCTAAAACTGATAGTTGTTGGATCTGAGTTTTCAAAAAGATACAGAAATCAGGTTCATGATATGAAATATGTTGATTTCAAGAGGTTGACTCAGTAAAACTTTTAATGCCATCTGATATGAGCAAAGTTGTTTCTATGGCTCCACTGTGGCCAATTTGCATGCTTGGTACGATTTGACATAGGCTTGGGGATAAACAGGATTTGATAGCTGAACTGGAGAGAAGAAAAACTTTCTAATAAAAAAGAATAGCATGAGAAGAATTATCCAGAAACTGAAGGTGCCCATGATGAGTGGTTTAGGAGTATAAACGCTAAAGCCATCTACTTGCCATGAGACCTTGGATGAATGACTTCACCTCCCAGGCTTGGATTTCCCAATTGTGCACAATAAGAATTAACTTAGTTATTATTTGTAAAAGTGCTTAAGACAGCCCCTGGCACAGAGGAATCACCAAATAGCTATTGAGTTAATAATAATAAAAAGAGATGTTAACAGAACTTGTAAATTACAAATTAGATGTTTAGGCCAGCTAACTAGTATGAATGAGTACATAAATTTCCCCTCATTGTCCATTTCCCATTGATATGTGTGTTTTATTATTTTTAGTGGTAGAGATTAGTGAATTCCACACAGGCAGATAACTTCCATTTGGTCAAAAATCAAACTCCACTCCTGACTGGCCACTCAGTATGCAAACATGTCTCTTGGTCCCAAAGGGACCAAGATAGACTATATATACCGAATAGGAAGAAGAAGAGAGAAGGAACATTGAAGGAAATCTAGTATATGCTAATTGTTCCAACAGGTATCAGAGTTCATACCAAAATCCTATAAAGTATGACAGTCTTCTCATTCTCTGAGTCCAGTAGCCTGCTGCTGCTAAGTGGCAGTGGCTTAAACCCAACTCCAGTCTGATGTCAATGCCTGTGTCCTGCTTTTGTAGCTATGGTTTTCAAAAGGTATCTTGTGCAACTCTAGAGTTTAGGAGAGTGACCATAAGCTCCTTGTGAGCAGAGATCTTGTCTGTCTTTACGCTGAAACCACCAAGGCCTAGAAAATGCACTGTGTGTGTTTGTGTGTGTGTGTGCGTGCTCAATTGTGTCTCATTGCAACCCCGAGGACTGTAGCCCTCAAGGTTCCTCTGTCCATGGATTTCCCAGGCAAGAATACTGGAGTGGGTTGCCAATTCCTACTCCAGGGGATTTTGATCTAGGGATCAAACTTGCATCTCTTGAGTCTCCTGCATCAGCAGGTGAATTCTTTGCCACTAGTGCCACCTGGGAACGTAGAACATACAGTGTATGTGTGTGTGTGTGTGTGTGTGTGTGTGCGCGTGTGCTAAATTGCTTCAGTAATGTCTGACTCTTTGCAACCCTATGGACTGAAGCCCACTAGGCTCCTCTGTCCATGGGATTCTCCAAGCAAGAATACTGGAGTGGGTTGCTATGACTCTTACAGGAAATCTTCCTGACCCAGGGATCGAACCTGTGTCTCCTGCAGTTCCTGCATTGGCAGGCAGATTCTTTACCACTGAGCCACTGGGGAAGCTCTGGCACATGCACTAGGTATTTGTTTTTTAAAAAATGAATAAATACATAAAGGAAGAGAGGAGGGCTTGAGCGCTTTTATTCTTGGCCTGTTTCAACCAGAGAAATTCAACTTGCATCTGTTTTATCCATTTGGAAGCCCCTGCAGTGCATGTCACTGTCTCCCCTCAAAAGCACATTATCGTGCCTGTAACACTGGCAACAAAACTCAGTGAATGTTTAAGCATCATTGCTACATTACTGGATAGGGTGTCTCTTCTAAGCCTGAGCTGAGATTAAAATCACCTGGCAAATAGAAGCCCTTGAGCCTATGTTTCAGGAGCCCAAAATTACCAATCAGCATTTCTAGGACTGGCCCAGCCCAATTCCCTGGGCCCTTTTTCTAAAGGTGTATCCAATCATGCCATGTGTTCCATGCAGTGTGGGAATGGCTGTTGGGAGGAAGTGAATTTTTTTCCAATGATCTGAACATCTGCACTAAAGGATTCGCAGGCATGTGTCTGAGGTCACTGACAGATACAAACAGGGAGAGAGAGAGAGAGTACAGAGAGAAAGGCTTAGGCTGGGAAGGCAGTTTCCATTTGAACTTTTGCCCCAGGCACCGATAATATCAGGGCAACTCACTGGACCCCTTTAACAGAAGGTAATATAAGGAGTGAGAGCAACTTTTATTCTTTTTAACTAAAAGTAGAGCTGATGTCCCCTGGAGAAGGCCATGGAAACCCACTCCAATATTCTTTCCCGGAGACTTCCATGGACAGAGGAGCCTGGCGGGCTAAGTCCATGGAGTCGCAGAGTTGGACATGACTGAAGCGACTTAGCGTGCACACACACAGAGCTGATACCATATTAAGAGGACTGAGAGCTTTGCTAACAAGAGGTTATGCAGTGGAAACTCAGATGAACAGAATCCAGGTTTAGACTAAGGGGACCCTGGTGTCTACAGGAACACGGCTGGCGTGCAGGAGCATGCAGGAGGACACGGCCCCTTGGAGACAGAGGCTAATCATTTTGTTATTTTAGGAAGTCGAGAATGGGATGTATTCTTAGAACAGGGCTATCATAGGTAAGCTTGTGGGCTTCCCCAGTGTCTCAGCAGTAAAGAATCCACCTGCAGTTCAGGAGACAGGTTCAACCCCTGGGTTGGGAAGATCCTCTGGAGAAGGAAATGGCAACCCACTCCAGTAATTTTACCTGGGGAATCCCATGGACAGAGGAAGCTGGTGGGTTACAATCCATGGGGTCACATAAGAGTCAGATATGACTGAGTGATTGAGCAACAATAATAGGTAGGTTTGCAAGTGAAGGCTGGCTGTTAACATTTATTTCATAATGTTAATATGACCTCATTGGTCCACACAGTGACCTAGTGAGGCCTGAAGACATTCAAATCAGGTGAACATTCACAAAAGTGCTGTTTGATTAGCCCAGTGCTGACAGTTCAGCATGTGTCCCCATTGGAGATAGCCTCATAAAATCCAGGCCTTCTTGCAATAGTTCTCTTTAAGTATCCTTTGTAATTCTTTGGATGAGGGTTTTCTAAAAACATATTCTATTAGGGAGCCCCAAATCTGTAATTTCCTTCTAATGAGTCCTGTTAATTTTGTGACAGCCTTCTCCAATATCAACACCACACTCCTTCAGTCTATAGGGGGGCTTCATAATGAGATGGATCCAGGGGGACAGAGAGCTGCCAAATACATTAAAGAAGCCAGTGTCCCTGACTAAGGAAGGACTTATTAATGATTTTAGTCCCAAAGGGAGAAATACACAGAAATTCCTCAGAAAGAAAGAAATGGTGATGGTGAAATCAAAGCAACCCAGATGGCCTATAAACAGGCTAATTATGTGGAAGACCCAGAAGCAACTCTGAAGTTTCCTCCCCAGCTGCCTTTGGAGTCTGCCAGGTAGCCAGATGCTGGCAAGGCAAACATATCTTCCACAGGTCATCAGCAAAGTGGTGCCAAACATTAAAGCAAATGACAACCCCCTAGGATACTTCTTATGTAACAGGGAGTATTTTAGATCTTTATGAATAAAATTCTAGAGGGTTTAGAAACCTCCATATTATTCAATGAATAAAAATTATTATACAGATTGTTTTTGTTACTAGAAAAGCATAATTATGAAATGCTGCATATATGTATCTGTTCATACCCATAACCACAATGTCAGATTAAGGAAAAATGGTACTAGCACATTGTCAGTTTAGTATAACTGAGAGATAAATGGCAACATTTTGATGAATAATGTCATTTAATGTCAGAGTTTTCTTTACCATCTTCAAAGTATCAAGTCCAAAGCTTGGGGCAGACTCTGAAGTAAGAGACTGGGACTGTAAAGCTCTGCTCAATCTCTTGGCCTTGACCAGACCAACACCCTGACAGATATCCGAAAGCAAGGAGTGCAGGCCTTTCTCCCTAATTGAGTTTGATGATTTCAGCAATGTCTGCAGAGAAGCCAGGCGCCTGACTCAGGATGAAGAAGGAGACAGAGGGTGGGAAAAGGAAGTGTGTGGGGTTCATATTTTAAATGAATGGATCGATTTAACCATAGGCATAATGATGTCATTCAAGACATCTTGGTGATTACAAACTGATGTTCCCAGGAGGTGGAAAGATTAGTGCTCCCCATCCCCAAATCCAGATATTATTCAGGTGTCATTTTAAATTATACCTCATAGGAAGAGAGAACCAGGGCTTAGTCTAGAAACTTAGAAGGGATTTCTAGCCAACCTTTGCACTTTTCTGGGCTCACATATTGTTATATGATTTTCTGATATACTTACCAGTTTCCATCATTGTACTGTGAGTTCTCTGAAGGGAGGAAATATGTCATTTAATTCAAAATCTTATTCTGGGAGGCGAAAGAATGATATCATCAACAAATAAAGCTGGGACAAATAAAGAGCCATGTGCAACAGAATGAAGCTGGACTCCTGCTAGTTTCTTAGACATTATACCAGAAGTATAAGCAGCAAAATAAAGTAGATAAATCAGATATTGTCAAAATTTTAAAAAATTTATGATTCAGAAAACACTATCAAGAAAGTGAAAAGACAACATCATGGAAGAAAAGAATTTTTCCAAATTTTATATATGATCAGGGACTTGTATCTAGAATACACAAAGAACTCTATAACTTAATATATTAATTTAAAAAAGGCAACCTAAGAGTCCCTTGGACAAAAAAGAGATCAAACCACTCAATCCTAAAGGAAATCAACCCTGAATATTTATTGGAAGGAATGATACTGAAGCTGAAGCTCCAATACTTTGGCCACCTGATGTAAAGAGCTGACTCATTAGAAAGACCCTCACGGTGGGAAAGATTGAAGACATGAGGAGAAGGAAGCAACAGAGGATAACATGGCTGGATGGCATCACAGACTCAATGGAGTTGGGAGATAGTGAAGGGCAGGGAACTTTGGGAGATAGTGAAGGGCAGGGAAGCCTGGTGTGCTGCAGTCCATGAGATCGAAAAGAGTCAGATATGACTTAGCAACTGAACAACCAAAGCAGAGATAATAACACACACATGAAAAGATGTTTAACATCATCAGCCTTCCGGGAAATGCAAATCAATACATAAGGAGATACCATTTCCTTTTTCTGGGTGACTGTAATCAAAAGGAAAGATAATAACAAGTGTTGGTGAGGATGTGGACTTTCATACATTCTTAGTGTGAATGTGAAATGGCGCAGCCACTTTGGAAAGAAACCAAGTAGATCCCTGAAAGCTCAAACATAGTTACCATATGACCCACCAATTCCACTCCTAGGAATTGTTCCTAGGCATGCACCCAAGATAAATGAAAACATGTCTACACTAAAACTTGGACATGAATATTTATAGCAACTTTATTAATAATAGCCCAAAATGAAAGCAAGGCAAATGTACATCAACTGATAATGGGTAATAAAACATTGATGTATCATGGAATATTATGTAGTCACAAAAAGAAATAAACTACATGCTACAAGATGGGTGGGACTTGCGAAGATTTTGCAAAGTGAAAGAAACCAGTCATAAAGAACCAAATATTATGTGATTACATTTATGAGATGTCTGGAATAGGGAAATCCATAGGCAGAAAGTAGATTGATGTTTGCTTGGGGTCAGGGCAGAGAGGAATGGGGAGTGACTGCTAGTGGGTATGGGATTTCTTTTGGGGGTGATAAAATTCATAATGGTGATGGTTGCACCACTCTGTGAATATACTAAAAGCTAGTGACTTGTAAAATGGCTGAATTTTCATGTTATGTGAATTACATCTCAGTTAAGCTGTTAAACTATCTATTATGTCCCTGGCTTACAATATGCCAGCCCCTCAACCTGGTCATGGGAACGCAGCTATGCATACGGCAATTGCTAGCAACCTAATGCACCCATGTGTGCGTGCATGCTAAGTCGCTTCAGTTGCATCTGACTCTGTGTGACTCTATGGACTAGGAGCCTAGCCCGCCAGGCTCCTCTGTTCATGGGATTCTCCAGGCAAGAATACGGACTGGGTTGTCATTTCCTTCTCCAGAGGATCTTCCAGACCAGGGATTGAACCTGCATTTCTTAAGTCTCCTGCATTGGCAGGCAGTTCTTTACCCCGAGCCATCTGGGAAACCCAATGCACTCATAGGCACATGCATAATGAGCAAAGATATTATCAGGAGGGAATAATTAACTCTCATCTCTGGGCATGCCCTTGGGAAGAGGGCTTAACTTCTTGAGTTAGTTTTTGAAAAAAAGAAATTTACTCTTAGTGTGATGTGATGAACAACAATATATAAAGAGGAAACATCACTTGCTTAAGTATTGGGGTGTTTATATATATATGTATATATATCTCGGTATAACGTTCATTTTTAAAAATTCTATGCTAAAAAAGGAAAAGATGAAGTTTAAAAAGCATTTTATTGGGCAATTGCTCTAGCATTGTTGAGAGGTAGGAGGATGTTGTGTGTTCATTCTCTATCACATCTGACTCTTTGCAACCCCATGGACTGTCCACAGGCAACAATTCTCCGGGCAACAATACTGGAGTGGGTTGCTATTTCCTCCTCCAGGGATCTTCTTGACCCATAGATCGAACCCAGGTCTCGTTGCTTTGTAGGCAGCTTCTTTACCATCTGAGCCATCAGGGTACTTAATGATCTCAACCTGTTTTCCCTTCTGTTTACAACTGAGAAAACAGGCTAAGCTCATTAAGTGCCATCCACAAGAAGGCACATCTAGGAGGTGGAGCCAGGATTCAAGCACGGGGAGTCTGATTCCAGAATCTGCATTCTAAATCAGTACACCACATCACTGGTCCACAAGATTCTGTTCACCTGGTATATATTTGCTGTGAAGCAATCTTAGTCTTCCCCAGATTGACTTAAAGATGCCTTTAGATTATTTCCATAGTAGCATGATCAACATTTTATTAGAAGAAAATTACTGTGTATTTCTAGTTTTTTCCCTTTACACAGTGGCTGATAACTACTGGTTATTAATAAATACATGTTGTTCCCAAATCTATTGCTAAATATATCTTCAATCCATTCCTTCCTCCCTAACTGCACTATTGATGTCTTATCAGTTCAAGTTCTCAAAATTTCTTGAGTGGCTGCAACAGTACTGTAATTAAATTGTGCTGCCATACCCATTTGGGGAAGGCAACGGCACCGCACTCCAGTACTTTTGCCTGGAAAATCACATGGACAGAGGAGCCTGGTGGGCTGCAGTCCATAGGGTCACTAAGAGTCAGACATGACTGAGCGACTTCAGTTTCACTTTTCACTTTGATGCATTGGAGAAGGAAATGGCAACCCACTCCAGTGTTCTTGCCTAGAGAATCCCAGGGACGGGGGAGCCTGGTGAGCTGCCATCTATGGGGTCTCACAGAGTCGGACACGACTGAAGCGACTTAGCAGCAGCAGCAGCAGCAGTAGCAGCAGCAGCAGCAGCAGCAGCAGCCAAACCCATTATCATACCTCGTGGTTTGAAATACTCCTAGTCAGCCTTTGTCTGTGCAACCAAAATACTCCTAGAGTCTCCCTGTTGATAAAATTGATCTGAATGCTAAATGTATATACCATTTGATCCAATTATTTCATAATTTGGGCAGCCCTGACACCTGAAATTCTTTAATAATGGTTATTTGATAAATGTGGAGGAGCTGTCTCTGCTATTTAACGCATGGTGCTGAAGTGTTGATTTGTAAACACCTCTTGGCTGAGTGTTGGAGAAGGGCATGGCAAACCACTCCAGTATTCATGCCTGAAGAATCCCATGGACAGAGGAGCCTGGTGGGTTGCAGTCCATGGGGTCACACAGAGTTGGACATGACTGAAGCGACTCAGCATGCACACTTTTGGCTGAGTGTAAAAATGGTTGACACGATACTAATATGCAAAGGATGGTTTTCTTTACTGTTGTTGTATCAAACAAGGCATCTAAAATTTTCAACCGCCTGACAAATTCAATATGGATCTGTTTATAGCAATGAACATCTTCTCTAAGGAAGGTATTTTCTAAATTCTCTGAAACTGACAGTCATTCATTCATTAAAATGTCACTTAAGATGCAGAAAGTAATAAACTTCTTTTGCTAAATAAACAAATCCTTTACAATGCACAAAGATTAAGAAAACTTTGTTTCTCATTTTGCCTCAGCATAAAACTTGTGGGCTAGATTTTATTAACTCCTCAATTACACAGTCTGGTTAGGGGCCTGGCAGCTTCAGAATTTTCTGTTTACTACAGTTGTTAGATAGCATCACTGACTCAATGGACATGGATCTGAGCAAACTCTGGAAGATAGTGACGTACAGGGAAGCCTAGTGTTCTGCAGTCCATGGGGTCTCAGAGTCGGACACTACTTAGTAGCTGAACAACAACAATTCTTTCAGTTTTTTCCTATCTAGTGGAGTTGTACCTTATACTTTAGCTTTCAATACCTTGATGACCAATGGAATTGAACACATGTTCATACATTTTATTAATTGATAGAATACCCTTTTTTGTATGGCCTCTATCATGGCTTTTGCCCATTTGGTAGTCTGTGTTTTCCTTAATGACTTGTAGGAGTTTTGTTTTGTACATGAGTCCTTTGTCAGCTATATGTATTGCAAATACATTTTCTCACTCTCTGACTTACCTGTTCGTTCTCTTAGTGGCCTTCTAATGAAAAGAAATTCCCAATTTTTAAGAATTAAAAATAAATTTACTTTGGCCATGCCTCATGTGTTGTGGGACCATGGTTTCCCAACCAGGAACTGAACCTAGGCCCTCGGCAGTGAAAGCATGGAGTCCTAACCACTGAACCACTAGGGATTCCCGGAAACTCCTAATTTTAATGTTGTCATTATCAACTTTTTCTTTCATGATTAGGATTTTTGTTTCCTGCTTATTAAACATTTACCACCATATATCCATAAAATGCCTAATACCCATGCCCCAATATAAAATGTTAACTAGGGTGAAGAGGAATCTGAATCCTGCTGGTGAAGTGTGAATGGCTATAATCATTTTGGAAACTATTTTAGAAAACAAATAATAACAAACACACATAATTCCTATGATTAAGCAATCCCATTCATGGTTATTTCTCAGATGAAATGCATACATATATGGACCAAGATGAGTCTTCATGGAAACATTATTTGTAATAGTAAGAAAGACTACCAATGACCTATACTTTCTTCAATAACAATATAGATATGAAATTATGACTTACTTATGCACTGGAATACTACACAGCAATAAAAATCATCAAATTACCATTACATCCAAGAGCATATATGACTCTCCAAAGGCTAATATAGTGTGAAAGACATCAGTCATTAAAAAAAAAAAAAATATATATATATATATATATATATATATATATATATATATAAAATATATATACATGTATATATAGTGGCAGACTTCTGTGGTGGTCTAGTGGTTAAGGTTCCACTATGGGGGGTACAGGTTTGATTCCTAATTGGGGAACTAAGATCCTGCTTGTAGTGACATGTGGCAAAAAACAAAACATATTGTGTGGTTCCATTTATATAAAATTCAAACAAAGGTAAGTCAGCATGATGTTAGAGGTAGGTCATGGCAATGGTTACTTTGGTGGAAAATAAGAAGGCCCAAGGAGGATTTCAGAGACATAGGGAGATTTTTGACTTGCATGGGGATTAAATGAATATTGTTCTCTTTGTGCAATAAGCTGAAACTTACAACTTGTGAAAATTTCTGTATGTGTTACATTTTAATAAAAGAAGTTTATAAAAAATAAAATTAGCACATAAGACAAAAATCATATTAAAATTCTTTTTGGAAATATTTGTCTCTACATTTTATTCTCTCATCTCCTACATATATCAGTGTAATTTGCTATTTCTTGGGCACAGATTAATGTTTAGTTTTTAATTCTAAACTCAGATGACCTTCTACTTTAGATTTCTTTAAAAATCTTAGGTACTAGATTCTAGAAACAGAAATAAGATGGACCTTAAAAATCACTTTTAAATCCCTTGATAAAGAGCTGAAGTAGAGCAATGAGAATAGAAGTAGATACAGAAATAATTCTTATTTCAGAAGCAGAATTGATAAAAATTGGCAAAGGATGGGAGGAATAATGTGGGGCAGATTGTAGTTGATTTTTATTTTTTGGTCAAGCCATTCACCCAAATTTGTTAACAGTAGAGGCATAGAAGACAGAGCCCACACAAGGCTCCTGATCCTTGCAGAATATATTTCTCTTATTGCTCCTATAGCAAATGACCACAAATTAAGTTACTTAAAGCAACACGAATATTTATTATCTCACAGTTCTGGAGGTCAGAGTCTAAAAAGTATCTCCATAGGTTAAAAACTGGGGATGGGCTGAGCTTCATTCCTTTCTAGATTCTCTAGAGGCAAGTCCATTTTCTTGCTTGTTCCAGCCTCTAGAGGTGCTTTCTTTTCCTGCCTTGTGACCCTGCTTCCATCTTCAAAGCCTTAAGTGACCAGTTGAGTATTTCTCCATTGCATCACTCTGACATTCTTTCTCTTCTGCCTCCTTCTTCCACTTATTGAGGACTCTTGTGATTACATTCAGCTCACTCAGATGGTCTAGGATAATCTTCCTATGACACCCTACTCCAGTACTCTTGCCTGGAAAATCCCATGGATGGAGGAGCCTGGTGGGCTGCAGTCCATGGGGTCGCTGAGGGTTGGACACGACTGAGCGACTTCACTTTGACTTTTCACTTTCATGCACTGGAGAAGGAAATTGCAACCCACTCCAGTGTTCTTGCCTGGAGAATCCTAGGGACGGGGGAGCCTGGTGGGCTGCTGTCTATGGGGTCGCGTAGAGTCGGACACGACTGAAGCGACTTAGCAGCAGCAGCAGCAGATTAGCAACATTAATTCTATCCAGTACTTATTTTCTCCTCTTGCCAAGTGTTATAGTTGCTCAGTCATGTCATGTAGCATGATAGTCGCTCAATCACTTGCCATGTAGCATGATAACTTCACGGGATCCAGACATTAGGACATAAGCTGTTTGGGGAGGGGACATTATTTTGCCTACCACACAACATGATATTATTTGTTGTGATTCAACAAAGATGATGTGAACTTTGAGCTCCAGGGGTCATATGTGGAACTTGATAATAAAGCCACATAAGCAGAATGGAGAGATGAAGGGAATCTGAGTTCTGTCAATGCCATTATTTGAAATTCTGCATCCAACAAACACTACCTCTGTGTTTTTAGATGCATAAGCCAATAACATTCTTTTCCTAAAATAGTTTGAATTGGGTTTTCTGTCACTTGAAATTAAGCTTTCTGACTGACATGGGGCAGGAAGGAAAGGAAAAGTTTATTGTTATTTTAATGGGCAATCCTGAGTAACTAGAAGAGGAGAAAATCTTCAAAAACTGCCAGCTGTATATGAATTTGAATTCATTAATGATAGTGGAATAGAGAAGGCAGGGACCCGGAAGCCTCTTGATGTTTACAGAACACAACATATGGAAAAGCACTACATAAATTCTGTAAATAAATAACTGTACAGATACATTAATTAAGATAACTCACTACTGTAGAATTTAGAAGAATAGTAAATATGAGGACAACAATAAACAATATCACAGTTCATAAATGCTGTAGATCAGTTAATGAAAGGCGAATATACTTAGAGGGACAACTAGCCATGCAAGTTTCCAAGCTAAATGGGACTACTCACATTAAAAATGTCATTTGTAATTTAAAAAATTTAAGCAGAAAATTTGTACTAGTTAATTAAAGAGGGAAAGAGGTACCATAGTAATTAATGTTATCATATTAATTAATAAAAAAGTTAGACTACATGAATCTCCCAGGATCATTAAAGATCTGGTCCAAATTTTTACTCTGCATGCAGTTTGCTGAATTGTGTGCATCTGTGGATAAAAGGGAAAGTCACAGCTCTGGGTGGATAATAGTGTGTCTAATGGCTTTCCTGTTAATGAATTAACTTCATACGACAGAAGTAGACCAGATCCTGCCAGGTAATAAGCTCATTTCTAAGGACTGTATCTTAACCCTTTCAGACTATGGTTATTACACAATTTCTTCAAGTCATTAAAAGGCACCTTAGGACCACAAAAAGTGAATAAAGCATCTGCAAATATTCGTATTGTATAAAAATAGGTAATATCCACTTAGCAAAATGAGCTGGAAGAGAAAGCATCATCTGAAATTTAAGTCAGCTGAGCTTCATTTCTAAATATGACAATTGGAGATATATATATATATATATATATATATATATATATATATATATATGTCAAAGAATGTTCAGCTACCACACAATCGCACTTATCTCACACACTAGCAAAATAATGCTCAAAATTCTCCAAGCTAGGCTTCAGCAGTATGTGAACCATGAACTTCTAGATGTTCTAGCTGAATTTAGAAAAGGCAGAGGAACCAGACATCAAATTGCCAACATCAGTCGGATCATAGAAAAAGCAATAGAGTTCCAGAAAAAAAATCTACTTTTGCTTTATTGACTACGCCAGAGCCTTTCACTGTGTGGATCACAACAACTAGAAAATTCTGAAAGAGATGGGCATACCAAACCACATGACCTGCCTCCTGAGAAATCTGTGTGCAGGTCAAGAAGCAACAGTTAAAACTGGACATGGAACAACAGACTGGTTCCAAATAGGGAAAGGAGTACATCAAAGCTCTATATTGTCACCCTGCTTATTTAACTTATATGCAGAGTACATCATGTGAAATGCTGGGCTGGATGAAGCACCAGCTGGAGTCAAGATTGCCAGGAAAAATATCTATAACCTCAGATATGCAGATAACACCACTCTTATGGCAGAAAGTAAAGAAGAACTAAACAGCCTTTTGATGAAAGTGAAAGAGGAGAGTGAAAAAGTTGGCTTAAAATAGAACATTCAGAAAACTAAGATCACGGCATCCGGTTCCATCATTTCATGGCAAATAGATAGGGAAACAATGGAAACAGTGAGACTTATTTACTTGAGCTCCAAAATCACTGCAGATGGTGACAGCAGCCATGAAACTAAAAGACACTTGCTCCTTGAAAGAAATGATCAACCTAGACAGCATATTAAAAAGCAGAGACATTACTTGACCAACCAAGGTCTGTCTAGTCAAAGCTATGGTTTTTCCAGTGGTCATGTATGGATGTGAGAGTTGGAGTATAAAGAAAGCTGAGCGCTGAAGAACTGATGCTTTTGAACAGTGGTGTTGTAGAAGACTCTTGGGAGTCCTTTGGACTGCAAGGAAGTCCAACTAGTCCAACCTAAAGGAAATCAGTCCTGAATATTCACTGGAAGTATTGATGCTGAAACTGAAACTCCAATACTTTGGCTACCTGAGGCAAAGAACAGACTCATTGGAAAGACCTTCATCCTGGGAAAGGTTGAAGGCAGGAGAATAAGGGGATGACAGAGGACAAGATGGTTGAATGGCACCACTGACTCGATGGACATGAGTTTGAGTAGGCTCTGGAAGTTGGTGATGGACAGGGAAGACTGGCATGCTGCAGTCCATGGGGTCGCAAAGAGTCAGAAAATGACTGAGTGACCGAACCAACTGAACTGATATATGTTAAGTTTTATCACTGAATTCTTTCATTTTTATTAGTATTATTAGTTATCTTACTCTCTTTTTAAAAGAATATTGATTTTTCAACTGCTTGGAATGTCTTTTTCCCTATTGCTAAGATGATGAATGAATGCTTAGAAGGTCATTCCACCAGTTAATACTAAGACAGTCTGACTTTGAGTCTAACAAACGTAGATTTTTGCTAGAAGGCTTTTATCTCTTTAAAGTGTATTTGAAATTTCTTTGTTCATAACCATAAATTTCTATGTTTAACACAAATGATATCTAATGTATTAAATGCAAAGCTATTATCTTCATATTACAGATGAGGAAATTGAGGTTCAGTGGTACAGTTAAAGTATCCAAGTTCATGCACTTGGCAAGCACCAGATTTAGGTTCTAATAACGTGTGTAAGATGAAAAATGTTTTTCATATTTGTAGAAAGGTTTGAGAGGTGCGAATGAAAATGGGGAACAAGGACTGTAGGCTGCGTAGTGAGGGGAGCTCAGTATTAGATTTAAATATGGACTTTGCCCTCTTCAATGTATGGTCTTAGGTAAATTGCATTAACCCTTTGAGCCTTGGTTTTTCATCTATGAAATGGGGCTAATAACCTCTAATCTGATTAGATTACTATATGCTTAAATGAGACGTTTTATTTACATTTCAATTTTGGTTTGCTGCTGTTGTTTGGTTGATAGAGTTTTATTTATTTTTTAATTTAAGTATTTAAATTGGAGGTTAATTACTTTACAATATTGTATTGATTTTGCCATACATCAATATGAATCTGCCACAGGTATACACGTGTTCCCCATCCTGAACCCCCTCTCCCTCCTCCCTCCCCGTACCATCCCTCTGGGTCATCCTAGTGCACCAGCCCCAAGCATCCAGTATCATGCATCGAACCTGGACTGGAGATTTGTTTCATATGATATTATACATGTTTCAGTGCCATTCTCCCAAAGCATCCCACCCTCTCCCTCTCCCACAGAGTCCAAGAGACTGTTCTATACATCTGTGTCTACTTTGCTGTCTCGCATATAAGGTTATCATTACCATCTTTCTAAACTCCATATATATGCATTAGTATACTGTATTGGTGTTTTTCTTTCTGGCTTACTTCACTCTGAATAATCGGCTCCAGTTTTATCCACCTCATTAGAACTGATTCAAATGTATTCTTTTTAATGGCTGAGTAATACTCCATTGTGTATATGTACCACAGCTTTCTTATCCATTCATCTGCTGATGGACATCTAGGTTGTTTCCATGTCCTGGCTATTATAAACAGTGCTGCGATGAACATTGGGGTACACGTGTCTCTTTCAATTCTGGTTTCCTCGGTGTGTATGCCCAGCAGGCAGTTCTAGTTCCTGTTTTTTCAGGAATCTCCACACTGTTCTCCATAGTGGCTGTACTAGTTTGCATTCCCACCAACAGTGTAAGAGGGTTCCCTTTTCTCCACACCCTCTCCAGCATTTATTGCTTGTAGACTTTTGGATCGCAGCCATTCTGACTGGCATGAAATGGTATGTCATTGTGGTTTTGATTTGCATTTCTCTGATAATGAGTGATGTTGAGCATCTTTTCATGTGTTTGTTAGCCATCTGTATATCTTCTTTGGAGAAAGGTCTGTTTAGTTCTTTGGCCCATTTTTTGATTGGGTCATTTATTTTTCTGGAATTGAGCTGCAGGAGTTGCTTGTATATTTTTGAGACTAGTTGTTTGTCAGTTGCTTCATTTGCTATTATTTTCTCCCATTCGGAAGGCTGTCTTTTCACCTTGCTTAGAGTTTCCTTTGTTGTGCAGAGGCTTTTAATTTTAGGTAGGTCCCATTTGTTTATTTTTGCTTTTATTTCCAATATTGTGGGAGGAGGGTCATAGAGGATCCTGCTGTGATGTATGTCAGAGAGTGTTTTGCCTATGTTTTCCTCTAGGAGTTTTATAGTTTCTGGTCTTATGTTTAGATCTTTAATCCATTTTGAGTTTATTTTTGTGTATGGTGTTAGAAAGTGTTCTAGTTTCATTCTTTTACAAGTGGTTGACCAGTTTTCCCAGCATCATTTGTTAAAGAGATTGTCTTTTCTCCATTGTATATTCTTGCCTCCTTTGTCAAAGATAAGGTGTCCATAGGTGCATGGATTTATCTCTGGGCTTTCTATTTTGTTCCATTGATCTATATTTCTGTCTTTGTGCCAGTCCCATACTGTCTTGATGACTGTGGCTTTGTAGTAGAGCCTGAAGTCAGGCAGGTTGATTCCTCCAGTTTCATTCTTCTTTCTCAGAAATACATGCACAAGAAACAAAAGAGACCATAGCAAAAATCAACAAAGCCAAAAACTGGTCCTTTGAAAGGATAAATAAAACTGACCAACCATTATCCAGACTCA
This sequence comes from Budorcas taxicolor, assembly GCF_023091745.1. Classification (NCBI taxonomy): domain Eukaryota; kingdom Metazoa; phylum Chordata; class Mammalia; order Artiodactyla; family Bovidae; genus Budorcas; species Budorcas taxicolor. Next base: position 46,725,388 of record NC_068912.1, on the reverse strand, counting down.
TCAAGAAACAAAGGGAGAAAAATCAAATCAATAAAATTAGAAATGAAAATGGAGAGATCACAACAGACAACACAGAAATACAAGGGATCATAAGAGACTACTATCAACAATTATATGCCAATAAAATGGACAATGTGGAAGAAATGGACAAATTCTTAGAAAAGTACAACTTTCCAAAACTGAACCAGGAAGAAATAGAAAACCTTAACAGACCCATCACAAGCACGGAAATTGAAACTGTAATCAGAAATCTTCCAGCAAACAAATGCCCAGGTCCAGCTGGCTTCATAGCTGAATTCTACCAAAAATTTAGAGAACAGCTAACACCTATCCTACTCAAACTCTTCCAGAAAATTGCAGAGGAAGGTAAACTTCCAAACTCATTCTATGAGGTCACCATCACCCTAATACCAAAACCTGACAAAGATGCCACAAGAAAAGAAAACTACAGGCCGATATCACTGATGAACATAGATGCAAAAATCCTTAACAGAATTCTAGCAATCAGAATCCAACAACACATTAGAAAGATCATACATCATGGCCAAGTGGGCTTTATCCCAGGGATGCAAGGATTCTTCGATATCCACAAATCAATCAATGTAATACACCACATTAACAAATTGAAAAATAAAAGCCATATGATTATCTCAATAGATGCAGAGAAAGCCTTTGACAAAATTCAACATCCTTTTATGATAAAAACTCTCCAGAAAGCAGGAGTAGAAGGAACATAACTCAACATAATAAAAGCTATATATGACAAACCCACAGCAAACATTATCCTCAATGGTGAAAAATTGAAAGCATTCCCCCTAAAGTCAGGAACAAGACAAGGGTGCCCACTTTCACGGCTACTATTCAATAGTTTTGGGAGTTTTGCCCACAGCAATCAGAGCAGAAGAAGAAATAAAAGGAATCCAAATTGGAAAAGAAGAAGTAAAACTCTCACTGTTTGCAGATGATATGACCCTCTACATAGAAAACCTAAAGACTTCACCAGAAAATTACTAGAGCTAATCAATGAATATAGTAAAGTTGCAGGATATAAAATCAACACACAGAAATCCCTTGCATTCCTATACATTAATAATGAGAAAATAGAGAAATTAAGGAAACAATTCCATTCACTATTGCAACGAAAAGAATAAAATACTTAGGAATATATCTACCTAAAGAAACTAAAGACCTATATATAGAAAACTATAAAACACTGGTGAAAGAAATTAAAGAGGACACCAATAGATGAAGAAACATGCCATGTTCATGGATTGGAAGAATCAATATAGTGAAAATGAGTATACTACCCAAAGCAATCTATAGATTCAATGCAATCCCTATCAAGCTACCAACGATATTTTTCAGAGAGCTATAACAAATAATTTCACAATTTGTATGGAAATACAAAAAAACCTCAAATAGCCAAAGCAATCTTGAGGTTGATAGAGTTTTAAAACAATGGTAAAAGAACTTCCTCTGCATTAAATGTGTGGCATATAAAGAATTGTTTAGTCTACTTTCTACTTTTGCTTTCCAATTTCCTATGATGAACAGAACATCTGTTTTTGTTGTTAGTTCTAGCAGGTTTCGTAGGACTTCATAGAACTGATCAACTTCAGCTTCTTTGGCGTTAGTGGTAGGGCATAGACTTGGATTCCTGTAATATTGAATTGTTTGCCTTGGAAACACATTTTGGATTCTTTTGTTGATTATGAGAGCTACTCTATTTGTTCTAAGGGATTCTTGCCCACAGTAGTAAATATAATGATCATCTGAATTAAATTCGCCCATCCTCATTCATGTCCATTTTAGTTCACTGATTCCTACCATGTCAATGGTCAATCTTGCCATCTCCTGCTTGACCACATCCAATTTTCCTTGATTCATGGACCTAACATTACAGGTTCCTATGCAATATTTTTCTTTACAGCACTGGAATTTACTTTAACCACCAGATACACCCAGAACTGAGCATTGCTTCCGATTAGGTCTAGCCACTTCATTCTTTCTGGAGCTATTAGTAATTGCTCTCTACTCTTCCCTGTAGCATATTGGACACCTTTTGACCTAGGGGGCTCATCTTCCAGGGTCATATCTTTTTGCTTTTTCATACTGTTTTTTGGATTCTTTTGGCAAGAATATTAGCGTGAGTTGCCATTTCCTTCTCCATTTCCTCCTCAGGTTTTGTCAGAATTCTTCACTATGACTCATCTGTTGGGGTGGCTCTGCCTGGCATGGCTCATAGCTTCACTGAATTTTGAAAGCCCCTTCACCACAATAAAGCTGTGATCCATGAAGGGGATGTAAACAATATTTACAGGTGATGTTTTTGTTAATATACAAATCAACAAGAATTTTTAAGTTATTTTATTGCAATGACAGTCTCTCACATGAGTAATATAAGACAGACCTTTGATGGATCCTCAGACAATATTAAGAAGATCTTACTAACTGTCATTTTATTATTGAAATTATGTATAGATTATAAAGTATAACCTGATTATATGAGCTCCGGAATAAACATATTTTTAGGTGAACAGATGTTAAAAATTTGATGAACTCATTATTGACAAGGGAACCAGTAAGATTTACAACTTGTTCTAGTATAAACATTTTAATTTCAAAATAATAACACATAAGAGAAGAGACAGAAGATGATTTGTATTCAAGACATATCTTTATTTTCTAAATTGTTTCATTATAGGATGCTTTTAGGTAAGTAAAAATAATTGCTTATTCAGTGAGTTGTTTAATTAACCTGTAGTATTATTTTTTTTATCCTCACAATAACCTTGGGAATTAGAAACTGTTTTAATGCCAGTTTTCAAGATTAGACAGTTGAGGTTGGTTGTCTGAGGTAACAAGTAATTAAGTGACAGACAGATATCAAACTCCAGAAACTGTAGTTATCTTCCAACTTTGGCTAAAGCTCAGTTATGTAAGGGACTTATATTTGGAATAGTAGTGGGGGTGTCTTAGCAGGAGATTATTATATTCCATTTTAATGGCGGTGGTTTAGTTGCCAAGTCATGTCTGACTCTTGCAACCCCATGGACTGTGGCCTGCCAAGCTCCTCTGTCCATGGGGTTCTCGACGCAAGAACACTGGAGTGGGTTGCCATTTCCTTCTCCAGGGGATCTTCCCCACCTAGGGATCGAACCCAGGTCTCCGGGTTGTATGCAGATCCTTTATCAGCTAAGCCACAAGGAAAGCTCAAGAATACTGGAGTGGGTAGCTGATCCCTTCTCCAGCGGATCTTCTTCACCAAGGAATTGAAACTGGATCTCCTGCATTGCAGACAGATTCTTTACCAACTAAGATACAATGAGACTGCATTTAATTTGTTAACACATGAAAGGATCTGGAGGTTTTTATGATGGTGGAGAAATATGATGGGACAATCATGTTGGCAAGTAGGGTAGCATAACACCCGAAAAAGTGAGCAGGGATGTCAGATGACCCATTAGGAAGTTATTACAAGAGCTGGACAACACATGTTAGAGGAATGAACTATGGCAGTTTCTACAATTTAAAGCTGGGGAAAGCCTTGGGGAATGTTTTAGGAGTAAAATTATTGGACATGGTAAAGGATTGGATGAAAACAGGGAAGACAAAAAGTAGGAGAAGTAACTATTTTGACTTTTGAAATTGAGTTTAAAATGCTTAAATACAGCAAGTAGTCAGATACATAGATAGAAGTCCAACTTGGAGGTATAGATGTTAACATCATCTGTACAGAAGGGGTGATCAATCAGCATAGAGGAGTGGGAAGAAGTCTCAAGGACACCTTCATTAGATATGAACTAACTTTATTATATGTATTACTGAATGTGAATGGAATTTACAACAGAGTTAACCCCAAACTACTCTACCTCAAAATCTAAATGGTTGACATAAGATTGTATTTGCAAAAGAGATAGCAAATGACCACGTTATTTAAAATGCTTTATAAAATTTTATTTAATATTATTTGATCATACAGATTTTGTGGTAAATGTGCATTTCTAAAAGTGCATAATCAAACATTTATTTTTTTCTTGATCTGCATTTGTCATAGAAAGGTGCTATGGATGATTACATGAAGATTTACTACTTATGGATTCATATTAAAATATGCCACAAAGAAGAGATAAACAAGTTTATAAGATGCTATTTGCTGAGTTTGAAAATAGAGGAATATAAAAATATTATTTGGCAGTAACAGAAAATACCATTTCTTTTTTAATTACTTTCAAAATTCAACATGAACATTAAAATAAAGAGTTGGTAAAGTGGTATCACCCATATAATATATATTACCCATACTGTATTTCTCATTCTTGAATAATGAAGCACATGACCCCACTTCTGTATAATCTGTGCTGTGTTCAAACATTAATTGCTGGGATCCTGAAGGTGACTATATTAGAAGCAGATAGAACAGATCTGTGCATAGCAAAAGAGTGGCTTTAACCAAAGTTCCATCCTAATGTCTTATTTTGTTAGGAACATAGTTTAAATATTTAAAGAAGAATGTCATGTTGATTCATTGGTAGCATTTGGATACCCATCTCAGGCCTGAGTGGTGAATAGCATAGCTTGATACAAATGGTCACTGAACACTCTCGCCTTCAGTATCCAGTTACTTCAGTGAACAGACCTTAACAAAAGTTTCCCAAAACCTCATTGGCTTTCTTTTCCTACCACAGTAAATAATTATTTGACTTCATCTGAGCTTTATGGAGCTAATTGCTTTTGCTTAGAAATAGAGTTAAAATTAAATGTAATTTTTAATTATAAAATGCTTCCTTGGAAACATTTGTTGTAAGTTAAATTGTACTTTGTTCTAAAATACTTAGTTTCCCTTACAATTAGAAATCAAAGACAGAACTCAGCATAGGGCAATTTGAAAAGTGTAGCATTAATTGCTACAAAAAAGTTAATTTTTTCATAATGGACAACTGATGGTGAACATCCAATTAACTGCTACATAGTTATACTGAACAATTCTGCTCAGAAAAGAATTATTCTATTTTATGACCATTAATTGAATGATCACTGGAAGCAGACATTTTTAAAATTTAGAAATTTCTTTAGAAATAATCTTTTTTTAAATTTAGAAATTATATGTTTGAATTTAGAAAAAGCTGAGCATAATGATCACAATTGAAAAGATCAGCATAAGAAGGTGACCTCGAAGTTCACTGCAACTGTTTCACAAATCACCTTAACACACAGGATTCACAGCCAAGGGCAAGCCTCTCTTTGGTTCGTAAGGTGTTGTCCTGGAAACCATTTTGATGCAGTCGATAATAGGGCAGACGGAGAGACACAGGGTACAGCCTGTACAAGTGTCAGTAATGGTGGGCAGGTGGGTTTCAGGATCAAACTGGATAGCCTGCAAACAGAAATAAAGAGTCTTGCTGTCACTGCCCACAAAGGGCAAGAACGCCCCTATTTTAGCATCAATGTTTTTCTCCACTGCAGGAGAGCTGCACTTGGAGACAGCTACGCCCAGACTGTGGTGCAGCTATAGCAACAGTTGAGCTGCTAGAGAAGAGGGGGGAAAAAAAGACAGGAAAAAAAATCTTTTTAAATTAGAAACACGATGTTTAAAATTTCTTAGAGGTATTTTTCTTGCTTTGTGCGAGGAAAATATTTCATAACATAGTAACTCTCTAGTTTCCTGCATTGTGAGCAGAGTGTGGGTCCTGCCAGTCTGACCATGACCTCGTGGGTCGGCTGTGGGCAGAGTGCTTCCACACCTTTTCACACTCCTGGTTCTTGACAGTGGAGAAGTGTCACTGTCAGATGAGGCAATGAATGCACTTGTTTGGGTTTTACATTATGGGTATAGTGCTTACAGAAAGTCAATAGAAAAAAAAAATTAGCTTAAGAGCCAGCTTTCAGGTTTGAGGGTTTCCAAGCTGATTCTAGGCATTCCTCCACCACCAAGGGGAAAAGCACTGAAAGACAGAAGCCTGGACACCTGGCTTCTGGTCCTGGCCCGACACTCTTCGGCTTGGAGAACCAGGATAAAGATTCCAGTTCTCAAACTGCTCAGGATTTTGAGAAACTCAATAATTAATTCCTTTCTCCCTGCTTCTCTCTCATCTTTCCCTCCTTCCTGTCTTTTAACATGATTTAATTTATAATATGGTGCAGCAATTGAACAACAACAATCTGTAAAAATCAATGAAAATACCTACTGTGAAATTTACAATTGAGATTTTTATTTAAAGTCATGATGACTGTTTGCCTGTTATGGAAACAACAGACAAGAATTTCCATCTAGGAAAGACTTCAGGGCAGCTACACGGGGGGCAGAGAGGACTTGAGGGCTCATCGAGAAGTCTCTCTTGCAGAACAAGTCAATGTTTTTACTCAGACTGAGTGCTAATTTGGAGGGATGAGTGAGGGGGCTGAGAAAAATTACGAGGGTCCGTAAGCCCCCACCTCACATACTCCTGGAGGTCAAAATCTTACATTTTCAAATAACTACTGAGTTCTGATTTTTTTTTCCTGTGTCATATACAACATGTTATAAAATCCAATTAAAGTATTTGTTATGTTTAAGAATTTCCCTCCCTCAAATAAGGTTCCTTGCAACTTAATTTTTTTTCTCTTTTATGAACATAACAAATTAAAATGGCCTCAGAGTAAATTATGTCAGAGTGCTTAATATTTTTTGAAAATTCTGAGCTTTAAGGAAACAACCATATATCTGAACAAGTACTGTAGCTATGACAAACCATTAAGAAATTTGGTCTAACCAAATTGCTGCCATGTTTTGTAAAACAACATCTCAGATGACTGTTTAAATGAGTAAAAGCTATTCTCTTCCTTATGTACCCTTTTATAAACAGAAATCCAAGAAACAATTGATGAAAATAAAATAATACTTACAGCTTAGAAATTTTACACTTTGAAATTTTGCAAACATGTAAAACTTCACATTTATTTGAAGATTTTGATTTTCTATTTTTTATCTTTGAGAGACAGAAGAGCCAAAGGTAGGCTTTTAAAAATCTTTTTGAATGCATACCTGCAATCTCCCCCCTCACTAATAAGATTATTTTGGCTGAAGTTTTGCCAAGGCTACAATTCCAAGGTGGGAGTCATGACCTCTAAAATTTAAGATGTTAGAACTCTGGTGCTGTGATTTTAGTGTTAGAACTTCCTGACATCTCTGTTTGGTTAATGAGAGGAAAGATGAATGAAAATGAATATGATATGATTTGTACTTTCAAAATAACTGCTAGAGATGTTTTCAGGTGTAGAAAAAGAGTAAATACAATGGGTAAAAATTGGGTATGGAACAGTGTTAAATTAAGGAGGAAGAGGTTTTATAAAAATGAAACCTATGTCTGTCATACCTCTATTAGGTGGTCAGAAGAATACATAAAATCATATCACAAGCAAATAGGACCTTTCTCCAAGCTAAATAAGGTAAATGAAATATAGTTTTTTTAAAAAAATGGCCCATTTTATCTATCTTGAAAATTCATTAATCATCTTAAAGGGATCTTATTTTTACTTTATTATACTTCTTTATAGTGTAAAATATTTAATGAAAACAATATTATTCTGTAGTTCTTAACCTACAGCTGAATGTCCACTTTTTTCTTCATTGGTCCATGGCAGACTCTCAGCTGAGGGCTCAGTGACTGGGAAGAAGCTTTGGGCTCACTTTATGCGGTAGGAACACAACTTGTTCAGCTTTTCCAGCTACAGAAGAATTTCAGGTCCCAACCAGCACAACTAGTTGGTGGTAAAATGCTTTTTCTTTCTAACTGTA